>NW_028126562.1:0-600000 GCF_965194825.1 Balaenoptera physalus
TCTGTTGATGGACATTTTCGTTGCTTCCAAGTGTTGCCTCTGGTAAGTATTGCTGGAGTGCAGGATTGCCAGCCTGTGATTTTTGATTTTCATTTTCTCAGGTGATAGACCCAGCAGTGGGTATGATTGATTGACTGGTATGGTAGCTCAACGTTTACCTTTTCAAGGCACCTCAATTGTGTTTTCATTAGTGGCTCTTACCATGTCCCCCTTAGAATCGAGGGTATGCATTTCTCCACAATCACGTCAGCATTTATTGTTTGCAGCATTTTTGTTGATGGCCATTCTGACTGGTGTGAGCTGATAGGTTTTTGTAATTTGGGTTTACATGTCTGTAAAAATTCCTACAATTCATCATTTCTCCACGGCCTTTTCTTTTCTGTTAAAAGAAAAAAGCAAAAAAGGGTTAGTATAATATACCTCTTCCAATTTTCCTTTTGGGAGGTTGCACTCTAGAAATTTTTGGTCGATTTTCGACCTCAGCATTTTTTGGAGGGCCGGTGTCATTTACAGACCTGCAGTTGGTGAATATTTAGTGACCTTTTGCAGTGGGTTTAAAGCTGCTGTTGTGGGAAACGGCCACAAGGATGCAGCATTTCTCCACTCCCAAATCTGGGTACTAGGGCAGCAGAGCCGTTCTGGAAGTCGTTTGCCTAGGTTGTAAATTTGAATGGAATGTGCCAGGAAAACCCCCCATAAGTTTATGTCTCATTACTCCTAGTTCGTTGTTTTAATTTTTTCAGTTGGGGTAATGGTTAGAATGTTGCTTGTCCAAGGTGTACACACTCTGGTTCATCTCCATATTCTATATACCTATTTATGTAGAGATCCTCTCCCCGTGTAAATTATTACAGAGTGTTCCGTAAACCTTCCTTGCTATATGGTCGGTCTTTTTGATATATGTATATCATATGTATTTGTATACATATGGTAAGACTAATCTTCATTTATCCATTTCCCCCACCTTTCCTTTTAGATAAGCATAGTTTTTTTTTTTTAATAAGTCTGTGATTGACTTTCTCTGTGGAAATATGTTCATTTGTGTCTGTTATTAGATAACGCCTATAAGTGATATCATAGGATATAGGACTTTTACTTTCCGACTTACCTCATGTTCTGTGATTATCTCTAAGATCATCTATGGTGCCTCAAAGAGCACTGTTTCATTGTTTTCCATGGCTAGTTTTCATTGTGTACATGGACCACTTCTTCTTTATCCTTTCATCTGTTGATGGACATTTTGGTTGCTTCACTGTCTTGTCTATTGTGAATAAGGCCGCAGTGCAGCTTTTGCAGCCCGGGTCTTCTTCATTCTGGTCTTCTCAGGTGAGAGGCCCATTGGTGCACCTGCTGGATTGAATGATACCTCAATTTTTCCTTTTAAACGCAGCTCCTTTCTGTTCTCATTATTAGCGTTTAACCCTTTTACATCTCACCAGCAGCTAGAGGGTACACAGTTCTCTGAAACCTCTTCAGCATTTATTGTTTGTAGACTTTTTGCCAATGGTCAGTCGACTGGTGCGAGTTGAAAACCTTTTGTAGATTAGATTGCATGAGTCTAATACTTCCTGAGGCTGAGCTTTTATCCGTTTTCCTTTCTTTAAAAAGAGAGTGAGTAAAACTTACCTCTTCATAGTATCTTCTTGAAAATGTTGCCTGTTTTGAATTTTTTTTTATCCTTTCCCTACCTCAGCACAATTTTGAGGGCAGGTGTCCTTTACAGCCCTGAGTCCTTGTGAATGGTAAGTGACCATTAGCTGTGGGTTAAAAGCTGCTCTTGCGGGAATCGGCCACAAGGCGGCAGCATTTCTCCTTTACCAAATCTGGTTACTAGGGCAACAGAGCCTTACTGGAAGTGGTGTTCTAGGTTGTAAATTAGAATGGAATGTGCGAGGAAAAAGCCCTTTAAGTTTATGTCTCATTACTTCTTGTTGGTATTTTTAACTTAATTGTTATTTTTTATCACAGCAAACTTGATTACAATGTTTTGTTTGTTCTCGGTGTGCAAGATGTGGTTCTTTCACACATATACATATATCTATTCTTCTTCGGATCCTTTTCCCATGTAGGTTATGACACAATGTTGAGTAGTCTTCTCTTGGTATTGCGTAGGTCTTTGGTGATTATATATTTCACATGTGTTTGTATCTCTCTGTTAACCTCAATATGGTAAGGTATCCAATCCTCACACCTTTCTATTTGGTGAACCATAAGTTTTTTTAATGAATCTATGATAGTGTTTCTCTGTGGAAATATCTTTGTTTGTATCATTTTTTAGGTAACCCCTATATGTGATATGATAGGATATGTGTCTTTCTCTTTCTCACTTGCTCCAAATTGCGTGATTACTTCTAGACTCATCTATGGTGCTGCAAATGGCATTGTTTCATTTTTTCACTAGCTCATATTCCATCTGTACAGGTAGCAGTTCTTCTTTGTCCACCCATCTGTCGGTGGACCTTTTGGTTACTTCCATATCTTGGCTATTGTAATACTATGCAATGCAGATTTGCGTGCCTGTGTCCTTCCAATTCTGTCTTCTTAGTTTAGAGGTCCAGGAATAGGTCCGCTGGATCATATGGTAGCTCAATGTTGACCTTTTAAAGGCACCTCTGTCCTGTTCTCCTTAGTGGCTCTTTCCAGGTTACGTCCCCCTTAAAGTGGAGGGTATGTATTTCTTCCCAGCACCTTCAGCATTTATTCTTTGTAGTTTCTGCTGATGGTTATTCTGAGTGGTGTGAGCTGATACCTCTTTGTGGTTGAATTTGCATGTGTCTCATAATGCGTAGAAATTGAGCTTTAAGACATGTGCTTTTTATTTTTCCAGCTGTGATTAGAGCTTATTTCTTCAAAGTGTTTCCTTAAAGTATGTGTCACCACTTGCAATATTTTGGCCATTATCTCCCTCAAGACATTTTGAGGGCAGGTTTCATTTACAGCCCTGCAGTACTTGTTCGTATGAAGTGACCATTAGCTCAGGCTTTAAACCTGCTTTTGCAGGTATCGGCCAAAGAGCGGCAGCCTTTCTACGTTCCCCTTGCTGGTACTAGGGAAACAGACCTACCGGCCGGTGGTGTTCTTCGGTTATAAATTAGAGTGCAATGTGCCCGGATAAACCCACAAATGTTGATGTCTCCTTGCTTTTGTTTGTTTTTAAATTGAGTTTATATTTATTATTAGAGTAATATTCCATTGTGTACGTGGACCACTCCTTCTTGGTGCATTCCTCGGTTGATGGACATTTTCATTGCTTCCAAGTGCTGGCTATGGTAAATCTTGCTGGCGTACAGGTGTGCCAGCCTGTGACTTTTGGATTCTCATTTTTGCAGGTGCTAGGCCAAGCAGTGGTTGTGATTGATTGACTGGTAGCTCAATGTTTCCCTTTCCAAAGCACCTACACTGTGTTTTCATTAGTGGCTCTTTACATGCCCCCCCTTACAACCGAGGGTACGCATTTCTCCACACTCCCTTCACCATTTGTTTTTTGCAGCATTTTTCCTAATGGCCATTCTGACTGCTGTGAGCTGATAGGTTTTTGTAATATGGGTATGCATGTCATTAAAATTTTTAAAATTCGTCATATTCCTATGCTTTTTTCTTTTCTCTTAAAAGAAAAAACCGTGAGTACAATATAGCTCTTGAAATTGTCTTCTTCGAAGGTTGCCCTCTTCTGAATTTTTTGGTCGATTTTTGACCCCAGAAATTTTCTGGAGGGCAGGTGCCATTTACAGAACTGCAAGTTGGTGAAAATTTAGTGACTTTTGCAGTGGGTTCAAAGCTGCTGTTGTGGGAAACGGCCACAAGGAGGTAGCACTTCTCCATTCCCCAATCTGGGTACTAGGGCAGCAGAGCCTTTCTGGAAGTCATTGTCCTAGGTTGCAAATTAGAATGGAATTTGCCAGGAGAAATCCCCATAAGTTTATGTCTCATTACTTCTTCTTGGTTTTTAAATTTTTTTTTAATCTGGGTAAAGTTTAGAATATTGTTTGTCCTAGGTGTACACAATCTGGTTCATTTGTACATTATGTCTGTCTCTTAATGTACAGATCCTCTTCCCATGTAAAATATTACAGTGTTCCGTCGACCTCCCTTGCTATATGTTCGGTCTCTTTGATACATGTATATAATATGTATGTGTATATGTATAGTAACACTAATCTTCATTTCTCAATTTCCCCCCTCCTTTCCTTTCAGATGAGGATAGTTTGTTTTCTAAGCCTGTGAGTGTCTTTCTCTTTGGAAATATGTTCATCTGTGTCAGTTATTAGATAATGCCATAAGTGACAATATAGGATATAGGTGTTTTGCCTTCCGACCTACTTCATGTTTTGTGATTATCTCCAGGCTCATGTACGGTGCCTCAAAGAGCAGTGCTTCAATGTTTTCCATGGCTAATATTCCATTGTGTGCATGGACCACTTCTTCTTGGTGCATTCCTCTGTTGATGGACATTTTCGTTGCTTCCAAGTGTTGCCTCTGGTAAGTATTGCTGGAGTGCAGGATTGCCAGCCTGTGATTTTTGATTTTCATTTTCTCAGGTGATAGACCCAGCAGTGGGTATGATTGATTGACTGGTATGGTAGCTCAACGTTTACCTTTTCAAGGCACCTCAATTGTGTTTTCATTAGTGGCTCTTACCATGTCCCCCTTAGAATCGAGGGTATGCATTTCTCCACAATCACGTCAGCATTTATTGTTTGCAGCATTTTTGTTGATGGCCATTCTGACTGGTGTGAGCTGATAGGTTTTTGTAATTTGGGTTTACATGTCTGTAAAAATTCCTACAATTCATCATTTCTCCACGGCCTTTTCTTTTCTGTTAAAAGAAAAAAGCAAAAAAGGGTTAGTATAATATACCTCTTCCAATTTTCCTTTTGGGAGGTTGCACTCTAGAAATTTTTGGTCGATTTTCGACCTCAGCATTTTTTGGAGGGCCGGTGTCATTTACAGACCTGCAGTTGGTGAATATTTAGTGACCTTTTGCAGTGGGTTTAAAGCTGCTGTTGTGGGAAACGGCCACAAGGATGCAGCATTTCTCCATTCCCAAATCTGGGTACTAGGGCAGCAGAGCCGTTCTGGAAGTCGTTTGCCTAGGTTGTAAATTTGAATGGAATGTGCCAGGAAAACCCCCCATAAGTTTATGTCTCATTACTCCTAGTTCGTTGTTTTAATTTTTTCAGTTGGGGTAATGGTTAGAATGTTGCTTGTCCAAGGTGTACACACTCTGGTTCATCTCCATATTCTATATACCTATTTATGTAGAGATCCTCTCCCCGTGTAAATTATTACAGAGTGTTCCGTAAACCTTCCTTGCTATATGGTCGGTCTTTTTGATATATGTATATCATATGTATTTGTATAAATATGGTAAGACTAATCTTCATTTATCCATTTCCCCCACCTTTCCTTTTAGATAAGCATAGTTTTTTTTTTTTTAATAAGTCTGTGATTGACTTTCTCTGTGGAAATATGTTCATTTGTGTCTGTTATTAGATAACGCCTATAAGTGATATCATAGGATATAGGACTTTTACTTTCCGACTTACCTCATGTTCTGTGATTATCTCTAAGATCATCTATGGTGCCTCAAAGAGCACTGTTTCATTGTTTTCCATGGCTAGTTTTCATTGTGTACATGGACCACTTCTTCTTTATCCTTTCATCTGTTGATGGACATTTTGGTTGCTTCACTGTCTTGTCTATTGTGAATAAGGCTGCAGTGCAGCTTTTGCAGCCCGGGTCTTCTTCATTCTGGTCTTCTCAGGTGAGAGGCCCATTGGTGCACCTGCTGGATTGAATGATACCTCAATTTTTCCTTTTAAACGCAGCTCCTTTCTGTTCTCATTATTAGCGTTTAACCCTTTTACATCTCACCAGCAGCTAGAGGGTACACAGTTCTCTGAAACCTCTTCAGCATTTATTGTTTGTAGACTTTTTGCCAATGGTCAGTCGACTGGTGCGAGTTGAAAACCTTTTGTAGATTAGATTGCATGAGTCTAATACTTCCTGAGGCTGAGCTTTTATCCGTTTTCCTTTCTTTAAAAAGAGAGTGAGTAAAACTTACCTCTTCATAGTATCTTCTTGAAAATGTTGCCTGTTTTGAATTTATTTTTATCCTTTCCCTACCTCAGCACAATTTTGAGGGCAGGTGTCCTTTACAGCCCTGAGTCCTTGTGAATGGTAAGTGACCATTAGCTGTGGGTTAAAAGCTGCTCTTGCGGGAATCGGCCACAAGGCGGCAGCATTTCTCCTTTACCAAATCTGGTTACTAGGGCAACAGAGCCTTACTGGAAGTGGTGTTCTAGGTTGTAAATTAGAATGGAATGTGCGAGGAAAAAGCCCTTTAAGTTTATGTCTCATTACTTCTTGTTGGTATTTTTAACTTAATTGTTATTTTTTATCACAGCAAACTTGATTACAATGTTTTGTTTGTTCTCGGTGTGCAAGATGTGGTTCTTTCACACATATACATATATCTATTCTTCTTCGGATCCTTTTCCCATGTAGGTTATGACACAATGTTGAGTAGTCTTCTCTTGGTATTGCGTAGGTCTTTGGTGATTATATATTTCACATGTGTTTGTATCTCTCTGTTAACCTCAATATGGTAAGGTATCCAATCCTCACACCTTTCTATTTGGTGAACCATAAGTTTTTTTAATGAATCTATGATAGTGTTTCTCTGTGGAAATATCTTTGTTTGTATCATTTTTTAGGTAACCCCTATATGTGATATGATAGGATATGTGTCTTTCTCTTTCTCACTTGCTCCAAATTGCGTGATTACTTCTAGACTCATCTATGGTGCTGCAAATGGCATTGTTTCATTTTTTCACTAGCTCATATTCCATCTGTACAGGTAGCAGTTCTTCTTTGTCCACCCATCTGTCGGTGGACCTTTTGGTTACTTCCATATCTTGGCTATTGTAATACTATGCAATGCAGATTTGCGTGCCTGTGTCCTTCCAATTCTGTCTTCTTAGTTTAGAGGTCCAGGAATAGGTCCGCTGGATCATATGGTAGCTCAATGTTGACCTTTTAAAGGCACCTCTGTTCTGTTCTCCTTAGTGGCTCTTTCCAGGTTACGTCCCACTTAAAGTGGAGGGTATGTATTTCTTCCCAGCACCTTCAGCATTTATTCTTTGTAGTTTCTGCTGATGGTTATTCTGAGTGGTGTGAGCTGATACCTCTTTGTGGTTGAATTTGCATGTGTCTCATAATGCGTAGACATTGAGCTTTAAGACATGTGCTTTTTATTTTTCCAGCTGTGATTAGAGCTTATTTCTTCAAAGTGTTTCCTTAAAGTATGTGTCACCACTTGCAATATTTTGGCCATTATCTCCCTCAAGACATTTTGAGGGCAGGTTTCATTTACAGCCCTGCAGTACTTGTTCGTATGAAGTGACCATTAGCTCAGGCTTTAAACCTGCTTTTGCAGGTATCGGCCAAAGAGCGGCAGCCTTTCTACGTTCCCCTTGCTGGTACTAGGGAAACAGACCTACCGGCCGGTGGTGTTCTTCGGTTATAAATTAGAGTGCAATGTGCCCGGATAAACCCACAAATGTTGATGTCTCCTTGCTTTTGTTTGTTTTTAAATTGAGTTTATATTTATTATTAGAGTAATATTCCATTGTGTACGTGGACCACTCCTTCTTGGTGCATTCCTCGGTTGATGGACATTTTCATTGCTTCCAAGTGCTGGCTATGGTAAATCTTGCTGGCGTACAGGTGTGCCAGCCTGTGACTTTTGGATTCTCATTTTTGCAGGTGCTAGGCCAAGCAGTGGTTGTGATTGATTGACTGGTAGCTCAATGTTTCCCTTTCCAAAGCACCTACACTGTGTTTTCATTAGTGGCTCTTTACATGCCCCCCCTTACAACCGAGGGTACGCATTTCTCCACACTCCCTTCACCATTTGTTTTTTGCAGCATTTTTCCTAATGGCCATTCTGACTGCTGTGAGCTGATAGGTTTTTGTAATATGGGTATGCATGTCATTAAAATTTTTAAAATTCGTCATATTCCTATGCTTTTTTCTTTTCTCTTAAAAGAAAAAACCGTGAGTACAATATAGCTCTTGAAATTGTCTTCTTCGAAGGTTGCCCTCTTCTGAATTTTTTGGTCGATTTTTGACCCCAGAAATTTTCTGGAGGGCAGGTGCCATTTACAGAACTGCTAGTTGGTGAAAATTTAGTGACCTTTTGCAGTGGGTTCAAAGCTGCTGTTGTGGGAAACGGCCACAAGGAGGTAGCACTTCTCCATTCCCCAATCTGGGTACTAGGGCAGCAGAGCCTTTCTGGAAGTCATTGTCCTAGGTTGCAAATTAGAATGGAATTTGCCAGGAGAAATCCCCATAAGTTTATGTCTCATTACTTCTTCTTGGTTTTTAATTTTTTTTTTAATCTGGGTAAAGTTTAGAATATTGTTTGTCCTAGGTGTACACAATCTGGTTCATTTGTACATTATGTCTGTCTATTAATGTACAGATCCTCTTCCCATGTAAAATATTACAGTGTTCCGTCGACCTCCCTTGCTATATGTTCGGTCTCTTTGATACATGTATATAATATGTATGTGTATATGTATAGTAACACTAATCTTCATTTCTCAATTTCCCCCCTCCTTTCCTTTCAGATGAGGATAGTTTGTTTTCTAAGCCTGTGAGTGTCTTTCTCTTTGGAAATATGTTCATCTGTGTCAGTTATTAGATAATGCCATAAGTGACAATATAGGATATAGGTGTTTTGCCTTCCGACCTACTTCATGTTTTGTGATTATCTCCAGGCTCATGTACGGTGCCTCAAAGAGCAGTGCTTCAATGTTTTCCATGGCTAATATTCCATTGTGTGCATGGACCACTTCTTCTTGGTGCATTCCTCTGTTGATGGACATTTTCGTTGCTTCCAAGTGTTGCCTCTGGTAAGTATTGCTGGAGTGCAGGATTGCCAGCCTGTGATTTTTGATTTTCATTTTCTCAGGTGATAGACCCAGCAGTGGGTATGATTGATTGACTGGTATGGTAGCTCAACGTTTACCTTTTCAAGGCACCTCAATTGTGTTTTCATTAGTGGCTCTTACCATGTCCCCCTTAGAATCGAGGGTATGCATTTCTCCACAATCACGTCAGCATTTATTGTTTGCAGCATTTTTGTTGATGGCCATTCTGACTGGTGTGAGCTGATAGGTTTTTGTAATTTGGGTTTACATGTCTGTAAAAATTCCTACAATTCATCATTTCTCCACGGCCTTTTCTTTTCTGTTAAAAGAAAAAAGCAAAAAAGGGTTAGTATAATATACCTCTTCCAATTTTCCTTTTGGGAGGTTGCACTCTAGAAATTTTTGGTCGATTTTCGACCTCAGCATTTTTTGGAGGGCCGGTGTCATTTACAGACCTGCAGTTGGTGAATATTTAGTGACCTTTTGCAGTGGGTTTAAAGCTGCTGTTGTGGGAAACGGCCACAAGGATGCAGCATTTCTCCATTCCCAAATCTGGGTACTAGGGCAGCAGAGCCGTTCTGGAAGTCGTTTGCCTAGGTTGTAAATTTGAATGGAATGTGCCAGGAAAACCCCCCATAAGTTTATGTCTCATTACTCCTAGTTCGTTGTTTTAATTTTTTCAGTTGGGGTAATGGTTAGAATGTTGCTTGTCCAAGGTGTACACACTCTGGTTCATCTCCATATTCTATATACCTATTTATGTAGAGATCCTCTCCCCGTGTAAATTATTACAGAGTGTTCCGTAAACCTTCCTTGCTATATGGTCGGTCTTTTTGATATATGTATATCATATGTATTTGTATACATATGGTAAGACTAATCTTCATTTATCCATTTCCCCCACCTTTCCTTTTAGATAAGCATAGTTTTTTTTTTTTTTAATAAGTCTGTGATTGACTTTCTCTGTGGAAATATGTTCATTTGTGTCTGTTATTAGATAACGCCTATAAGTGATATCATAGGATATAGGACTTTTACTTTCCGACTTACCTCATGTTCTGTGATTATCTCTAAGATCATCTATGGTGCCTCAAAGAGCACTGTTTCATTGTTTTCCATGGCTAGTTTTCATTGTGTACATGGACCACTTCTTCTTTATCCTTTCATCTGTTGATGGACATTTTGGTTGCTTCACTGTCTTGTCTATTGTGAATAAGGCCGCAGTGCAGCTTTTGCAGCCCGGGTCTTCTTCATTCTGGTCTTCTCAGGTGAGAGGCCCATTGGTGCACCTGCTGGATTGAATGATACCTCAATTTTTCCTTTTAAACGCAGCTCCTTTCTGTTCTCATTATTAGCGTTTAACCCTTTTACATCTCACCAGCAGCTAGAGGGTACACAGTTCTCTGAAACCTCTTCAGCATTTATTGTTTGTAGACTTTTTGCCAATGGTCAGTCGACTGGTGCGAGTTGAAAACCTTTTGTAGATTAGATTGCATGAGTCTAATACTTCCTGAGGCTGAGCTTTTATCCGTTTTCCTTTCTTTAAAAAGAGAGTGAGTAAAACTTACCTCTTCATAGTATCTTCTTGAAAATGTTGCCTGTTTTGAATTTATTTTTATCCTTTCCCTACCTCAGCACAATTTTGAGGGCAGGTGTCCTTTACAGCCCTGAGTCCTTGTGAATGGTAAGTGACCATTAGCTGTGGGTTAAAAGCTGCTCTTGCGGGAATCGGCCACAAGGCGGCAGCATTTCTCCTTTACCAAATCTGGTTACTAGGGCAACAGAGCCTTACTGGAAGTGGTGTTCTAGGTTGTAAATTAGAATGGAATGTGCGAGGAAAAAGCCCTTTAAGTTTATGTCTCATTACTTCTTGTTGGTATTTTTAACTTAATTGTTATTTTTTATCACAGCAAACTTGATTACAATGTTTTGTTTGTTCTCGGTGTGCAAGATGTGGTTCTTTCACACATATACATATATCTATTCTTCTTCGGATCCTTTTCCCATGTAGGTTATGACACAATGTTGAGTAGTCTTCTCTTGGTATTGCGTAGGTCTTTGGTGATTATATATTTCACATGTGTTTGTATCTCTCTGTTAACCTCAATATGGTAAGGTATCCAATCCTCACACCTTTCTATTTGGTGAACCATAAGTTTTTTTAATGAATCTATGATAGTGTTTCTCTGTGGAAATATCTTTGTTTGTATCATTTTTTAGGTAACCCCTATATGTGATATGATAGGATATGTGTCTTTCTCTTTCTCACTTGCTCCAAATTGCGTGATTACTTCTAGACTCATCTATGGTGCTGCAAATGGCATTGTTTCATTTTTTCACTAGCTCATATTCCATCTGTACAGGTAGCAGTTCTTCTTTGTCCACCCATCTGTCGGTGGACCTTTTGGTTACTTCCATATCTTGGCTATTGTAATACTATGCAATGCAGATTTGCGTGCCTGTGTCCTTCCAATTCTGTCTTCTTAGTTTAGAGGTCCAGGAATAGGTCCGCTGGATCATATGGTAGCTCAATGTTGACCTTTTAAAGGCACCTCTGTTCTGTTCTCCTTAGTGGCTCTTTCCAGGTTACGTCCCACTTAAAGTGGAGGGTATGTATTTCTTCCCAGCACCTTCAGCATTTATTCTTTGTAGTTTCTGCTGATGGTTATTCTGAGTGGTGTGAGCTGATACCTCTTTGTGGTTGAATTTGCATGTGTCTCATAATGCGTAGAAATTGAGCTTTAAGACATGTGCTTTTTATTTTTCCAGCTGTGATTAGAGCTTATTTCTTCAAAGTGTTTTCTTAAAGTATGTGTCACCACTTGCAATATTTTGGCCATTATCTCCCTCAAGACATTTTGAGGGCAGGTTTCATTTACAGCCCTGCAGTACTTGTTCGTATGAAGTGACCATTAGCTCAGGCTTTAAACCTGCTTTTGCAGGTATCGGCCAAAGAGCGGCAGCCTTTCTACGTTCCCCTTGCTGGTACTAGGGAAACAGACCTACCGGCCGGTGGTGTTCTTCGGTTATAAATTAGAGTGCAATGTGCCCGGATAAACCCACAAATGTTGATGTCTCCTTGCTTTTGTTTGTTTTTAAATTGAGTTTATATTTATTATTAGAGTAATATTCCATTGTGTACGTGGACCACTCCTTCTTGGTGCATTCCTCGGTTGATGGACATTTTCATTGCTTCCAAGTGCTGGCTATGGTAAATCTTGCTGGCGTACAGGTATGCCAGCCTGTGACTTTTGGATTCTCATTTTTGCAGGTGCTAGGCCAAGCAGTGGTTGTGATTGATTGACTGGTAGCTCAATGTTTCCCTTTCCAAAGCACCTACACTGTGTTTTCATTAGTGGCTCTTTACATGCCCCCCCTTACAACCGAGGGTACGCATTTCTCCACACTCCCTTCACCATTTGTTTTTTGCAGCATTTTTCCTAATGGCCATTCTGACTGCTGTGAGCTGATAGGTTTTTGTAATATGGGTATGCATGTCATTAAAATTTTTAAAATTCGTCATATTCCTATGCTTTTTTCTTTTCTCTTAAAAGAAAAAACCGTGAGTACAATATAGCTCTTGAAATTGTCTTCTTCGAAGGTTGCCCTCTTCTGAATTTTTTGGTCGATTTTTGACCCCAGAAATTTTCTGGAGGGCAGGTGCCATTTACAGAACTGCTGGTTGGTGAAAATTTAGTGACCTTTTGCAGTGGGTTCAAAGCTGCTGTTGTGGGAAACGGCCACAAGGAGGTAGCACTTCTCCATTCCCCAATCTGGGTACTAGGGCAGCAGAGCCTTTCTGGAAGTCATTGTCCTAGGTTGCAAATTAGAATGGAATTTGCCAGGAGAAATCCCCATAAGTTTATGTCTCATTACTTCTTCTTGGTTTTTAATTTTTTTTTTAATCTGGGTAAAGTTTAGAATATTGTTTGTCCTAGGTGTACACAATCTGGTTCATTTGTACATTATGTCTGTCTCTTAATGTACAGATCCTCTTCCCATGTAAAATATTACAGTGTTCCGTCGACCTCCCTTGCTATATGTTCGGTCTCTTTGATACATGTATATAATATGTATGTGTATATGTATAGTAACACTAATCTTCATTTCTCAATTTCCCCCCTCCTTTCCTTTCAGATGAGGATAGTTTGTTTTCTAAGCCTGTGAGTGTCTTTCTCTTTGGAAATATGTTCATCTGTGTCAGTTATTAGATAATGCCATAAGTGACAATATAGGATATAGGTGTTTTGCCTTCCGACCTACTTCATGTTTTGTGATTATCTCCAGGCTCATGTACGGTGCCTCAAAGAGCAGTGCTTCAATGTTTTCCATGGCTAATATTCCATTGTGTGCATGGACCACTTCTTCTTGGTGCATTCCTCTGTTGATGGACATTTTCGTTGCTTCCAAGTGTTGCCTCTGGTAAGTATTGCTGGAGTGCAGGATTGCCAGCCTGTGATTTTTGATTTTCATTTTCTCAGGTGATAGACCCAGCAGTGGGTATGATTGATTGACTGGTATGGTAGCTCAACGTTTACCTTTTCAAGGCACCTCAATTGTGTTTTCATTAGTGGCTCTTACCATGTCCCCCTTAGAATCGAGGGTATGCATTTCTCCACAATCACGTCAGCATTTATTGTTTGCAGCATTTTTGTTGATGGCCATTCTGACTGGTGTGAGCTGATAGGTTTTTGTAATTTGGGTTTACATGTCTGTAAAAATTCCTACAATTCATCATTTCTCCACGGCCTTTTCTTTTCTGTTAAAAGAAAAAAGCAAAAAAGGGTTAGTATAATATACCTCTTCCAATTTTCCTTTTGGGAGGTTGCACTCTAGAAATTTTTGGTCGATTTTCGACCTCAGCATTTTTTGGAGGGCCGGTGTCATTTACAGACCTGCAGTTGGTGAATATTTAGTGACCTTTTGCAGTGGGTTTAAAGCTGCTGTTGTGGGAAACGGCCACAAGGATGCAGCATTTCTCCACTCCCAAATCTGGGTACTAGGGCAGCAGAGCCGTTCTGGAAGTCGTTTGCCTAGGTTGTAAATTTGAATGGAATGTGCCAGGAAAACCCCCCATAAGTTTATGTCTCATTACTCCTAGTTCGTTGTTTTAATTTTTTCAGTTGGGGTAATGGTTAGAATGTTGCTTGTCCAAGGTGTACACACTCTGGTTCATCTCCATATTCTATATACCTATTTATGTAGAGATCCTCTCCCCGTGTAAATTATTACAGAGTGTTCCGTAAACCTTCCTTGCTATATGGTCGGTCTTTTTGATATATGTATATCATATGTATTTGTATACATATGGTAAGACTAATCTTCATTTATCCATTTCCCCCACCTTTCCTTTTAGATAAGCATAGTTTTTTTTTTTTTAATAAGTCTGTGATTGACTTTCTCTGTGGAAATATGTTCATTTGTGTCTGTTATTAGATAACGCCTATAAGTGATATCATAGGATATAGGACTTTTACTTTCCGACTTACCTCATGTTCTGTGATTATCTCTAAGATCATCTATGGTGCCTCAAAGAGCACTGTTTCATTGTTTTCCATGGCTAGTTTTCATTGTGTACATGGACCACTTCTTCTTTATCCTTTCATCTGTTGATGGACATTTTGGTTGCTTCACTGTCTTGTCTATTGTGAATAAGGCCGCAGTGCAGCTTTTGCAGCCCGGGTCTTCTTCATTCTGGTCTTCTCAGGTGAGAGGCCCATTGGTGCACCTGCTGGATTGAATGATACCTCAATTTTTCCTTTTAAACGCAGCTCCTTTCTGTTCTCATTATTAGCGTTTAACCCTTTTACATCTCACCAGCAGCTAGAGGGTACACAGTTCTCTGAAACCTCTTCAGCATTTATTGTTTGTAGACTTTTTGCCAATGGTCAGTCGACTGGTGCGAGTTGAAAACCTTTTGTAGATTAGATTGCATGAGTCTAATACTTCCTGAGGCTGAGCTTTTATCCGTTTTCCTTTCTTTAAAAAGAGAGTGAGTAAAACTTACCTCTTCATAGTATCTTCTTGAAAATGTTGCCTGTTTTGAATTTTTTTTTATCCTTTCCCTACCTCAGCACAATTTTGAGGGCAGGTGTCCTTTACAGCCCTGAGTCCTTGTGAATGGTAAGTGACCATTAGCTGTGGGTTAAAAGCTGCTCTTGCGGGAATCGGCCACAAGGCGGCAGCATTTCTCCTTTACCAAATCTGGTTACTAGGGCAACAGAGCCTTACTGGAAGTGGTGTTCTAGGTTGTAAATTAGAATGGAATGTGCGAGGAAAAAGCCCTTTAAGTTTATGTCTCATTACTTCTTGTTGGTATTTTTAACTTAATTGTTATTTTTTATCACAGCAAACTTGATTACAATGTTTTGTTTGTTCTCGGTGTGCAAGATGTGGTTCTTTCACACATATACATATATCTATTCTTCTTCGGATCCTTTTCCCATGTAGGTTATGACACAATGTTGAGTAGTCTTCTCTTGGTATTGCGTAGGTCTTTGGTGATTATATATTTCACATGTGTTTGTATCTCTCTGTTAACCTCAATATGGTAAGGTATCCAATCCTCACACCTTTCTATTTGGTGAACCATAAGTTTTTTTAATGAATCTATGATAGTGTTTCTCTGTGGAAATATCTTTGTTTGTATCATTTTTTAGGTAACCCCTATATGTGATATGATAGGATATGTGTCTTTCTCTTTCTCACTTGCTCCAAATTGCGTGATTACTTCTAGACTCATCTATGGTGCTGCAAATGGCATTGTTTCATTTTTTCACTAGCTCATATTCCATCTGTACAGGTAGCAGTTCTTCTTTGTCCACCCATCTGTCGGTGGACCTTTTGGTTACTTCCATATCTTGGCTATTGTAATACTATGCAATGCAGATTTGCGTGCCTGTGTCCTTCCAATTCTGTCTTCTTAGTTTAGAGGTCCAGGAATAGGTCCGCTGGATCATATGGTAGCTCAATGTTGACCTTTTAAAGGCACCTCTGTCCTGTTCTCCTTAGTGGCTCTTTCCAGGTTACGTCCCCCTTAAAGTGGAGGGTATGTATTTCTTCCCAGCACCTTCAGCATTTATTCTTTGTAGTTTCTGCTGATGGTTATTCTGAGTGGTGTGAGCTGATACCTCTTTGTGGTTGAATTTGCATGTGTCTCATAATGCGTAGAAATTGAGCTTTAAGACATGTGCTTTTTATTTTTCCAGCTGTGATTAGAGCTTATTTCTTCAAAGTGTTTCCTTAAAGTATGTGTCACCACTTGCAATATTTTGGCCATTATCTCCCTCAAGACATTTTGAGGGCAGGTTTCATTTACAGCCCTGCAGTACTTGTTCGTATGAAGTGACCATTAGCTCAGGCTTTAAACCTGCTTTTGCAGGTATCGGCCAAAGAGCGGCAGCCTTTCTACGTTCCCCTTGCTGGTACTAGGGAAACAGACCTACCGGCCGGTGGTGTTCTTCGGTTATAAATTAGAGTGCAATGTGCCCGGATAAACCCACAAATGTTGATGTCTCCTTGCTTTTGTTTGTTTTTAAATTGAGTTTATATTTATTATTAGAGTAATATTCCATTGTGTACGTGGACCACTCCTTCTTGGTGCATTCCTCGGTTGATGGACATTTTCATTGCTTCCAAGTGCTGGCTATGGTAAATCTTGCTGGCGTACAGGTGTGCCAGCCTGTGACTTTTGGATTCTCATTTTTGCAGGTGCTAGGCCAAGCAGTGGTTGTGATTGATTGACTGGTAGCTCAATGTTTCCCTTTCCAAAGCACCTACACTGTGTTTTCATTAGTGGCTCTTTACATGCCCCCCCTTACAACCGAGGGTACGCATTTCTCCACACTCCCTTCACCATTTGTTTTTTGCAGCATTTTTCCTAATGGCCATTCTGACTGCTGTGAGCTGATAGGTTTTTGTAATATGGGTATGCATGTCATTAAAATTTTTAAAATTCGTCATATTCCTATGCTTTTTTCTTTTCTCTTAAAAGAAAAAACCGTGAGTACAATATAGCTCTTGAAATTGTCTTCTTCGAAGGTTGCCCTCTTCTGAATTTTTTGGTCGATTTTTGACCCCAGAAATTTTCTGGAGGGCAGGTGCCATTTACAGAACTGCTGGTTGGTGAAAATTTAGTGACCTTTTGCAGTGGGTTCAAAGCTGCTGTTGTGGGAAACGGCCACAAGGAGGTAGCACTTCTCCATTCCCCAATCTGGGTACTAGGGCAGCAGAGCCTTTCTGGAAGTCATTGTCCTAGGTTGCAAATTAGAATGGAATTTGCCAGGAGAAATCCCCATAAGTTTATGTCTCATTACTTCTTCTTGGTTTTTAATTTTTTTTTTAATCTGGGTAAAGTTTAGAATATTGTTTGTCCTAGGTGTACACAATCTGGTTCATTTGTACATTATGTCTGTCTCTTAATGTACAGATCCTCTTCCCATGTAAAATATTACAGTGTTCCGTCGACCTCCCTTGCTATATGTTCGGTCTCTTTGATACATGTATATAATATGTATGTGTATATGTATAGTAACACTAATCTTCATTTCTCAATTTCCCCCCTCCTTTCCTTTCAGATGAGGATAGTTTGTTTTCTAAGCCTGTGAGTGTCTTTCTCTTTGGAAATATGTTCATCTGTGTCAGTTATTAGATAATGCCATAAGTGACAATATAGGATATAGGTGTTTTGCCTTCCGACCTACTTCATGTTTTGTGATTATCTCCAGGCTCATGTACGGTGCCTCAAAGAGCAGTGCTTCAATGTTTTCCATGGCTAATATTCCATTGTGTGCATGGACCACTTCTTCTTGGTGCATTCCTCTGTTGATGGACATTTTCGTTGCTTCCAAGTGTTGCCTCTGGTAAGTATTGCTGGAGTGCAGGATTGCCAGCCTGTGATTTTTGATTTTCATTTTCTCAGGTGATAGACCCAGCAGTGGGTATGATTGATTGACTGGTATGGTAGCTCAACGTTTACCTTTTCAAGGCACCTCAATTGTGTTTTCATTAGTGGCTCTTACCATGTCCCCCTTAGAATCGAGGGTATGCATTTCTCCACAATCACGTCAGCATTTATTGTTTGCAGCATTTTTGTTGATGGCCATTCTGACTGGTGTGAGCTGATAGGTTTTTGTAATTTGGGTTTACATGTCTGTAAAAATTCCTACAATTCATCATTTCTCCACGGCCTTTTCTTTTCTGTTAAAAGAAAAAAGCAAAAAAGGGTTAGTATAATATACCTCTTCCAATTTTCCTTTTGGGAGGTTGCACTCTAGAAATTTTTGGTCGATTTTCGACCTCAGCATTTTTTGGAGGGCCGGTGTCATTTACAGACCTGCAGTTGGTGAATATTTAGTGACCTTTTGCAGTGGGTTTAAAGCTGCTGTTGTGGGAAACGGCCACAAGGATGCAGCATTTCTCCATTCCCAAATCTGGGTACTAGGGCAGCAGAGCCGTTCTGGAAGTCGTTTGCCTAGGTTGTAAATTTGAATGGAATGTGCCAGGAAAACCCCCCATAAGTTTATGTCTCATTACTCCTAGTTCGTTGTTTTAATTTTTTCAGTTGGGGTAATGGTTAGAATGTTGCTTGTCCAAGGTGTACACACTCTGGTTCATCTCCATATTCTATATACCTATTTATGTAGAGATCCTCTCCCCGTGTAAATTATTACAGAGTGTTCCGTAAACCTTCCTTGCTATATGGTCGGTCTTTTTGATATATGTATATCATATGTATTTGTATAAATATGGTAAGACTAATCTTCATTTATCCATTTCCCCCACCTTTCCTTTTAGATAAGCATAGTTTTTTTTTTTTTTAATAAGTCTGTGATTGACTTTCTCTGTGGAAATATGTTCATTTGTGTCTGTTATTAGATAACGCCTATAAGTGATATCATAGGATATAGGACTTTTACTTTCCGACTTACCTCATGTTCTGTGATTATCTCTAAGATCATCTATGGTGCCTCAAAGAGCACTGTTTCATTGTTTTCCATGGCTAGTTTTCATTGTGTACATGGACCACTTCTTCTTTATCCTTTCATCTGTTGATGGACATTTTGGTTGCTTCACTGTCTTGTCTATTGTGAATAAGGCTGCAGTGCAGCTTTTGCAGCCCGGGTCTTCTTCATTCTGGTCTTCTCAGGTGAGAGGCCCATTGGTGCACCTGCTGGATTGAATGATACCTCAATTTTTCCTTTTAAACGCAGCTCCTTTCTGTTCTCATTATTAGCGTTTAACCCTTTTACATCTCACCAGCAGCTAGAGGGTACACAGTTCTCTGAAACCTCTTCAGCATTTATTGTTTGTAGACTTTTTGCCAATGGTCAGTCGACTGGTGCGAGTTGAAAACCTTTTGTAGATTAGATTGCATGAGTCTAATACTTCCTGAGGCTGAGCTTTTATCCGTTTTCCTTTCTTTAAAAAGAGAGTGAGTAAAACTTACCTCTTCATAGTATCTTCTTGAAAATGTTGCCTGTTTTGAATTTTTTTTAATCCTTTCCCTACCTCAGCACAATTTTGAGGGCAGGTGTCCTTTACAGCCCTGAGTCCTTGTGAATGGTAAGTGACCATTAGCTGTGGGTTAAAAGCTGCTCTTGCGGGAATCGGCCACAAGGCGGCAGCATTTCTCCTTTACCAAATCTGGTTACTAGGGCAACAGAGCCTTACTGGAAGTGGTGTTCTAGGTTGTAAATTAGAATGGAATGTGCGAGGAAAAAGCCCTTTAAGTTTATGTCTCATTACTTCTTGTTGGTATTTTTAACTTAATTGTTATTTTTTATCACAGCAAACTTGATTACAATGTTTTGTTTGTTCTCGGTGTGCAAGATGTGGTTCTTTCACACATATACATATATCTATTCTTCTTCGGATCCTTTTCCCATGTAGGTTATGACACAATGTTGAGTAGTCTTCTCTTGGTATTGCGTAGGTCTTTGGTGATTATATATTTCACATGTGTTTGTATCTCTCTGTTAACCTCAATATGGTAAGGTATCCAATCCTCACACCTTTCTATTTGGTGAACCATAAGTTTTTTTAATGAATCTATGATAGTGTTTCTCTGTGGAAATATCTTTGTTTGTATCATTTTTTAGGTAACCCCTATATGTGATATGATAGGATATGTGTCTTTCTCTTTCTCACTTGCTCCAAATTGCGTGATTACTTCTAGACTCATCTATGGTGCTGCAAATGGCATTGTTTCATTTTTTCACTAGCTCATATTCCATCTGTACAGGTAGCAGTTCTTCTTTGTCCACCCATCTGTCGGTGGACCTTTTGGTTACTTCCATATCTTGGCTATTGTAATACTATGCAATGCAGATTTGCGTGCCTGTGTCCTTCCAATTCTGTCTTCTTAGTTTAGAGGTCCAGGAATAGGTCCGCTGGATCATATGGTAGCTCAATGTTGACCTTTTAAAGGCACCTCTGTCCTGTTCTCCTTAGTGGCTCTTTCCAGGTTACGTCCCCCTTAAAGTGGAGGGTATGTATTTCTTCCCAGCACCTTCAGCATTTATTCTTTGTAGTTTCTGCTGATGGTTATTCTGAGTGGTGTGAGCTGATACCTCTTTGTGGTTGAATTTGCATGTGTCTCATAATGCGTAGAAATTGAGCTTTAAGACATGTGCTTTTTATTTTTCCAGCTGTGATTAGAGCTTATTTCTTCAAAGTGTTTCCTTAAAGTATGTGTCACCACTTGCAATATTTTGGCCATTATCTCCCTCAAGACATTTTGAGGGCAGGTTTCATTTACAGCCCTGCAGTACTTGTTCGTATGAAGTGACCATTAGCTCAGGCTTTAAACCTGCTTTTGCAGGTATCGGCCAAAGAGCGGCAGCCTTTCTACGTTCCCCTTGCTGGTACTAGGGAAACAGACCTACCGGCCGGTGGTGTTCTTCGGTTATAAATTAGAGTGCAATGTGCCCGGATAAACCCACAAATGTTGATGTCTCCTTGCTTTTGTTTGTTTTTAAATTGAGTTTATATTTATTATTAGAGTAATATTCCATCGTGTACGTGGACCACTCCTTCTTGGTGCATTCCTCGGTTGATGGACATTTTCATTGCTTCCAAGTGCTGGCTATGGTAAATCTTGCTGGCGTACAGGTGTGCCAGCCTGTGACTTTTGGATTCTCATTTTTGCAGGTGCTAGGCCAAGCAGTGGTTGTGATTGATTGACTGGTAGCTCAATGTTTCCCTTTCCAAAGCACCTACACTGTGTTTTCATTAGTGGCTCTTTACATGCCCCCCCTTACAACCGAGGGTACGCATTTCTCCACACTCCCTTCACCATTTGTTTTTTGCAGCATTTTTCCTAATGGCCATTCTGACTGCTGTGAGCTGATAGGTTTTTGTAATATGGTTATGCATGTCATTAAAATTTTTAAAATTCGTCATATTCCTATGCTTTTTTCTTTTCTCTTAAAAGAAAAAACCGTGAGTACAATATAGCTCTTGAAATTGTCTTCTTCGAAGGTTGCCCTCTTCTGAATTTTTTGGTCGATTTTTGACCCCAGAAATTTTCTGGAGGGCAGGTGCCATTTACAGAACTGCTAGTTGGTGAAAATTTAGTGACCTTTTGCAGTGGGTTCAAAGCTGCTGTTGTGGGAAACGGCCACAAGGAGGTAGCACTTCTCCATTCCCCAATCTGGGTACTAGGGCAGCAGAGCCTTTCTGGAAGTCATTGTCCTAGGTTGCAAATTAGAATGGAATTTGCCAGGAGAAATCCCCATAAGTTTATGTCTCATTACTTCTTCTTGGTTTTTAAATTTTTTTTTAATCTGGGTAAAGTTTAGAATATTGTTTGTCCTAGGTGTACACAATCTGGTTCATTTGTACATTATGTCTGTCTCTTAATGTACAGATCCTCTTCCCATGTAAAATATTACAGTGTTCCGTCGACCTCCCTTGCTATATGTTCGGTCTCTTTGATACATGTATATAATATGTATGTGTATATGTATAGTAACACTAATCTTCATTTCTCAATTTCCCCCCTCCTTTCCTTTCAGATTAGGATAGTTTGTTTTCTAAGCCTGTGAGTGTCTTTCTCTTTGGAAATATGTTCATCTGTGTCAGTTATTAGATAATGCCATAAGTGACAATATAGGATATAGGTGTTTTGCCTTCCGACCTACTTCATGTTTTGTGATTATCTCCAGGCTCATGTACGGTGCCTCAAAGAGCAGTGCTTCAATGTTTTCCATGGCTAATATTCCATTGTGTGCATGGACCACTTCTTCTTGGTGCATTCCTCTGTTGATGGACATTTTCGTTGCTTCCAAGTGTTGCCTCTGGTAAGTATTGCTGGAGTGCAGGATTGCCAGCCTGTGATTTTTGATTTTCATTTTCTCAGGTGATAGACCCAGCAGTGGGTATGATTGATTGACTGGTATGGTAGCTCAACGTTTACCTTTTCAAGGCACCTCAATTGTGTTTTCATTAGTGGCTCTTACCATGTCCCCCTTAGAATCGAGGGTATGCATTTCTCCACAATCACGTCAGCATTTATTGTTTGCAGCATTTTTGTTGATGGCCATTCTGACTGGTGTGAGCTGATAGGTTTTTGTAATTTGGGTTTACATGTCTGTAAAAATTCCTACAATTCATCATTTCTCCACGGCCTTTTCTTTTCTGTTAAAAGAAAAAAGCAAAAAAGGGTTAGTATAATATACCTCTTCCAATTTTCCTTTTGGGAGGTTGCACTCTAGAAATTTTTGGTCGATTTTCGACCTCAGCATTTTTTGGAGGGCCGGTGTCATTTACAGACCTGCAGTTGGTGAATATTTAGTGACCTTTTGCAGTGGGTTTAAAGCTGCTGTTGTGGGAAACGGCCACAAGGATGCAGCATTTCTCCATTCCCAAATCTGGGTACTAGGGCAGCAGAGCCGTTCTGGAAGTCGTTTGCCTAGGTTGTAAATTTGAATGGAATGTGCCAGGAAAACCCCCCATAAGTTTATGTCTCATTACTCCTAGTTCGTTGTTTTAATTTTTTCAGTTGGGGTAATGGTTAGAATGTTGCTTGTCCAAGGTGTACACACTCTGGTTCATCTCCATATTCTATATACCTATTTATGTAGAGATCCTCTCCCCGTGTAAATTATTACAGAGTGTTCCGTAAACCTTCCTTGCTATATGGTCGGTCTTTTTGATATATGTATATCATATGTATTTGTATAAATATGGTAAGACTAATCTTCATTTATCCATTTCCCCCACCTTTCCTTTTAGATAAGCATAGTTTTTTTTTTTTTTAATAAGTCTTTGATTGACTTTCTCTGTGGAAATATGTTCATTTGTGTCTGTTATTAGATAACGCCTATAAGTGATATCATAGGATATAGGACTTTTACTTTCCGACTTACCTCATGTTCTGTGATTATCTCTAAGATCATCTATGGTGCCTCAAAGAGCACTGTTTCATTGTTTTCCATGGCTAGTTTTCATTGTGTACATGGACCACTTCTTCTTTATCCTTTCATCTGTTGATGGACATTTTGGTTGCTTCACTGTCTTGTCTATTGTGAATAAGGCTGCAGTGCAGCTTTTGCAGCCCGGGTCTTCTTCATTCTGGTCTTCTCAGGTGAGAGGCCCATTGGTGCACCTGCTGGATTGAATGATACCTCAATTTTTCCTTTTAAACGCAGCTCCTTTCTGTTCTCATTATTAGCGTTTAACCCTTTTACATCTCACCAGCAGCTAGAGGGTACACAGTTCTCTGAAACCTCTTCAGCATTTATTGTTTGTAGACTTTTTGCCAATGGTCAGTCGACTGGTGCGAGTTGAAAACCTTTTGTAGATTAGATTGCATGAGTCTAATACTTCCTGAGGCTGAGCTTTTATCCGTTTTCCTTTCTTTAAAAAGAGAGTGAGTAAAACTTACCTCTTCATAGTATCTTCTTGAAAATGTTGCCTGTTTTGAATTTTTTTTTATCCTTTCCCTACCTCAGCACAATTTTGAGGGCAGGTGTCCTTTACAGCCCTGAGTCCTTGTGAATGGTAAGTGACCATTAGCTGTGGGTTAAAAGCTGCTCTTGCGGGAATCGGCCACAAGGCGGCAGCATTTCTCCTTTACCAAATCTGGTTACTAGGGCAACAGAGCCTTACTGGAAGTGGTGTTCTAGGTTGTAAATTAGAATGGAATGTGCGAGGAAAAAGCCCTTTAAGTTTATGTCTCATTACTTCTTGTTGGTATTTTTAACTTAATTGTTATTTTTTATCACAGCAAACTTGATTACAATGTTTTGTTTGTTCTCGGTGTGCAAGATGTGGTTCTTTCACACATATACATATATCTATTCTTCTTCGGATCCTTTTCCCATGTAGGTTATGACACAATGTTGAGTAGTCTTCTCTTGGTATTGCGTAGGTCTTTGGTGATTATATATTTCACATGTGTTTGTATCTCTCTGTTAACCTCAATATGGTAAGGTATCCAATCCTCACACCTTTCTATTTGGTGAACCATAAGTTTTTTTAATGAATCTATGATAGTGTTTCTCTGTGGAAATATCTTTGTTTGTATCATTTTTTAGGTAACCCCTATATGTGATATGATAGGATATGTGTCTTTCTCTTTCTCACTTGCTCCAAATTGCGTGATTACTTCTAGACTCATCTATGGTGCTGCAAATGGCATTGTTTCATTTTTTCACTAGCTCATATTCCATCTGTACAGGTAGCAGTTCTTCTTTGTCCACCCATCTGTCGGTGGACCTTTTGGTTACTTCCATATCTTGGCTATTGTAATACTATGCAATGCAGATTTGCGTGCCTGTGTCCTTCCAATTCTGTCTTCTTAGTTTAGAGGTCCAGGAATAGGTCCGCTGGATCATATGGTAGCTCAATGTTGACCTTTTAAAGGCACCTCTGTCCTGTTCTCCTTAGTGGCTCTTTCCAGGTTACGTCCCCCTTAAAGTGGAGGGTATGTATTTCTTCCCAGCACCTTCAGCATTTATTCTTTGTAGTTTCTGCTGATGGTTATTCTGAGTGGTGTGAGCTGATACCTCTTTGTGGTTGAATTTGCATGTGTCTCATAATGCGTAGAAATTGAGCTTTAAGACATGTGCTTTTTATTTTTCCAGCTGTGATTAGAGCTTATTTCTTCAAAGTGTTTCCTTAAAGTATGTGTCACCACTTGCAATATTTTGGCCATTATCTCCCTCAAGACATTTTGAGGGCAGGTTTCATTTACAGCCCTGCAGTACTTGTTCGTATGAAGTGACCATTAGCTCAGGCTTTAAACCTGCTTTTGCAGGTATCGGCCAAAGAGCGGCAGCCTTTCTACGTTCCCCTTGCTGGTACTAGGGAAACAGACCTACCGGCCGGTGGTGTTCTTCGGTTATAAATTAGAGTGCAATGTGCCCGGATAAACCCACAAATGTTGATGTCTCCTTGCTTTTGTTTGTTTTTACATTGAGTTTATATTTATTATTAGAGTAATATTCCATTGTGTACGTGGACCACTCCTTCTTGGTGCATTCCTCGGTTGATGGACATTTTCATTGCTTCCAAGTGCTGGCTATGGTAAATCTTGCTGGCGTACAGGTGTGCCAGCCTGTGACTTTTGGATTCTCATTTTTGCAGGTGCTAGGCCAAGCAGTGGTTGTGATTGATTGACTGGTAGCTCAATGTTTCCCTTTCCAAAGCACCTACACTGTGTTTTCATTAGTGGCTCTTTACATGCCCCCCCTTACAACCGAGGGTACGCATTTCTCCACACTCCCTTCACCATTTGTTTTTTGCAGCATTTTTCCTAATGGCTATTCTGACTGCTGTGAGCTGATAGGTTTTTGTAATATGGGTATGCATGTCATTAAAATTTTTAAAATTCGTCATATTCCTATGCTTTTTTCTTTTCTCTTAAAAGAAAAAACCGTGAGTACAATATAGCTCTTGAAATTGTCTTCTTCGAAGGTTGCCCTCTTCTGAATTTTTTGGTCGATTTTTGACCCCAGAAATTTTCTGGAGGGCAGGTGCCATTTACAGAACTGTTAGTTGGTGAAAATTTAGTGACCTTTTGCAGTGGGTTCAAAGCTGCTGTTGTGGGAAACGGCCACAAGGAGGTAGCACTTCTCCATTCCCCAATCTGGGTACTAGGGCAGCAGAGCCTTTCTGGAAGTCATTGTCCTAGGTTGCAAATTAGAATGGAATTTGCCAGGAGAAATCCCCATAAGTTTATGTCTCATTACTTCTTCTTGGTTTTTAAATTTTTTTTTAATCTGGGTAAAGTTTAGAATATTGTTTGTCCTAGGTGTACACAATCTGGTTCATTTGTACATTATGTCTGTCTCTTAATGTACAGATCCTCTTCCCATGTAAAATATTACAGTGTTCCATCGACCTCCCTTGCTATATGTTCGGTCTCTTTGATACATGTATATAATATGTATGTGTATATGTATAGTAACACTAATCTTCATTTCTCAATTTCCCCCCTCCTTTCCTTTCAGATGAGGATAGTTTGTTTTCTAAGCCTGTGAGTGTCTTTCTCTTTGGAAATATGTTCATCTGTGTCAGTTATTAGATAATGCCATAAGTGACAATATAGGATATAGGTGTTTTGCCTTCCGACCTACTTCATGTTTTGTGATTATCTCCAGGCTCATGTACGGTGCCTCAAAGAGCAGTGCTTCAATGTTTTCCATGGCTAATATTCCATTGTGTGCATGGACCACTTCTTCTTGGTGCATTCCTCTGTTGATGGACATTTTCGTTGCTTCCAAGTGTTGCCTCTGGTAAGTATTGCTGGAGTGCAGGATTGCCAGCCTGTGATTTTTGATTTTCATTTTCTCAGGTGATAGACCCAGCAGTGGGTATGATTGATTGACTGGTATGGTAGCTCAACGTTTACCTTTTCAAGGCACCTCAATTGTGTTTTCATTAGTGGCTCTTACCATGTCCCCCTTAGAATCGAGGGTATGCATTTCTCCACAATCACGTCAGCATTTATTGTTTGCAGCATTTTTGTTGATGGCCATTCTGACTGGTGTGAGCTGATAGGTTTTTGTAATTTGGGTTTACATGTCTGTAAAAATTCCTACAATTCATCATTTCTCCACGGCCTTTTCTTTTCTGTTAAAAGAAAAAAGCAAAAAAGGGTTAGTATAATATACCTCTTCCAATTTTCCTTTTGGGAGGTTGCACTCTAGAAATTTTTGGTCGATTTTCGACCTCAGCATTTTTTGGAGGGCCGGTGTCATTTACAGACCTGCAGTTGGTGAATATTTAGTGACCTTTTGCAGTGGGTTTAAAGCTGCTGTTGTGGGAAACGGCCACAAGGATGCAGCATTTCTCCATTCCCAAATCTGGGTACTAGGGCAGCAGAGCCGTTCTGGAAGTCGTTTGCCTAGGTTGTAAATTTGAATGGAATGTGCCAGGAAAACCCCCCATAAGTTTATGTCTCATTACTCCTAGTTCGTTGTTTTAATTTTTTCAATTTGGATAATGGTTAGAATGTTGCTTGTCCAAGGTGTACACACTCTGGTTCATCTACATATTCTATATACCTATTTATGTAGAGATCCTCTTGCCGTGTAAATTATTACAGAGTGTTCCGTCAACCTTTCTTGCTATATGGTCGGTCTTTTTGATATATGTATATCATATGTATTTGTATACATATGGTAAGACTAATCTTCATTTATCCATTTCCCCCACCTTTCCTTTCAGATAAGCATAGTTTTTTTTTTTTTGAGTAAGTCTGTGATTGACTTTCTCTGTGGAAATATGTTCATTTGTGTCAGTTATTAGATAACGCCTATAAGTGATATCATAGGATATAGGACTTTTACTTTCCGACTTACCTCATGTTATGTGATTATCTCCAAGATCATCTATGGTGCCTCAAAGAGCACTGTTTCATTGTTTTCCATGGCTAGTTTTCATTGTGTACATGGACCACTTCTTCTTTATCCTTTCATCTGTTGATGGACATTTTGGTTGCTTCACTGTCTTGTCTATTGTGAATAAGGCTGCAGTGCAGCTTTTGCAGCCCGGGTCTTCTTCATTCTGGTCTTCTCAGGTGAGAGGCCCATTGGTGCACCTGCTGGATTGAATGATACCTCAATTTTTCCTTTTAAACGCAGCTCCTTTCTGTTCTCATTATTAGCGTTTAACCCTTTTACATCTCACCAGCAGCTAGAGGGTACACAGTTCTCTGAAACCTCTTCAGCATTTATTGTTTGTAGACTTTTTGCCAATGGTCAGTCGACTGGTGCGAGTTGAAAACCTTTTGTAGATTAGATTGCATGAGTCTAATACTTCCTGAGGCTGAGCTTTTATCCGTTTTCCTTTCTTTAAAAAGAGAGTGAGTAAAACTTACCTCTTCATAGTATCTTCTTGAAAATGTTGCCTGTTTTGAATTTTTTTTTATCCTTTCCCTACCTCAGCACAATTTTGAGGGCAGGTGTCCTTTACAGCCCTGAGTCCTTGTGAATGGTAAGTGACCATTAGCTGTGGGTTAAAAGCTGCTCTTGCGGGAATCGGCCACAAGGCGGCAGCATTTCTCCTTTACCAAATCTGGTTACTAGGGCAACAGAGCCTTACTGGAAGTGGTGTTCTAGGTTGTAAATTAGAATGGAATGTGCGAGGAAAAAGCCCTTTAAGTTTATGTCTCATTACTTCTTGTTGGTATTTTTAACTTAATTGTTATTTTTTATCACAGCAAACTTGATTACAATGTTTTGTTTGTTCTCGGTGTGCAAGATGTGGTTCTTTCACACATATACATATATCTATTCTTCTTCGGATCCTTTTCCCATGTAGGTTATGACACAATGTTGAGTAGTCTTCTCTTGGTATTGCGTAGGTCTTTGGTGATTATATATTTCACATGTGTTTGTATCTCTCTGTTAACCTCAATATGGTAAGGTATCCAATCCTCACACCTTTCTATTTGGTGAACCATAAGTTTTTTTAATGAATCTATGATAGTGTTTCTCTGTGGAAATATCTTTGTTTGTATCATTTTTTAGGTAACCCCTATATGTGATATGATAGGATATGTGTCTTTCTCTTTCTCACTTGCTCCAAATTGCGTGATTACTTCTAGACTCATCTATGGTGCTGCAAATGGCATTGTTTCATTTTTTCACTAGCTCATATTCCATCTGTACAGGTAGCAGTTCTTCTTTGTCCACCCATCTGTCGGTGGACCTTTTGGTTACTTCCATATCTTGGCTATTGTAATACTATGCAATGCAGATTTGCGTGCCTGTGTCCTTCCAATTCTGTCTTCTTAGTTTAGAGGTCCAGGAATAGGTCCGCTGGATCATATGGTAGCTCAATGTTGACCTTTTAAAGGCACCTCTGTTCTGTTCTCCTTAGTGGCTCTTTCCAGGTTACGTCCCACTTAAAGTGGAGGGTATGTATTTCTTCCCAGCACCTTCAGCATTTATTCTTTGTAGTTTCTGCTGATGGTTATTCTGAGTGGTGTGAGCTGATACCTCTTTGTGGTTGAATTTGCATGTATCTCATAATGCGTAGAAATTGAGCTTTAAGACATGTGCTTTTTATTTTTCCAGCTGTGATTAGAGCTTATTTCTTCAAAGTGTTTTCTTAAAGTATGTGTCACCACTTGCAATATTTTGGCCATTATCTCCCTCAAGACATTTTGAGGGCAGGTTTCATTTACAGCCCTGCAGTACTTGTTCGTATGAAGTGACCATTAGCTCAGGCTTTAAACCTGCTTTTGCAGGTATCGGCCAAAGAGCGGCAGCCTTTCTACGTTCCCCTTGCTGGTACTAGGGAAACAGACCTACCGGCCGGTGGTGTTCTTCGGTTATAAATTAGAGTGCAATGTGCCCGGATAAACCCACAAATGTTGATGTCTCCTTGCTTTTGTTTGTTTTTAAATTGAGTTTATATTTATTATTAGAGTAATATTCCATTGTGTACGTGGACCACTTCTTCTTGGTGCATTCCTCGGTTGATGGACATTTTCATTGCTTCCAAGTGCTGGCTATGGTAAATCTTGCTGGCGTACAGGTGTGCCAGCCTGTGACTTTTGGATTCTCATTTTTGCAGGTGCTAGGCCAAGCAGTGGTTGTGATTGATTGACTGGTAGCTCAATGTTTCCCTTTCCAAAGCACCTACACTGTGTTTTCATTAGTGGCTCTTTACATGCCCCCCCTTACAACCGAGGGTACGCATTTCTCCACACTCCCTTCACCATTTGTTTTTTGCAGCATTTTTCCTAATAGCCATTCTGACTGCTGTGAGCTGATAGGTTTTTGTAATATGGGTATGCATGTCATTAAAATTTTTAAAATTCGTCATATTCCTATGCTTTTTTCTTTTCTCTTAAAAGAAAAAAACCGTGAGTACAATATAGCTCTTGAAATTGTCTTCTTCGAAGGTTGCCCTCTTCTGAATTTTTTGGTCGATTTTTGACCCCAGAAATTTTCTGGAGGGCAGGTGCCATTTACAGAACTGCAAGTTGGTGAAAATTTAGTGACTTTTGCAGTGGGTTCAAGGCTGCTGTTGTGGGAAACGGCCACAAGGAGGTAGCACTTCTCCATTCCCCAATCTGGGTACTAGGGCAGCAGAGCCTTTCTGGAAGTCATTGTCCTAGGTTGCAAATTAGAATGGAATTTGCCAGGAGAAATCCCCATAAGTTTATGTCTCATTACTTCTTCTTGGTTTTTAAATTTTTTTTTAATCTGGGTAAAGTTTAGAATATTGTTTGTCCTAGGTGTACACAATCTGGTTCATTTGTACATTATGTCTGTCTATTAATGTACAGATCCTCTTCCCATGTAAAATATTACAGTTTTCCATCGACCTCCCTTGCTATATGTTCGGTCTCTTTGATACATGTATATAATATGTATGTGTATATGTATAGTAACACTAATCTTCATTTCTCAATTTCCCCCCTCCTTTCCTTTCAGATGAGGATAGTTTGTTTTCTAAGCCTGTGAGTGTCTTTCTCTTTGGAAATATGTTCATCTGTGTCAGTTATTAGATAATGCCATAAGTGACAATATAGGATATAGGTGTTTTGCCTTCCGACCTACTTCATGTATTGTGATTATCTCCAGGCTCGTGTACGGTGCCTCAAAGAGCAGTGCTTCAATGTTTTCCATGGCTAATATTCCATTGTGTGCATGGACCACTTCTTCTTGGTGCATTCCTCTGTTGATGGACATTTTCGTTGCTTCCAAGTGTTGCCTCTGGTAAGTATTGCTGGAGTGCAGGATTGCCAGCCTGTGATTTTTGATTTTCATTTTCTCAGGTGATAGACCCAGCAGTGGGTATGATTGATTGACTGGTATGGTAGCTCAACGTTTACCTTTTCAAGGCACCTCAATTGTGTTTTCATTAGTGGCTCTTACCATGTCCCCCTTAGAATCGAGGGTATGCATTTCTCCACAATCACGTCAGCATTTATTGTTTGCAGCATTTTTGTTGATGGCCATTCTGACTGGTGTGAGCTGATAGGTTTTTGTAATTTGGGTTTACATGTCTGTAAAAATTCCTACAATTCATCATTTCTCCACGGCCTTTTCTTTTCTGTTAAAAGAAAAAAGCAAAAAAGGGTTAGTATAATATACCTCTTCCAATTTTCTCTCTGGGAGGTTGCACTCTAGAATTTTTTGGTCGATTTTCGACCTCAGCATTTTTGGAGGGTCGGTGTCATTTACAGACCTGCAATTGGTGAATATTTAGTGACCTTTTGCAGTGGGTTTAAAGCTGCTGTTGTGGGAAACGGCCACAAGGATGCAGCATTTCTCCATTCCCAAATCTGGGTACTAGGGCAGCAGAGCCGTTCTGGAAGTCGTTTGCCTAGGTTGTAAATTTGAATGGAATGTGCCAGGAAAACCCCCCATAAGTTTATGTCTCATTACTCCTAGTTCGTTGTTTTAATTTTTTCAATTTGGGTAATGGTTAGAATGTTGCTTGTCCAAGGTGTACACACTCTGGTTCATCTACATATTCTATATACCTATTTATGTAGAGATCCTCTTGCCGTGTAAATTATTACAGAGTGTTCCGTCAACCTTTCTTGCTATATGGTCGGTCTTTTTGATATATGTATATCATATGTATTTGTATACATATGGTAAGACTAATCTTCATTTATCCATTTCCCCCACCTTTCCTTTCAGATAAGCATAGTTTTTTTTTTTTTTTGAGTAAGTCTGTGATTGACTTTCTCTGTGGAAATATGTTCATTTGTGTCAGTTATTAGATAACGCCTATAAGTGATATCATAGGATATAGGACTTTTACTTTCCGACTTACCTCATGTTATGTGATTATCTCCAAGATCATCTATGGTGCCTCAAAGAGCACTGTTTCATTGTTTTCCATGGCTAGTTTTCATTGTGTACATGGACCACTTCTTCTTTATCCTTTCATCTGTTGATGGACATTTTGGTTGCTTCACTGTCTTGTCTATTGTGAATAAGGCTGCAGTGCAGCTTTTGCAGCCCGGGTCTTCTTCATTCTGGTCTTCTCAGGTGAGAGGCCCATTGGTGCACCTGCTGGATTGAATGATACCTCAATTTTTCCTTTTAAACGCAGCTCCTTTCTCTTCTCATTATTAGCGTTTAACCCTTTTACATCTCACCAGCAGCTAGAGGGTACACAGTTCTCTGAAACCTCTTCAGCATTTATTGTTTGTAGACTTTTTGCCAATGGTCAGTCGACTGGTGCGAGTTGAAAACCTTTTGTAGATTAGATTGCATGAGTCTAATACTTCCTGAGGCTGAGCTTTTATCCGTTTTCCTTTCTTTAAAAAGAGAGTGAGTAAAACTTACCTCTTCATAGTATCTTCTTGAAAATGTTGCCTGTTTTGAATTTTTTTTTATCCTTTCCCTACCTCAGCACAATTTTGAGGGCAGGTGTCCTTTACAGCCCTGAGTCCTTGTGAATGGTAAGTGACCATTAGCTGTGGGTTAAAAGCTGCTCTTGCGGGAATCGGCCACAAGGCGGCAGCATTTCTCCTTTACCAAATCTGGTTACTAGGGCAACAGAGCCTTACTGGAAGTGGTGTTCTAGGTTGTAAATTAGAATGGAATGTGCGAGGAAAAAGCCCTTTAAGTTTATGTCTCATTACTTCTTGCTGGTATTTTTAACTTAATTGTTATTTTTTATCACAGCAAACTTGATTACAATGTTTTGTTTGTTCTCGGTGTGCAAGATGTGGTTCTTTCACACATATACATATATCTATTCTTCTTCGGATCCTTTTCCCATGTAGGTTATGACACAATGTTGAGTAGTCTTCTCTTGGTATTGCGTAGGTCTTTGGTGATTATATATTTCACATGTGTTTGTATCTCTCTGTTAACCTCAATATGGTAAGGTATCCAATCCTCACACCTTTCTATTTGGTGAACCATAAGTTTTTTTAAATGAATCTATGATAGTGTTTCTCTGTGGAAATATCTTTGTTTGTATCATTTTTTAGGTAACCCCTATATGTGATATGATAGGATATGTGTCTTTCTCTTTCTCACTTGCTCCAAATTGCGTGATTACTTCTAGACTCATCTATGGTGCTGCAAATGGCATTGTTTCATTTTTTCACTAGCTCATATTCCATCTGTACAGGTAGCAGTTCTTCTTTGTCCACCCATCTGTCGGTGGACCTTTTGGTTACTTCCATATCTTGGCTATTGTAATACTATGCAATGCAGATTTGCGTGCCTGTGTCCTTCCAATTCTGTCTTCTTAGTTTAGAGGTCCAGGAATAGGTCCGCTGGATCATATGGTAGCTCAATGTTGACCTTTTAAAGGCACCTCTGTCCTGTTCTCCTTAGTGGCTCTTTCCAGGTTACGTCCCCCTTAAAGTGGAGGGTATGTATTTCTTCCCAGCACCTTCAGCATTTATTCTTTGTAGTTTCTGCTGATGGTTATTCTGAGTGGTGTGAGCTGATACCTCTTTGTGGTTGAATTTGCATGTGTCTCATAATGCGTAGAAATTGAGCTTTAAGACATGTGCTTTTTATTTTTCCAGCTGTGATTAGAGCTTATTTCTTCAAAGTGTTTCCTTAAAGTATGTGTCACCACTTGCAATATTTTGGCCATTATCTCCCTCAAGACATTTTGAGGGCAGGTTTCATTTACAGCCCTGCAGTACTTGTTCGTATGAAGTGACCATTAGCTCAGGCTTTAAACCTGCTTTTGCAGGTATCGGCCAAAGAGCGGCAGCCTTTCTACGTTCCCCTTGCTGGTACTAGGGAAACAGACCTACCGGCCGGTGGTGTTCTTCGGTTATAAATTAGAGTGCAATGTGCCCGGATAAACCCACAAATGTTGATGTCTCCTTGCTTTTGTTTGTTTTTAAATTGAGTTTATATTTATTATTAGAGTAATATTCCATTGTGTACGTGGACCACTCCTTCTTGGTGCATTCCTCGGTTGATGGACATTTTCATTGCTTCCAAGTGCTGGCTATGGTAAATCTTGCTGGCGTACAGGTGTGCCAGCCTGTGACTTTTGGATTCTCATTTTTGCAGGTGCTAGGCCAAGCAGTGGTTGTGATTGATTGACTGGTAGCTCAATGTTTCCCTTTCCAAAGCACCTACACTGTGTTTTCAATAGTGGCTCTTTACATGCCCCCCCTTACAACCGAGGGTACGCATTTCTCCACACTCCCTTCACCATTTGTTTTTTGCAGCATTTTTCCTAATGGCCATTCTGACTGCTGTGAGCTGATAGGTTTTTGTAATATGGGTATGCATGTCATTAAAATTTTTAAAATTCGTCATATTCCTATGCTTTTTTCTTTTCTCTTAAAAGAAAAAACCGTGAGTACAATATAGCTCTTGAAATTGTCTTCTTCGAAGGTTGCCCTCTTCTGAATTTTTTGGTCGATTTTTGACCCCAGAAATTTTCTGGAGTGCAGGTGCCATTTACAGAACTGCTAGTTGGTGAAAATTTAGTGACCTTTTGCAGTGGGTTCAAAGCTGCTGTTGTGGGAAACGGCCACAAGGAGGTAGCACTTCTCCATTCCCCAATCTGGGTACTAGGGCAGCAGAGCCTTTCTGGAAGTCATTGTCCTAGGTTGCAAATTAGAATGGAATTTGCCAGGAGAAATCCCCATAAGTTTATGTCTCATTACTTCTTCTTGGTTTTTAAATTTTTTTTTAATCTGGGTAACGTTTAGAATATTGTTTGTCCTAGGTGTACACAATCTGGTTCATTTGTACATTATGTCTGTCTCTTAATGTACAGATCCTCTTCCCATGTAAAATATTACAGTGTTCCATCGACCTCCCTTGCTATATGTTCGGTCTCTTTGATACATGTATATAATATGTATGTGTATATGTATAGTAACACTAATCTTCATTTCTCAATTTCCCCCCTCCTTTCCTTTCAGATGAGGATAGTTTGTTTTCTAAGCCTGTGAGTGTCTTTCTCTTTGGAAATATGTTCATCTGTGTCAGTTATTAGATAATGCCATAAGTGACAATATAGGATATAGGTGTTTTGCCTTCCGACCTACTTCATGTTTTGTGATTATCTCCAGGCTCATGTACGGTGCCTCAAAGAGCAGTGCTTCAATGTTTTCCATGGCTAATATTCCATTGTGTGCATGGACCACTTCTTCTTGGTGCATTCCTCTGTTGATGGACATTTTCGTTGCTTCCAAGTGTTGCCTCTGGTAAGTATTGCTGGAGTGCAGGATTGCCAGCCTGTGATTTTTGATTTTCATTTTCTCAGGTGATAGACCCAGCAGTGGGTATGATTGATTGACTGGTATGGTAGCTCAATGTTTACCTTTTCAAGGCACCTCAATTGTGTTTTCATTAGTGGCTCTTACCATGTCCCCCTTAGAATCGAGGGTATGCATTTCTCCACAATCACGTCAGCATTTATTGTTTGCAGCATTTTTGTTGATGGCCATTCTGACTGGTGTGAGCTGATAGGTTTTTGTAATTTGGGTTTACATGTCTGTAAAAATTCCTACAATTCATCATTTCTCCACGGCCTTTTCTTTTCTGTTAAAAGAAAAAAGCAAAAAAGGGTTAGTATAATATACCTCTTCCAATTTTCCTTTTGGGAGGTTGCACTCTAGAAATTTTTGGTCGATTTTCGACCTCAGCATTTTTTGGAGGGCCGGTGTCATTTACAGACCTGCAGTTGGTGAATATTTAGTGACCTTTTGCAGTGGGTTTAAAGCTGCTGTTGTGGGAAACGGCCACAAGGATGCAGCATTTCTCCATTCCCAAATCTGGGTACTAGGGCAGCAGAGCCGTTCTGGAAGTCGTTTGCCTAGGTTGTAAATTTGAATGGAATGTGCCAGGAAAACCCCCCATAAGTTTATGTCTCATTACTCCTAGTTCGTTGTTTTAATTTTTTCAATTTGGGTAATGGTTAGAATGTTGCTTGTCCAAGGTGTACACACTCTGGTTCATCTACATATTCTATATACCTATTTATGTAGAGATCCTCTTGCCGTGTAAATTATTACAGAGTGTTCCGTCAACCTTTCTTGCTATATGGTCGGTCTTTTTGATATATGTATATCATATGTATTTGTATACATATGGTAACACTAATCTTCATTTATCCATTTCCCCCACCTTTCCTTTCAGATAAGCATAGTTTTTTTTTTTTTGAGTAAGTCTGTGATTGACTTTCTCTGTGGAAATATGTTCATTTGTGTCAGTTATTAGATAACGCCTATAAGTGATATCATAGGATATAGGACTTTTACTTTCCGACTTACCTCATGTTATGTGATTATCTCCAAGATCATCTATGGTGCCTCAAAGAGCACTGTTTCATTGTTTTCCATGGCTAGTTTTCATTGTGTACATGGACCACTTCTTCTTTATCCTTTCATCTGTTGATGGACATTTTGGTTGCTTCACTGTCTTGTCTATTGTGAATAAGGCTGCAGTGCAGCTTTTGCAGCCCGGGTCTTCTTCATTCTGGTCTTCTCAGGTGAGAGGCCCATTGGTGCACCTGCTGGATTGAATGATACCTCAATTTTTCCTTTTAAACGCAGCTCCTTTCTCTTCTCATTATTAGCGTTTAACCCTTTTACATCTCACCAGCAGCTAGAGGGTACACAGTTCTCTGAAACCTCTTCAGCATTTATTGTTTGTAGACTTTTTGCCAATGGTCAGTCGACTGGTGCGAGTTGAAAACCTTTTGTAGATTAGATTGCATGAGTCTAATACTTCCTGAGGCTGAGCTTTTATCCGTTTTCCTTTCTTTAAAAAGAGAGTGAGTAAAACTTACCTCTTCATAGTATCTTCTTGAAAATGTTGCCTGTTTTGAATTTTTTTTTATCCTTTCCCTACCTCAGCACAATTTTGAGGGCAGGTGTCCTTTACAGCCCTGAGTCCTTGTGAATGGTAAGTGACCATTAGCTGTGGGTTAAAAGCTGCTCTTGCGGGAATCGGCCACAAGGCGGCAGCATTTCTCCTTTACCAAATCTGGTTACTAGGGCAACAGAGCCTTACTGGAAGTGGTGTTCTAGGTTGTAAATTAGAATGGAATGTGCGAGGAAAAAGCCCTTTAAGTTTATGTCTCATTACTTCTTGTTGGTATTTTTAACTTAATTGTTATTTTTTATCACAGCAAACTTGATTACAATGTTTTGTTTGTTCTCGGTGTGCAAGATGTGGTTCTTTCACACATATACATATATCAATTCTTCTTCGGATCCTTTTCCCATGTAGGTTATGACACAATGTTGAGTAGTCTTCTCTTGGTATTGCGTAGGTCTTTGGTGATTATATATTTCACATGTGTTTGTATCTCTCTGTTAACCTCAATATGGTAAGGTATCCAATCCTCACACCTTTCTATTTGGTGAACCATAAGTTTTTTTAAATGAATCTATGATAGTGTTTCTCTGTGGAAATATCTTTGTTTGTATCATTTTTTAGGTAACCCCTATATGTGATATGATAGGATATGTGTCTTTCTCTTTCTCACTTGCTCCAAATTGCGTGATTACTTCTAGACTCATCTATGGTGCTGCAAATGGCATTGTTTCATTTTTTCACTAGCTCATATTCCATCTGTACAGGTAGCAGTTCTTCTTTGTCCACCCATCTGTCGGTGGACCTTTTGGTTACTTCCATATCTTGGCTATTGTAATACTATGCAATGCAGATTTGCGTGCCTGTGTCCTTCCAATTCTGTCTTCTTAGTTTAGAGGTCCAGGAATAGGTCTGCTGGATCATATGGTAGCTCAATGTTGACCTTTTAAAGGCACCTCTGTCCTGTTCTCCTTAGTGGCTCTTTCCAGGTTACGTCCCCCTTAAAGTGGAGGGTATGTATTTCTTCCCAGCACCTTCAGCATTTATTCTTTGTAGTTTCTGCTGATGGTTATTCTGAGTGGTGTGAGCTGATACCTCTTTGTGGTTGAATTTGCATGTGTCTCATAATGCGTAGAAATTGAGCTTTAAGACATGTGCTTTTTATTTTTCCAGCTGTGATTAGAGCTTATTTCTTCAAAGTGTTTCCTTAAAGTATGTGTCACCACTTGCAATATTTTGGCCATTATCTCCCTCAAGACATTTTGAGGGCAGGTTTCATTTACAGCCCTGCAGTACTTGTTCGTATGAAGTGACCATTAGCTCAGGCTTTAAACCTGCTTTTGCAGGTATCGGCCAAAGAGCGGCAGCCTTTCTACGTTCCCCTTGCTGGTACTAGGGAAACAGACCTACCGGCCGGTGGTGTTCTTCGGTTATAAATTAGAGTGCAATGTGCCCGGATAAACCCACAAATGTTGATGTCTCCTTGCTTTTGTTTGTTTTTAAATTGAGTTTATATTTATTATTAGAGTAATATTCCATTGTGTACGTGGACCACTCCTTCTTGGTGCATTCCTCGGTTGATGGACATTTTCATTGCTTCCAAGTGCTGGCTATGGTAAATCTTGCTGGCGTACAGGTGTGCCAGCCTGTGACTTTTGGATTCTCATTTTTGCAGGTGCTAGGCCAAGCAGTGGTTGTGATTGATTGACTGGTAGCTCAATGTTTCCCTTTCCAAAGCACCTACACTGTGTTTTCATTAGTGGCTCTTTACATGCCCCCCCTTACAACCGAGTGTACGCATTTCTCCACACTCCCTTCACCATTTGTTTTTTGCAGCATTTTTCCTAATGGCCATTCTGACTGCTGTGAGCTGATAGGTTTTTGTAATATGGGTATGCATGTCATTAAAATTTTTAAAATTCGTCATATTCCTATGCTTTTTTCTTTTCTCTTAAAAGAAAAAACCGTGAGTACAATATAGCTCTTGAAATTGTCTTCTTCGAAGGTTGCCCTCTTCTGAATTTTTTGGTCGATTTTTGACCCCAGAAATTTTCTGGAGGGCAGGTGCCATTTACAGAACTGCTAGTTGGTGAAAATTTAGTGACCTTTTGCAGTGGGTTCAAAGCTGCTGTTGTGGGAAACGGCCACAAGGAGGTAGCACTTCTCCATTCCCCAATCTGGGTACTAGGGCAGCAGAGCCTTTCTGGAAGTCATTGTCCTAGGTTGCAAATTAGAATGGAATTTGCCAGGAGAAATCCCCATAAGTTTATGTCTCATTACTTCTTCTTGGTTTTTAAATTTTTTTTTAATCTGGGTAACGTTTAGAATATTGTTTGTCCTAGGTGTACACAATCTGGTTCATTTGTACATTATGTCTGTCTCTTAATGTACAGATCCTCTTCCCATGTAAAATATTACAGTGTTCCATCGACCTCCCTTGCTATATGTTCGGTCTCTTTGATACATGTATATAATATGTATGTGTATATGTATAGTAACACTAATCTTCATTTCTCAATTTCCCCCCTCCTTTCCTTTCAGATGAGGATAGTTTGTTTTCTAAGCCTGTGAGTGTCTTTCTCTTTGGAAATATGTTCATCTGTGTCAGTTATTAGATAATGCCATAAGTGACAATATAGGATATAGGTGTTTTGCCTTCCGACCTACTTCATGTTTTGTGATTATCTCCAGGCTCATGTACGGTGCCTCAAAGAGCAGTGCTTCAATGTTTTCCATGGCTAATATTCCATTGTGTGCATGGACCACTTCTTCTTGGTGCATTCCTCTGTTGATGGACATTTTCGTTGCTTCCAAGTGTTGCCTCTGGTAAGTATTGCTGGAGTGCAGGATTGTCAGCCTGTGATTTTTGATTTTCATTTTCTCAGGTGATAGACCCAGCAGTGGGTATGATTGATTGACTGGTATGGTAGCTCAACGTTTACCTTTTCAAGGCACCTCACTTGTGTTTTCATTAGTGGCTCTTACCATGTCCCCCTTAGAATCGAGGGTATGCCTTTCTCCACAATCACGTCAGCATTTATTGTTTGCAGCATTTTTGTTGATGGCCATTCTGACTGGTGTGAGCTGATAGGTTTTTGTAATTTGGGTTTACATGTCTGTAAAAATTCCTACAATTCATCATTTCTCCACGGCCTTTTCTTTTCTGTTAAAAGAAAAAAGCAAAAAAGGGTTAGTATAATATACCTCTTCCAATTTTCCTTTTGGGAGGTTGCACTCTAGAAATTTTTGGTCGATTTTCGACCTCAGCATTTTTTGGACGGCCGGTGTCATTTACAGACCTGCAGTTGGTGAATATTTAGTGACCTTTTGCAGTGGGTTTAAAGCTGCTGTTGTGGGAAACGGCCACAAGGATGCAGCATTTCTCCATTCCCAAATCTGGGTACTAGGGCAGCAGAGCCGTTCTGGAAGTCGTTTGCCTAGGTTGTAAATTTGAATGGAATGTGCCAGGAAAATCCCCCATAAGTTTATGTCTCATTACTCCTAGTTCGTTGTTTTAATTTTTTCAATTTGGGTAATGGTTAGAATGTTGCTTGTCCAAGGTGTACACACTCTGGTTCATCTACATATTCTATATACCTATTTATGTAGAGATCCTCTTGCCGTGTAAATTATTACAGAGTGTTCCGTCAACCTTTCTTGCTATATGGTCGGTCTTTTTGATATATGTATATCATATGTATTTGTATACATATGGTAAGACTAATCTTCATTTATCCATTTCCCCCACCTTTCCTTTCAGATAAGCATAGTTTTTTTTTTTTTTTGAGTAAGTCTGTGATTGACTTTCTCTGTGGAAATATGTTCATTTGTGTCAGTTATTAGATAACGCCTATAAGTGATATCATAGGATATAGGACTTTTACTTTCCGACTTACCTCATGTTATGTGATTATCTCCAAGATCATCTATGGTGCCTCAAAGAGCACTGTTTCATTGTTTTCCATGGCTAGTTTTCATTGTGTACATGGACCACTTCTTCTTTATCCTTTCATCTGTTGATGGACATTTTGGTTGCTTCACTGTCTTGTCTATTGTGAATAAGGCTGCAGTGCAGCTTTTGCAGCCCGGGTCTTCTTCATTCTGGTCTTCTCAGGTGAGAGGCCCATTGGTGCACCTGCTGGATTGAATGATACCTCAATTTTTCCTTTTAAACGCAGCTCCTTTCTGTTCTCATTATTAGCGTTTAACCCTTTTACATCTCACCAGCAGCTAGAGGGTACACAGTTCTCTGAAACCTCTTCAGCATTTATTGTTTGTAGACTTTTTGCCAATGGTCAGTCGACTGGTGCGAGTTGAAAACCTTTTGTAGATTAGATTGCATGAGTCTAATACTTCCTGAGGCTGAGCTTTTATCCGTTTTCCTTTCTTTAAAAAGAGAGTGAGTAAAACTTACCTCTTCATAGTATCTTCTTGAAAATGTTGCCTGTTTTGAATTTTTTTTTATCCTTTCCCTACCTCAGCACAATTTTGAGGGCAGGTGTCCTTTACAGCCCTGAGTCCTTGTGAATGGTAAGTGACCATTAGCTGTGGGTTAAAAGCTGCTCTTGCGGGAATCGGCCACAAGGCGGCAGCATTTCTCCTTTACCAAATCTGGTTACTAGGGCAACAGAGCCTTACTGGAAGTGGTGTTCTAGGTTGTAAATTAGAATGGAATGTGCGAGGAAAAAGCCCTTTAAGTTTATGTCTCATTACTTCTTGTTGGTATTTTTAACTTAATTGTTATTTTTTATCACAGCAAACTTGATTACAATGTTTTGTTTGTTCTCGGTGTGCAAGATGTGGTTCTTTCACACATATACATATATCTATTCTTCTTCGGATCCTTTTCCCATGTAGGTTATGACACAATGTTGAGTAGTCTTCTCTTGGTATTGCGTAGGTCTTTGGTGATTATATATTTCACATGTGTTTGTATCTCTCTGTTAACCTCAATATGGTAAGGTATCCAATCCTCACACCTTTCTATTTGGTGAACCATAAGTTTTTTTAAATGAATCTATGATAGTGTTTCTCTGTGGAAATATCTTTGTTTGTATCATTTTTTAGGTAACCCCTATATGTGATATGATAGGATATGTGTCTTTCTCTTTCTCACTTGCTCCAAATTGCGTGATTACTTCTAGACTCATCTATGGTGCTGCAAATGGCATTGTTTCATTTTTTCACTAGCTCATATTCCATCTGTACAGGTAGCAGTTCTTCTTTGTCCACCCATCTGTCGGTGGACCTTTTGGTTACTTCCATATCTTGGCTATTGTAATACTATGCAATGCAGATTTGCGTGCCTGTGTCCTTCCAATTCTGTCTTCTTAGTTTAGAGGTCCAGGAATAGGTCCGCTGGATCATATGGTAGCTCAATGTTGACCTTTTAAAGGCACCTCTGTCCTGTTCTCCTTAGTGGCTCTTTCCAGGTTACGTCCCCCTTAAAGTGGAGGGTATGTATTTCTTCCCAGCACCTTCAGCATTTATTCTTTGTAGTTTCTGCTGATGGTTATTCTGAGTGGTGTGAGCTGATACCTCTTTGTGGTTGAATTTGCATGTGTCTCATAATGCGTAGAAATTGAGCTTTAAGACATGTGCTTTTTATTTTTCCAGCTGTGATTAGAGCTTATTTCTTCAAAGTGTTTCCTTAAAGTATGTGTCACCACTTGCAATATTTTGGCCATTATCTCCCTCAAGACATTTTGAGGGCAGGTTTCATTTACAGCCCTGCAGTACTTGTTCGTATGAAGTGACCATTAGCTCAGGCTTTAAACCTGCTTTTGCAGGTATCGGCCAAAGAGCGGCAGCCTTTCTACGTTCCCCTTGCTGGTACTAGGGAAACAGACCTACCGGCCGGTGGTGTTCTTCGGTTATAAATTAGAGTGCAATGTGCCCGGATAAACCCACAAATGTTGATGTCTCCTTGCTTTTGTTTGTTTTTAAATTGAGTTTATATTTATTATTAGAGTAATATTCCATTGTGTACGTGGACCACTCCTTCTTGGTGCATTCCTCGGTTGATGGACATTTTCATTGCTTCCAAGTGCTGGCTATGGTAAATCTTGCTGGCGTACAGGTGTGCCAGCCTGTGACTTTTGGATTCTCATTTTTGCAGGTGCTAGGCCAAGCAGTGGTTGTGATTGATTGACTGGTAGCTCAATGTTTCCCTTTCCAAAGCACCTACACTGTGTTTTCATTAGTGGCTCTTTACATGCCCCCCCTTACAACCGAGGGTACGCATTTCTCCACACTCCCTTCACCATTTGTTTTTTGCAGCATTTTTCCTAATGGCCATTCTGACTGCTGTGAGCTGATAGGTTTTTGTAATATGGGTATGCATGTCATTAAAATTTTTAAAATTCGTCATATTCCTATGCTTTTTTCTTTTCTCTTAAAAGAAAAAAACCGTGAGTACAATATAGCTCTTGAAATTGTCTTCTTCGAAGGTTGCCCTCTTCTGAATTTTTTGGTCGATTTTTGACCCCAGAAATTTTCTGGAGGGCAGGTGCCATTTACAGAACTGCTAGTTGGTGAAAATTTAGTGACCTTTTGCAGTGGGTTCAAAGCTGCTGTTGTGGGAAACGGCCACAAGGAGGTAGCACTTCTCCATTCCCCAATCTGGGTACTAGGGCAGCAGAGCCTTTCTGGAAGTCATTGTCCTAGGTTGCAAATTAGAATGGAATTTGCCAGGAGAAATCCCCATAAGTTTATGTCTCATTACTTCTTCTTGGTTTTTAAATTTTTTTTTAATCTGGGTAAAGTTTAGAATATTGTTTGTCCTAGGTGTACACAATCTGGTTCATTTGTACATTATGTCTGTCTCTTAATGTACAGATCCTCTTCCCATGTAAAATATTACAGTGTTCCGTCGACCTCCCTTGCTATATGTTCGGTCTCTTTGATACATGTATATAATATGTATGTGTATATGTATAGTAACACTAATCTTCATTTCTCAATTTCCCCCCTCCTTTCCTTTCAGATGAGGATAGTTTGTTTTCTAAGCCTGTGAGTGTCTTTCTCTTTGGAAATATGTTCATCTGTGTCAGTTATTAGATAATGCCATAAGTGACAATATAGGATATAGGTGTTTTGCCTTCCGACCTACTTCATGTTTTGTGATTATCTCCAGGCTCATGTACGGTGCCTCAAAGAGCAGTGCTTCAATGTTTTCCATGGCTAATATTCCATTGTGTGCATGGACCACTTCTTCTTGGTGCATTCCTCTGTTGATGGACATTTTCGTTGCTTCCAAGTGTTGCCTCTGGTAAGTATTGCTGGAGTGCAGGATTGCCAGCCTGTGATTTTTGATTTTCATTTTCTCAGGTGATAGACCCAGCAGTGGGTATGATTGATTGACTGGTATGGTAGCTCAACGTTTACCTTTTCAAGGCACCTCAATTGTGTTTTCATTAGTGGCTCTTACCATGTCCCCCTTAGAATCGAGGGTATGCATTTCTCCACAATCACGTCAGCATTTATTGTTTGCAGCATTTTTGTTGATGGCCATTCTGACTGGTGTGAGCTGATAGGTTTTTGTAATTTGGGTTTACATGTCTGTAAAAATTCCTACAATTCATCATTTCTCCACGGCCTTTTCTTTTCTGTTAAAAGAAAAAAGCAAAAAAGGGTTAGTATAATATACCTCTTCCAATTTTCCTTTTGGGAGGTTGCACTCTAGAAATTTTTGGTCGATTTTCGACCTCAGCATTTTTTGGAGGGCCGGTGTCATTTACAGACCTGCAGTTGGTGAATATTTAGTGACCTTTTGCAGTGGGTTTAAAGCTGCTGTTGTGGGAAACGGCCACAAGGATGCAGCATTTCTCCATTCCCAAATCTGGGTACTAGGGCAGCAGAGCCGTTCTGGAAGTCGTTTGCCTAGGTTGTAAATTTGAATGGAATGTGCCAGGAAAACCCCCCATAAGTTTATGTCTCATTACTCCTAGTTCGTTGTTTTAATTTTTTCAATTTGGGTAATGGTTAGAATGTTGCTTGTCCAAGGTGTACACACTCTGGTTCATCTACATATTCTATATACCTATTTATGTAGAGATCCTCTTGCCGTGTAAATTATTACAGAGTGTTCCGTCAACCTTTCTTGCTATATGGTCGGTCTTTTTGATATATGTATATCATATGTATTTGTATACATATGGTAAGACTAATCTTCATTTATCCATTTCCCCCACCTTTCCTTTCAGATAAGCATAGTTTTTTTTTTTTTGAGTAAGTCTGTGATTGACTTTCTCTGTGGAAATATGTTCATTTGTGTCAGTTATTAGATAACGCCTATAAGTGATATCATAGGATATAGGACTTTTACTTTCCGACTTACCTCATGTTATGTGATTATCTCCAAGATCATCTATGGTGCCTCAAAGAGCACTGTTTCATTGTTTTCCATGGCTAGTTTTCATTGTGTACATGGACCACTTCTTCTTTATCCTTTCATCTGTTGATGGACATTTTGGTTGCTTCACTGTCTTGTCTATTGTGAATAAGGCTGCAGTGCAGCTTTTGCAGCCCGGGTCTTCTTCATTCTGGTCTTCTCAGGTGAGAGGCCCATTGGTGCACCTGCTGGATTGAATGATACCTCAATTTTTCCTTTTAAACGCAGCTCCTTTCTGTTCTCATTATTAGCGTTTAACCCTTTTACATCTCACCAGCAGCTAGAGGGTACACAGTTCTCTGAAACCTCTTCAGCATTTATTGTTTGTAGACTTTTTGCCAATGGTCAGTCGACTGGTGCGAGTTGAAAACCTTTTGTAGATTAGATTGCATGAGTCTAATACTTCCTGAGGCTGAGCTTTTATCCGTTTTCCTTTCTTTAAAAAGAGAGTGAGTAAAACTTACCTCTTCATAGTATCTTCTTGAAAATGTTGCCTGTTTTGAATTTTTTTTTATCCTTTCCCTACCTCAGCACAATTTTGAGGGCAGGTGTCCTTTACAGCCCTGAGTCCTTGTGAATGGTAAGTGACCATTAGCTGTGGGTTAAAAGCTGCTCTTGCGGGAATCGGCCACAAGGCGGCAGCATTTCTCCTTTACCAAATCTGGTTACTAGGGCAACAGAGCCTTACTGGAAGTGGTGTTCTAGGTTGTAAATTAGAATGGAATGTGCGAGGAAAAAGCCCTTTAAGTTTATGTCTCATTACTTCTTGTTGGTATTTTTAACTTAATTGTTATTTTTTATCACAGCAAACTTGATTACAATGTTTTGTTTGTTCTCGGTGTGCAAGATGTGGTTCTTTCACACATATACATATATCTATTCTTCTTCGGATCCTTTTCCCATGTAGGTTATGACACAATGTTGAGTAGTCTTCTCTTGGTATTGCGTAGGTCTTTGGTGATTATATATTTCACATGTGTTTGTATCTCTCTGTTAACCTCAATATGGTAAGGTATCCAATCCTCACACCTTTCTATTTGGTGAACCATAAGTTTTTTTAAATGAATCTATGATAGTGTTTCTCTGTGGAAATATCTTTGTTTGTATCATTTTTTAGGTAACCCCTATATGTGATATGATAGGATATGTGTCTTTCTCTTTCTCACTTGCTCCAAATTGCGTGATTACTTCTAGACTCATCTATGGTGCTGCAAATGGCATTGTTTCATTTTTTCACTAGCTCATATTCCATCTGTACAGGTAGCAGTTCTTCTTTGTCCACCCATCTGTCGGTGGACCTTTTGGTTACTTCCATATCTTGGCTATTGTAATACTATGCAATGCAGATTTGCGTGCCTGTGTCCTTCCAATTCTGTCTTCTTAGTTTAGAGGTCCAGGAATAGGTCCGCTGGATCATATGGTAGCTCAATGTTGACCTTTTAAAGGCACCTCTGTCCTGTTCTCCTTAGTGGCTCTTTCCAGGTTACGTCCCCCTTAAAGTGGAGGGTATGTATTTCTTCCCAGCACCTTCAGCATTTATTCTTTGTAGTTTCTGCTGATGGTTATTCTGAGTGGTGTGAGCTGATACCTCTTTGTGGTTGAATTTGCATGTGTCTCATAATGCGTAGAAATTGAGCTTTAAGACATGTGCTTTTTATTTTTCCAGCTGTGATTAGAGCTTATTTCTTCAAAGTGTTTCCTTAAAGTATGTGTCACCACTTGCAATATTTTGGCCATTATCTCCCTCAAGACATTTTGAGGGCAGGTTTCATTTACAGCCCTGCAGTACTTGTTCGTATGAAGTGACCATTAGCTCAGGCTTTAAACCTGCTTTTGCAGGTATCGGCCAAAGAGCGGCAGCCTTTCTACGTTCCCCTTGCTGGTACTAGGGAAACAGACCTACCGGCCGGTGGTGTTCTTCGGTTATAAATTAGAGTGCAATGTGCCCGGATAAACCCACAAATGTTGATGTCTCCTTGCTTTTGTTTGTTTTTAAATTGAGTTTATATTTATTATTAGAGTAATATTCCATTGTGTACGTGGACCACTCCTTCTTGGTGCATTCCTCGGTTGATGGACATTTTCATTGCTTCCAAGTGCTGGCTATGGTAAATCTTGCTGGCGTACAGGTGTGCCAGCCTGTGACTTTTGGATTCTCATTTTTGCAGGTGCTAGGCCAAGCAGTGGTTGTGATTGATTGACTGGTAGCTCAATGTTTCCCTTTCCAAAGCACCTACACTGTGTTTTCATTAGTGGCTCTTTACATGCCCCCCCTTACAACCGAGGGTACGCATTTCTCCACACTCCCTTCACCATTTGTTTTTTGCAGCATTTTTCCTAATGGCCATTCTGACTGCTGTGAGCTGATAGGTTTTTGTAATATGGGTATGCATGTCATTAAAATTTTTAAAATTCGTCATATTCCTATGCTTTTTTCTTTTCTCTTAAAAGAAAAAACCGTGAGTACAATATAGCTCTTGAAATTGTCTTCTTCGAAGGTTGCCCTCTTCTGAATTTTTTGGTCGATTTTTGACCCCAGAAATTTTCTGGAGGGCAGGTGCCATTTACAGAACTGCTAGTTGGTGAAAATTTAGTGACCTTTTGCAGTGGGTTCAAAGCTGCTGTTGTGGGAAACGGCCACAAGGAGGTAGCACTTCTCCATTCCCCAATCTGGGTACTAGGGCAGCAGAGCCTTTCTGGAAGTCATTGTCCTAGGTTGCAAATTAGAATGGAATTTGCCAGGAGAAATCCCCATAAGTTTATGTCTCATTACTTCTTCTTGGTTTTTAAATTTTTTTTTAATCTGGGTAAAGTTTAGAATATTGTTTGTCCTAGGTGTACACAATCTGGTTCATTTGTACATTATGTCTGTCTCTTAATGTACAGATCCTCTTCCCATGTAAAATATTACAGTGTTCCGTCGACCTCCCTTGCTATATGTTCGGTCTCTTTGATACATGTATATAATATGTATGTGTATATGTATAGTAACACTAATCTTCATTTCTCAATTTCCCCCCTCCTTTCCTTTCAGATGAGGATAGTTTGTTTTCTAAGCCTGTGAGTGTCTTTCTCTTTGGAAATATGTTCATCTGTGTCAGTTATTAGATAATGCCATAAGTGACAATATAGGATATAGGTGTTTTGCCTTCCGACCTACTTCATGTTTTGTGATTATCTCCAGGCTCATGTACGGTGCCTCAAAGAGCAGTGCTTCAATGTTTTCCATGGCTAATATTCCATTGTGTGCATGGACCACTTCTTCTTGGTGCATTCCTCTGTTGATGGACATTTTCGTTGCTTCCAAGTGTTGCCTCTGGTAAGTATTGCTGGAGTGCAGGATTGCCAGCCTGTGATTTTTGATTTTCATTTTCTCAGGTGATAGACCCAGCAGTGGGTATGATTGATTGACTGGTATGGTAGCTCAACGTTTACCTTTTCAAGGCACCTCAATTGTGTTTTCATTAGTGGCTCTTACCATGTCCCCCTTAGAATCGAGGGTATGCATTTCTCCACAATCACGTCAGCATTTATTGTTTGCAGCATTTTTGTTGATGGCCATTCTGACTGGTGTGAGCTGATAGGTTTTTGTAATTTGGGTTTACATGTCTGTAAAAATTCCTACAATTCATCATTTCTCCACGGCCTTTTCTTTTCTGTTAAAAGAAAAAAGCAAAAAAGGGTTAGTATAATATACCTCTTCCAATTTTCCTTTTGGGAGGTTGCACTCTAGAAATTTTTGGTCGATTTTCGACCTCAGCATTTTTTGAAGGGCCGGTGTCATTTACAGACCTGCAGTTGGTGAATATTTAGTGACCTTTTGCAGTGGGTTTAAAGCTGCTGTTGTGGGAAACGGCCACAAGGATGCAGCATTTCTCCATTCCCAAATCTGGGTACTAGGGCAGCAGAGCCGTTCTGGAAGTCGTTTGCCTAGGTTGTAAATTTGAATGGAATGTGCCAGGAAAACCCCCCATAAGTTTATGTCTCATTACTCCTAGTTCGTTGTTTTAATTTTTTCAATTTGGGTAATGGTTAGAATGTTGCTTGTCCAAGGTGTACACACTCTGGTTCATCTACATATTCTATATACCTATTTATGTAGAGATCCTCTTGCCGTGTAAATTATTACAGAGTGTTCCGTCAACCTTTCTTGCTATATGGTCGGTCTTTTTGATATATGTATATCATATGTATTTGTATACATATGGTAAGACTAATCTTCATTTATCCATTTCCCCCACCTTTCCTTTCAGATAAGCATAGTTTTTTTTTTTTTTGAGTAAGTCTGTGATTGACTTTCTCTGTGGAAATATGTTCATTTGTGTCAGTTATTAGATAACGCCTATAAGTGATATCATAGGATATAGGACTTTTACTTTCCGACTTACCTCATGTTATGTGATTATCTCCAAGATCATCTATGGTGCCTCAAAGAGCACTGTTTCATTGTTTTCCATGGCTAGTTTTCATTGTGTACATGGACCACTTCTTCTTTATCCTTTCATCTGTTGATGGACATTTTGGTTGCTTCACTGTCTTGTCTATTGTGAATAAGGCTGCAGTGCAGCTTTTGCAGCCCGGGTCTTCTTCATTCTGGTCTTCTCAGGTGAGAGGCCCATTGGTGCACCTGCTGGATTGAATGATACCTCAATTTTTCCTTTTAAACGCAGCTCCTTTCTGTTCTCATTATTAGCGTTTAACCCTTTTACATCTCACCAGCAGCTAGAGGGTACACAGTTCTCTGAAACCTCTTCAGCATTTATTGTTTGTAGACTTTTTGCCAATGGTCAGTCGACTGGTGCGAGTTGAAAACCTTTTGTAGATTAGATTGCATGAGTCTAATACTTCCTGAGGCTGAGCTTTTATCCGTTTTCCTTTCTTTAAAAAGAGAGTGAGTAAAACTTACCTCTTCATAGTATCTTCTTGAAAATGTTGCCTGTTTTGAATTTTTTTTTATCCTTTCCCTACCTCAGCACAATTTTGAGGGCAGGTGTCCTTTACAGCCCTGAGTCCTTGTGAATGGTAAGTGACCATTAGCTGTGGGTTAAAAGCTGCTCTTGCGGGAATCGGCCACAAGGCGGCAGCATTTCTCCTTTACCAAATCTGGTTACTAGGGCAACAGAGCCTTACTGGAAGTGGTGTTCTAGGTTGTAAATTAGAATGGAATGTGCGAGGAAAAAGCCCTTTAAGTTTATGTCTCATTACTTCTTGTTGGTATTTTTAACTTAATTGTTATTTTTTATCACAGCAAACTTGATTACAATGTTTTGTTTGTTCTCGGTGTGCAAGATGTGGTTCTTTCACACATATACATATATCTATTCTTCTTCGGATCCTTTTCCCATGTAGGTTATGACACAATGTTGAGTAGTCTTCTCTTGGTATTGCGTAGGTCTTTGGTGATTATATATTTCACATGTGTTTGTATCTCTCTGTTAACCTCAATATGGTAAGGTATCCAATCCTCACACCTTTCTATTTGGTGAACCATAAGTTTTTTTAAATGAATCTATGATAGTGTTTCTCTGTGGAAATATCTTTGTTTGTATCATTTTTTAGGTAACCCCTATATGTGATATGATAGGATATGTGTCTTTCTCTTTCTCACTTGCTCCAAATTGCGTGATTACTTCTAGACTCATCTATGGTGCTGCAAATGGCATTGTTTCATTTTTTCACTAGCTCATATTCCATCTGTACAGGTAGCAGTTCTTCTTTGTCCACCCATCTGTCGGTGGACCTTTTGGTTACTTCCATATCTTGGCTATTGTAATACTATGCAATGCAGATTTGCGTGCCTGTGTCCTTCCAATTCTGTCTTCTTAGTTTAGAGGTCCAGGAATAGGTCCGCTGGATCATATGGTAGCTCAATGTTGACCTTTTAAAGGCACCTCTGTCCTGTTCTCCTTAGTGGCTCTTTCCAGGTTACGTCCCCCTTAAAGTGGAGGGTATGTATTTCTTCCCAGCACCTTCAGCATTTATTCTTTGTAGTTTCTGCTGATGGTTATTCTGAGTGGTGTGAGCTGATACCTCTTTGTGGTTGAATTTGCATGTGTCTCATAATGCGTAGAAATTGAGCTTTAAGACATGTGCTTTTTATTTTTCCAGCTGTGATTAGAGCTTATTTCTTCAAAGTGTTTCCTTAAAGTATGTGTCACCACTTGCAATATTTTGGCCATTATCTCCCTCAAGACATTTTGAGGGCAGGTTTCATTTACAGCCCTGCAGTACTTGTTCGTATGAAGTGACCATTAGCTCAGGCTTTAAACCTGCTTTTGCAGGTATCGGCCAAAGAGCGGCAGCCTTTCTACGTTCCCCTTGCTGGTACTAGGGAAACAGACCTACCGGCCGGTGGTGTTCTTCGGTTATAAATTAGAGTGCAATGTGCCCGGATAAACCCACAAATGTTGATGTCTCCTTGCTTTTGTTTGTTTTTAAATTGAGTTTATATTTATTATTAGAGTAATATTCCATTGTGTACGTGGACCACTCCTTCTTGGTGCATTCCTCGGTTGATGGACATTTTCATTGCTTCCAAGTGCTGGCTATGGTAAATCTTGCTGGCGTACAGGTGTGCCAGCCTGTGACTTTTGGATTCTCATTTTTGCAGGTGCTAGGCCAAGCAGTGGTTGTGATTGATTGACTGGTAGCTCAATGTTTCCCTTTCCAAAGCACCTACACTGTGTTTTCATTAGTGGCTCTTTACATGCCCCCCCTTACAACCGAGGGTACGCATTTCTCCACACTCCCTTCACCATTTGTTTTTTGCAGCATTTTTCCTAATGGCCATTCTGACTGCTGTGAGCTGATAGGTTTTTGTAATATGGGTATGCATGTCATTAAAATTTTTAAAATTCGTCATATTCCTATGCTTTTTTCTTTTCTCTTAAAAGAAAAAACCGTGAGTACAATATAGCTCTTGAAATTGTCTTCTTCGAAGGTTGCCCTCTTCTGAATTTTTTGGTCGATTTTTGACCCCAGAAATTTTCTGGAGGGCAGGTGCCATTTACAGAACTGCTAGTTGGTGAAAATTTAGTGACCTTTTGCAGTGGGTTCAAAGCTGCTGTTGTGGGAAACGGCCACAAGGAGGTAGCACTTCTCCATTCCCCAATCTGGGTACTAGGGCAGCAGAGCCTTTCTGGAAGTCATTGTCCTAGGTTGCAAATTAGAATGGAATTTGCCAGGAGAAATCCCCATAAGTTTATGTCTCATTACTTCTTCTTGGTTTTTAAATTTTTTTTTAATCTGGGTAAAGTTTAGAATATTGTTTGTCCTAGGTGTACACAATCTGGTTCATTTGTACATTATGTCTGTCTCTTAATGTACAGATCCTCTTCCCATGTAAAATATTACAGTGTTCCGTCGACCTCCCTTGCTATATGTTCGGTCTCTTTGATACATGTATATAATATGTATGTGTATATGTATAGTAACACTAATCTTCATTTCTCAATTTCCCCCCTCCTTTCCTTTCAGATGAGGATAGTTTGTTTTCTAAGCCTGTGAGTGTCTTTCTCTTTGGAAATATGTTCATCTGTGTCAGTTATTAGATAATGCCATAAGTGACAATATAGGATATAGGTGTTTTGCCTTCCGACCTACTTCATGTTTTGTGATTATCTCCAGGCTCATGTACGGTGCCTCAAAGAGCAGTGCTTCAATGTTTTCCATGGCTAATATTCCATTGTGTGCATGGACCACTTCTTCTTGGTGCATTCCTCTGTTGATGGACATTTTCGTTGCTTCCAAGTGTTGCCTCTGGTAAGTATTGCTGGAGTGCAGGATTGCCAGCCTGTGATTTTTGATTTTCATTTTCTCAGGTGATAGACCCAGCAGTGGGTATGATTGATTGACTGGTATGGTAGCTCAACGTTTACCTTTTCAAGGCACCTCAATTGTGTTTTCATTAGTGGCTCTTACCATGTCCCCCTTAGAATCGAGGGTATGCCTTTCTCCACAATCACGTCAGCATTTATTGTTTGCAGCATTTTTGTTGATGGCCATTCTGACTGGTGTGAGCTGATAGGTTTTTGTAATTTGGGTTTACATGTCTGTAAAAATTCCTACAATTCATCATTTCTCCACGGCCTTTTCTTTTCTGTTAAAAGAAAAAAGCAAAAAAGGGTTAGTATAATATACCTCTTCCAATTTTCCTTTTGGGAGGTTGCACTCTAGAAATTTTTGGTCGATTTTCGACCTCAGCATTTTTTGGACGGCCGGTGTCATTTACAGACCTGCAGTTGGTGAATATTTAGTGACCTTTTGCAGTGGGTTTAAAGCTGCTGTTGTGGGAAACGGCCACAAGGATGCAGCATTTCTCCATTCCCAAATCTGGGTACTAGGGCAGCAGAGCCGTTCTGGAAGTCGTTTGCCTAGGTTGTAAATTTGAATGGAATGTGCCAGGAAAACCCCCCATAAGTTTATGTCTCATTACTCCTAGTTCGTTGTTTTAATTTTTTCAATTTGGGTAATGGTTAGAATGTTGCTTGTCCAAGGTGTACACACTCTGGTTCATCTACATATTCTATATACCTATTTATGTAGAGATCCTCTTGCCGTGTAAATTATTACAGAGTGTTCCGTCAACCTTTCTTGCTATATGGTCGGTCTTTTTGATATATGTATATCATATGTATTTGTATACATATGGTAAGACTAATCTTCATTTATCCATTTCCCCCACCTTTCCTTTCAGATAAGCATAGTTTTTTTTTTTTTGAGTAAGTCTGTGATTGACTTTCTCTGTGGAAATATGTTCATTTGTGTCAGTTATTAGATAACGCCTATAAGTGATATCATAGGATATAGGACTTTTACTTTCCGACTTACCTCATGTTATGTGATTATCTCCAAGATCATCTATGGTGCCTCAAAGAGCACTGTTTCATTGTTTTCCATGGCTAGTTTTCATTGTGTACATGGACCACTTCTTCTTTATCCTTTCATCTGTTGATGGACATTTTGGTTGCTTCACTGTCTTGTCTATTGTGAATAAGGCTGCAGTGCAGCTTTTGCAGCCCGGGTCTTCTTCATTCTGGTCTTCTCAGGTGAGAGGCCCATTGGTGCACCTGCTGGATTGAATGATACCTCAATTTTTCCTTTTAAACGCAGCTCCTTTCTGTTCTCATTATTAGCGTTTAACCCTTTTACATCTCACCAGCAGCTAGAGGGTACATAGTTCTCTGAAACCTCTTCAGCATTTATTGTTTGTAGACTTTTTGCCAATGGTCAGTCGACTGGTGCGAGTTGAAAACCTTTTGTAGATTAGATTGCATGAGTCTAATACTTCCTGAGGCTGAGCTTTTATCCGTTTTCCTTTCTTTAAAAAGAGAGTGAGTAAAACTTACCTCTTCATAGTATCTTCTTGAAAATGTTGCCTGTTTTGAATTTTTTTTTATCCTTTCCCTACCTCAGCACAATTTTGAGGGCAGGTGTCCTTTACAGCCCTGAGTCCTTGTGAATGGTAAGTGACCATTAGCTGTGGGTTAAAAGCTGCTCTTGCGGGAATCGGCCACAAGGCAGCAGCATTTCTCCTTTACCAAATCTGGTTACTAGGGCAACAGAGCCTTACTGGAAGTGGTGTTCTAGGTTGTAAATTAGAATGGAATGTGCGAGGAAAAAGCCCTTTAAGTTTATGTCTCATTACTTCTTGTTGGTATTTTTAACTTAATTGTTATTTTTTATCACAGCAAACTTGATTACAATGTTTTGTTTGTTCTCGGTGTGCAAGATGTGGTTCTTTCACACATATACATATATCTATTCTTCTTCGGATCCTTTTCCCATGTAGGTTATGACACAATGTTGAGTAGTCTTCTCTTGGTATTGCGTAGGTCTTTGGTGATTATATATTTCACATGTGTTTGTATCTCTCTGTTAACCTCAATATGGTAAGGTATCCAATCCTCACACCTTTCTATTTGGTGAACCATAAGTTTTTTTAAATGAATCTATGATAGTGTTTCTCTGTGGAAATATCTTTGTTTGTATCATTTTTTAGGTAACCCCTATATGTGATATGATAGGATATGTGTCTTTCTCTTTCTCACTTGCTCCAAATTGCGTGATTACTTCTAGACTCATCTATGGTGCTGCAAATGGCATTGTTTCATTTTTTCACTAGCTCATATTCCATCTGTACAGGTAGCAGTTCTTCTTTGTCCACCCATCTGTCGGTGGACCTTTTGGTTACTTCCATATCTTGGCTATTGTAATACTATGCAATGCAGATTTGCGTGCCTGTGTCCTTCCAATTCTGTCTTCTTAGTTTAGAGGTCCAGGAATAGGTCTGCTGGATCATATGGTAGCTCAATGTTGACCTTTTAAAGGCACCTCTGTCCTGTTCTCCTTAGTGGCTCTTTCCAGGTTACGTCCCCCTTAAAGTGGAGGGTATGTATTTCTTCCCAGCACCTTCAGCATTTATTCTTTGTAGTTTCTGCTGATGGTTATTCTGAGTGGTGTGAGCTGATACCTCTTTGTGGTTGAATTTGCATGTGTCTCATAATGCGTAGAAATTGAGCTTTAAGACATGTGCTTTTTATTTTTCCAGCTGTGATTAGAGCTTATTTCTTCAAAGTGTTTCCTTAAAGTATGTGTCACCACTTGCAATATTTTGGCCATTATCTCCCTCAAGACATTTTGAGGGCAGGTTTCATTTACAGCCCTGCAGTACTTGTTCGTATGAAGTGACCATTAGCTCAGGCTTTAAACCTGCTTTTGCAGGTATCGGCCAAAGAGCGGCAGCCTTTCTACGTTCCCCTTGCTGGTACTAGGGAAACAGACCTACCGGCCGGTGGTGTTCTTCGGTTATAAATTAGAGTGCAATGTGCCCGGATAAACCCACAAATGTTGATGTCTCCTTGCTTTTGTTTGTTTTTAAATTGAGTTTATATTTATTATTAGAGTAATATTCCATTGTGTACGTGGACCACTCCTTCTTGGTGCATTCCTCGGTTGATGGACATTTTCATTGCTTCCAAGTGCTGGCTATGGTAAATCTTGCTGGCGTACAGGTGTGCCAGCCTGTGACTTTTGGATTCTCATTTTTGCAGGTGCTAGGCCAAGCAGTGGTTGTGATTGATTGACTGGTAGCTCAATGTTTCCCTTTCCAAAGCACCTACACTGTGTTTTCATTAGTGGCTCTTTACATGCCCCCCCTTACAACCGAGTGTACGCATTTCTCCACACTCCCTTCACCATTTGTTTTTTGCAGCATTTTTCCTAATGGCCATTCTGACTGCTGTGAGCTGATAGGTTTTTGTAATATGGGTATGCATGTCATTAAAATTTTTAAAATTCGTCATATTCCTATGCTTTTTTCTTTTCTCTTAAAAGAAAAAACCGTGAGTACAATATAGCTCTTGAAATTGTCTTCTTCGAAGGTTGCCCTCTTCTGAATTTTTTGGTCGATTTTTGACCCCAGAAATTTTCTGGAGGGCAGGTGCCATTTACAGAACTGCTAGTTGGTGAAAATTTAGTGACCTTTTGCAGTGGGTTCAAAGCTGCTGTTGTGGGAAACGGCCACAAGGAGGTAGCACTTCTCCATTCCCCAATCTGGGTACTAGGGCAGCAGAGCCTTTCTGGAAGTCATTGTCCTAGGTTGCAAATTAGAATGGAATTTGCCAGGAGAAATCCCCATAAGTTTATGTCTCATTACTTCTTCTTGGTTTTTAAATTTTTTTTTAATCTGGGTAAAGTTTAGAATATTGTTTGTCCTAGGTGTACACAATCTGGTTCATTTGTACATTATGTCTGTCTCTTAATGTACAGATCCTCTTCCCATGTAAAATATTACAGTGTTCCGTCGACCTCCCTTGCTATATGTTCGGTCTCTTTGATACATGTATATAATATGTATGTGTATATGTATAGTAACACTAATCTTCATTTCTCAATTTCCCCCCTCCTTTCCTTTCAGATGAGGATAGTTTGTTTTCTAAGCCTGTGAGTGTCTTTCTCTTTGGAAATATGTTCATCTGTGTCAGTTATTAGATAATGCCATAAGTGACAATATAGGATATAGGTGTTTTGCCTTCCGACCTACTTCATGTTTTGTGATTATCTCCAGGCTCATGTACGGTGCCTCAAAGAGCAGTGCTTCAATGTTTTCCATGGCTAATATTCCATTGTGTGCATGGACCACTTCTTCTTGGTGCATTCCTCTGTTGATGGACATTTTCGTTGCTTCCAAGTGTTGCCTCTGGTAAGTATTGCTGGAGTGCAGGATTGCCAGCCTGTGATTTTTGATTTTCATTTTCTCAGGTGATAGACCCAGCAGTGGGTATGATTGATTGACTGGTATGGTAGCTCAACGTTTACCTTTTCAAGGCACCTCAATTGTGTTTTCATTAGTGGCTCTTACCATGTCCCCCTTAGAATCGAGGGTATGCCTTTCTCCACAATCACGTCAGCATTTATTGTTTGCAGCATTTTTGTTGATGGCCATTCTGACTGGTGTGAGCTGATAGGTTTTTGTAATTTGGGTTTACATGTCTGTAAAAATTCCTACAATTCATCATTTCTCCACGGCCTTTTCTTTTCTGTTAAAAGAAAAAAGCAAAAAAGGGTTAGTATAATATACCTCTTCCAATTTTCCTTTTGGGAGGTTGCACTCTAGAAATTTTTGGTCGATTTTCGACCTCAGCATTTTTTGGACGGCCGGTGTCATTTACAGACCTGCAGTTGGTGAATATTTAGTGACCTTTTGCAGTGGGTTTAAAGCTGCTGTTGTGGGAAACGGCCACAAGGATGCAGCATTTCTCCATTCCCAAATCTGGGTACTAGGGCAGCAGAGCCGTTCTGGAAGTCGTTTGCCTAGGTTGTAAATTTGAATGGAATGTGCCAGGAAAACCCCCCATAAGTTTATGTCTCATTACTCCTAGTTCGTTGTTTTAATTTTTTCAATTTGGGTAATGGTTAGAATGTTGCTTGTCCAAGGTGTACACACTCTGGTTCATCTACATATTCTATATACCTATTTATGTAGAGATCCTCTTGCCGTGTAAATTATTACAGAGTGTTCCGTCAACCTTTCTTGCTATATGGTCGGTCTTTTTGATATATGTATATCATATGTATTTGTATACATATGGTAAGACTAATCTTCATTTATCCATTTCCCCCACCTTTCCTTTCAGATAAGCATAGTTTTTTTTTTTTTTGAGTAAGTCTGTGATTGACTTTCTCTGTGGAAATATGTTCATTTGTGTCAGTTATTAGATAACGCCTATAAGTGATATCATAGGATATAGGACTTTTACTTTCCGACTTACCTCATGTTATGTGATTATCTCCAAGATCATCTATGGTGCCTCAAAGAGCACTGTTTCATTGTTTTCCATGGCTAGTTTTCATTGTGTACATGGACCACTTCTTCTTTATCCTTTCATCTGTTGATGGACATTTTGGTTGCTTCACTGTCTTGTCTATTGTGAATAAGGCTGCAGTGCAGCTTTTGCAGCCCGGGTCTTCTTCATTCTGGTCTTCTCAGGTGAGAGGCCCATTGGTGCACCTGCTGGATTGAATGATACCTCAATTTTTCCTTTTAAACGCAGCTCCTTTCTGTTCTCATTATTAGCGTTTAACCCTTTTACATCTCACCAGCAGCTAGAGGGTACATAGTTCTCTGAAACCTCTTCAGCATTTATTGTTTGTAGACTTTTTGCCAATGGTCAGTCGACTGGTGCGAGTTGAAAACCTTTTGTAGATTAGATTGCATGAGTCTAATACTTCCTGAGGCTGAGCTTTTATCCGTTTTCCTTTCTTTAAAAAGAGAGTGAGTAAAACTTACCTCTTCATAGTATCTTCTTGAAAATGTTGCCTGTTTTGAATTTTTTTTTATCCTTTCCCTACCTCAGCACAATTTTGAGGGCAGGTGTCCTTTACAGCCCTGAGTCCTTGTGAATGGTAAGTGACCATTAGCTGTGGGTTAAAAGCTGCTCTTGCGGGAATCGGCCACAAGGCGGCAGCATTTCTCCTTTACCAAATCTGGTTACTAGGGCAACAGAGCCTTACTGGAAGTGGTGTTCTAGGTTGTAAATTAGAATGGAATGTGCGAGGAAAAAGCCCTTTAAGTTTATGTCTCATTACTTCTTGTTGGTATTTTTAACTTAATTGTTATTTTTTATCACAGCAAACTTGATTACAATGTTTTGTTTGTTCTCGGTGTGCAAGATGTGGTTCTTTCACACATATACATATATCTATTCTTCTTCGGATCCTTTTCCCATGTAGGTTATGACACAATGTTGAGTAGTCTTCTCTTGGTATTGCGTAGGTCTTTGGTGATTATATATTTCACATGTGTTTGTATCTCTCTGTTAACCTCAATATGGTAAGGTATCCAATCCTCACACCTTTCTATTTGGTGAACCATAAGTTTTTTTAAATGAATCTATGATAGTGTTTCTCTGTGGAAATATCTTTGTTTGTATCATTTTTTAGGTAACCCCTATATGTGATATGATAGGATATGTGTCTTTCTCTTTCTCACTTGCTCCAAATTGCGTGATTACTTCTAGACTCATCTATGGTGCTGCAAATGGCATTGTTTCATTTTTTCACTAGCTCATATTCCATCTGTACAGGTAGCAGTTCTTCTTTGTCCACCCATCTGTCGGTGGACCTTTTGGTTACTTCCATATCTTGGCTATTGTAATACTATGCAATGCAGATTTGCGTGCCTGTGTCCTTCCAATTCTGTCTTCTTAGTTTAGAGGTCCAGGAATAGGTCTGCTGGATCATATGGTAGCTCAATGTTGACCTTTTAAAGGCACCTCTGTCCTGTTCTCCTTAGTGGCTCTTTCCAGGTTACGTCCCCCTTAAAGTGGAGGGTATGTATTTCTTCCCAGCACCTTCAGCATTTATTCTTTGTAGTTTCTGCTGATGGTTATTCTGAGTGGTGTGAGCTGATACCTCTTTGTGGTTGAATTTGCATGTGTCTCATAATGCGTAGAAATTGAGCTTTAAGACATGTGCTTTTTATTTTTCCAGCTGTGATTAGAGCTTATTTCTTCAAAGTGTTTCCTTAAAGTATGTGTCACCACTTGCAATATTTTGGCCATTATCTCCCTCAAGACATTTTGAGGGCAGGTTTCATTTACAGCCCTGCAGTACTTGTTCGTATGAAGTGACCATTAGCTCAGGCTTTAAACCTGCTTTTGCAGGTATCGGCCAAAGAGCGGCAGCCTTTCTACGTTCCCCTTGCTGGTACTAGGGAAACAGACCTACCGGCCGGTGGTGTTCTTCGGTTATAAATTAGAGTGCAATGTGCCCGGATAAACCCACAAATGTTGATGTCTCCTTGCTTTTGTTTGTTTTTAAATTGAGTTTATATTTATTATTAGAGTAATATTCCATTGTGTACGTGGACCACTCCTTCTTGGTGCATTCCTCGGTTGATGGACATTTTCATTGCTTCCAAGTGCTGGCTATGGTAAATCTTGCTGGCGTACAGGTGTGCCAGCCTGTGACTTTTGGATTCTCATTTTTGCAGGTGCTAGGCCAAGCAGTGGTTGTGATTGATTGACTGGTAGCTCAATGTTTCCCTTTCCAAAGCACCTACACTGTGTTTTCATTAGTGGCTCTTTACATGCCCCCCCTTACAACCGAGTGTACGCATTTCTCCACACTCCCTTCACCATTTGTTTTTTGCAGCATTTTTCCTAATGGCCATTCTGACTGCTGTGAGCTGATAGGTTTTTGTAATATGGGTATGCATGTCATTAAAATTTTTAAAATTCGTCATATTCCTATGCTTTTTTCTTTTCTCTTAAAAGAAAAAACCGTGAGTACAATATAGCTCTTGAAATTGTCTTCTTCGAAGGTTGCCCTCTTCTGAATTTTTTGGTCGATTTTTGACCCCAGAAATTTTCTGGAGGGCAGGTGCCATTTACAGAACTGCTAGTTGGTGAAAATTTAGTGACCTTTTGCAGTGGGTTCAAAGCTGCTGTTGTGGGAAACGGCCACAAGGAGGTAGCACTTCTCCATTCCCCAATCTGGGTACTAGGGCAGCAGAGCCTTTCTGGAAGTCATTGTCCTAGGTTGCAAATTAGAATGGAATTTGCCAGGAGAAATCCCCATAAGTTTATGTCTCATTACTTCTTCTTGGTTTTTAAATTTTTTTTTAATCTGGGTAAAGTTTAGAATATTGTTTGTCCTAGGTGTACACAATCTGGTTCATTTGTACATTATGTCTGTCTCTTAATGTACAGATCCTCTTCCCATGTAAAATATTACAGTGTTCCGTCGACCTCCCTTGCTATATGTTCGGTCTCTTTGATACATGTATATAATATGTATGTGTATATGTATAGTAACACTAATCTTCATTTCTCAATTTCCCCCCTCCTTTCCTTTCAGATGAGGATAGTTTGTTTTCTAAGCCTGTGAGTGTCTTTCTCTTTGGAAATATGTTCATCTGTGTCAGTTATTAGATAATGCCATAAGTGACAATATAGGATATAGGTGTTTTGCCTTCCGACCTACTTCATGTTTTGTGATTATCTCCAGGCTCATGTACGGTGCCTCAAAGAGCAGTGCTTCAATGTTTTCCATGGCTAATATTCCATTGTGTGCATGGACCACTTCTTCTTGGTGCATTCCTCTGTTGATGGACATTTTCGTTGCTTCCAAGTGTTGCCTCTGGTAAGTATTGCTGGAGTGCAGGATTGTCAGCCTGTGATTTTTGATTTTCATTTTCTCAGGTGATAGACCCAGCAGTGGGTATGATTGATTGACTGGTATGGTAGCTCAACGTTTACCTTTTCAAGGCACCTCACTTGTGTTTTCATTAGTGGCTCTTACCATGTCCCCCTTAGAATCGAGGGTATGCCTTTCTCCACAATCACGTCAGCATTTATTGTTTGCAGCATTTTTGTTGATGGCCATTCTGACTGGTGTGAGCTGATAGGTTTTTGTAATTTGGGTTTACATGTCTGTAAAAATTCCTACAATTCATCATTTCTCCACGGCCTTTTCTTTTCTGTTAAAAGAAAAAAGCAAAAAAGGGTTAGTATAATATACCTCTTCCAATTTTCCTTTTGGGAGGTTGCACTCTAGAAATTTTTGGTCGATTTTCGACCTCAGCATTTTTTGGACGGCCGGTGTCATTTACAGACCTGCAGTTGGTGAATATTTAGTGACCTTTTGCAGTGGGTTTAAAGCTGCTGTTGTGGGAAACGGCCACAAGGATGCAGCATTTCTCCATTCCCAAATCTGGGTACTAGGGCAGCAGAGCCGTTCTGGAAGTCGTTTGCCTAGGTTGTAAATTTGAATGGAATGTGCCAGGAAAACCCCCCATAAGTTTATGTCTCATTACTCCTAGTTCGTTGTTTTAATTTTTTCAATTTGGGTAATGGTTAGAATGTTGCTTGTCCAAGGTGTACACACTCTGGTTCATCTACATATTCTATATACCTATTTATGTAGAGATCCTCTTGCCGTGTAAATTATTACAGAGTGTTCCGTCAACCTTTCTTGCTATATGGTCGGTCTTTTTGATATATGTATATCATATGTATTTGTATACATATGGTAAGACTAATCTTCATTTATCCATTTCCCCCACCTTTCCTTTCAGATAAGCATAGTTTTTTTTTTTTGAGTAAGTCTGTGATTGACTTTCTCTGTGGAAATATGTTCATTTGTGTCAGTTATTAGATAACGCCTATAAGTGATATCATAGGATATAGGACTTTTACTTTCCGACTTACCTCATGTTATGTGATTATCTCCAAGATCATCTATGGTGCCTCAAAGAGCACTGTTTCATTGTTTTCCATGGCTAGTTTTCATTGTGTACATGGACCACTTCTTCTTTATCCTTTCATCTGTTGATGGACATTTTGGTTGCTTCACTGTCTTGTCTATTGTGAATAAGGCTGCAGTGCAGCTTTTGCAGCCCGGGTCTTCTTCATTCTGGTCTTCTCAGGTGAGAGGCCCATTGGTGCACCTGCTGGATTGAATGATACCTCAATTTTTCCTTTTAAACGCAGCTCCTTTCTCTTCTCATTATTAGCGTTTAACCCTTTTACATCTCACCAGCAGCTAGAGGGTACACAGTTCTCTGAAACCTCTTCAGCATTTATTGTTTGTAGACTTTTTGCCAATGGTCAGTCGACTGGTGCGAGTTGAAAACCTTTTGTAGATTAGATTGCATGAGTCTAATACTTCCTGAGGCTGAGCTTTTATCCGTTTTCCTTTCTTTAAAAAGAGAGTGAGTAAAACTTACCTCTTCATAGTATCTTCTTGAAAATGTTGCCTGTTTTGAATTTTTTTTTATCCTTTCCCTACCTCAGCACAATTTTGAGGGCAGGTGTCCTTTACAGCCCTGAGTCCTTGTGAATGGTAAGTGACCATTAGCTGTGGGTTAAAAGCTGCTCTTGCGGGAATCGGCCACAAGGCGGCAGCATTTCTCCTTTACCAAATCTGGTTACTAGGGCAACAGAGCCTTACTGGAAGTGGTGTTCTAGGTTGTAAATTAGAATGGAATGTGCGAGGAAAAAGCCCTTTAAGTTTATGTCTCATTACTTCTTGTTGGTATTTTTAACTTAATTGTTATTTTTTATCACAGCAAACTTGATTACAATGTTTTGTTTGTTCTCGGTGTGCAAGATGTGGTTCTTTCACACATATACATATATCTATTCTTCTTCGGATCCTTTTCCCATGTAGGTTATGACACAATGTTGAGTAGTCTTCTCTTGGTATTGCGTAGGTCTTTGGTGATTATATATTTCACATGTGTTTGTATCTCTCTGTTAACCTCAATATGGTAAGGTATCCAATCCTCACACCTTTCTATTTGGTGAACCATAAGTTTTTTTAAATGAATCTATGATAGTGTTTCTCTGTGGAAATATCTTTGTTTGTATCATTTTTTAGGTAACCCCTATATGTGATATGATAGGATATGTGTCTTTCTCTTTCTCACTTGCTCCAAATTGCGTGATTACTTCTAGACTCATCTATGGTGCTGCAAATGGCATTGTTTCATTTTTTCACTAGCTCATATTCCATCTGTACAGGTAGCAGTTCTTCTTTGTCCACCCATCTGTCGGTGGACCTTTTGGTTACTTCCATATCTTGGCTATTGTAATACTATGCAATGCAGATTTGCGTGCCTGTGTCCTTCCAATTCTGTCTTCTTAGTTTAGAGGTCCAGGAATAGGTCCGCTGGATCATATGGTAGCTCAATGTTGACCTTTTAAAGGCACCTCTGTCCTGTTCTCCTTAGTGGCTCTTTCCAGGTTACGTCCCCCTTAAAGTGGAGGGTATGTATTTCTTCCCAGCACCTTCAGCATTTATTCTTTGTAGTTTCTGCTGATGGTTATTCTGAGTGGTGTGAGCTGATACCTCTTTGTGGTTGAATTTGCATGTGTCTCATAATGCGTAGAAATTGAGCTTTAAGACATGTGCTTTTTATTTTTCCAGCTGTGATTAGAGCTTATTTCTTCAAAGTGTTTCCTTAAAGTATGTGTCACCACTTGCAATATTTTGGCCATTATCTCCCTCAAGACATTTTGAGGGCAGGTTTCATTTACAGCCCTGCAGTACTTGTTCGTATGAAGTGACCATTAGCTCAGGCTTTAAACCTGCTTTTGCAGGTATCGGCCAAAGAGCGGCAGCCTTTCTACGTTCCCCTTGCTGGTACTAGGGAAACAGACCTACCGGCCGGTGGTGTTCTTCGGTTATAAATTAGAGTGCAATGTGCCCGGATAAACCCACAAATGTTGATGTCTCCTTGCTTTTGTTTGTTTTTAAATTGAGTTTATATTTATTATTAGAGTAATATTCCATTGTGTACGTGGACCACTCCTTCTTGGTGCATTCCTCGGTTGATGGACATTTTCATTGCTTCCAAGTGCTGGCTATGGTAAATCTTGCTGGCGTACAGGTGTGCCAGCCTGTGACTTTTGGATTCTCATTTTTGCAGGTGCTAGGCCAAGCAGTGGTTGTGATTGATTGACTGGTAGCTCAATGTTTCCCTTTCCAAAGCACCTACACTGTGTTTTCATTAGTGGCTCTTTACATGCCCCCCCTTACAACCGAGGGTACGCATTTCTCCACACTCCCTTCACCATTTGTTTTTTGCAGCATTTTTCCTAATGGCCATTCTGACTGCTGTGAGCTGATAGGTTTTTGTAATATGGGTATGCATGTCATTAAAATTTTTAAAATTCGTCATATTCCTATGCTTTTTTCTTTTCTCTTAAAAGAAAAAACCGTGAGTACAATATAGCTCTTGAAATTGTCTTCTTCGAAGGTTGCCCTCTTCTGAATTTTTCGGTCGATTTTTGACCCCAGAAATTTTCTGGAGGGCAGGTGCCATTTACAGAACTGCTAGTTGGTGAAAATTTAGTGACCTTTTGCAGTGGGTTCAAAGCTGCTGTTGTGGGAAACGGCCACAAGGAGGTAGCACTTCTCCATTCCCCAATCTGGGTACTAGGGCAGCAGAGCCTTTCTGGAAGTCATTGTCCTAGGTTGCAAATTAGAATGGAATTTGCCAGGAGAAATCCCCATAAGTTTATGTCTCATTACTTCTTCTTGGTTTTTAAATTTTTTTTTAATCTGGGTAAAGTTTAGAATATTGTTTGTCCTAGGTGTACACAATCTGGTTCATTTGTACATTATGTCTGTCTCTTAATGTACAGATCCTCTTCCCATGTAAAATATTACAGTGTTCCGTCGACCTCCCTTGCTATATGTTCGGTCTCTTTGATACATGTATATAATATGTATGTGTATATGTATAGTAACACTAATCTTCATTTCTCAATTTCCCCCCTCCTTTCCTTTCAGATGAGGATAGTTTGTTTTCTAAGCCTGTGAGTGTCTTTCTCTTTGGAAATATGTTCATCTGTGTCAGTTATTAGATAATGCCATAAGTGACAATATAGGATATAGGTGTTTTGCCTTCCGACCTACTTCATGTTTTGTGATTATCTCCAGGCTCATGTACGGTGCCTCAAAGAGCAGTGCTTCAATGTTTTCCATGGCTAATATTCCATTGTGTGCATGGACCACTTCTTCTTGGTGCATTCCTCTGTTGATGGACATTTTCGTTGCTTCCAAGTGTTGCCTCTGGTAAGTATTGCTGGAGTGCAGGATTGCCAGCCTGTGATTTTTGATTTTCATTTTCTCAGGTGATAGACCCAGCAGTGGGTATGATTGATTGACTGGTATGGTAGCTCAACGTTTACCTTTTCAAGGCACCTCAATTGTGTTTTCATTAGTGGCTCTTACCATGTCCCCCTTAGAATCGAGGGTATGCATTTCTCCACAATCACGTCAGCATTTATTGTTTGCAGCATTTTTGTTGATGGCCATTCTGACTGGTGTGAGCTGATAGGTTTTTGTAATTTGGGTTTACATGTCTGTAAAAATTCCTACAATTCATCATTTCTCCACGGCCTTTTCTTTTCTGTTAAAAGAAAAAAGCAAAAAAGGGTTAGTATAATATACCTCTTCCAATTTTCCTTTTGGGAGGTTGCACTCTAGAAATTTTTGGTCGATTTTCGACCTCAGCATTTTTTGAAGGGCCGGTGTCATTTACAGACCTGCAGTTGGTGAATATTTAGTGACCTTTTGCAGTGGGTTTAAAGCTGCTGTTGTGGGAAACGGCCACAAGGATGCAGCATTTCTCCATTCCCAAATCTGGGTACTAGGGCAGCAGAGCCGTTCTGGAAGTCGTTTGCCTAGGTTGTAAATTTGAATGGAATGTGCCAGGAAAACCCCCCATAAGTTTATGTCTCATTACTCCTAGTTCGTTGTTTTAATTTTTTCAATTTGGGTAATGGTTAGAATGTTGCTTGTCCAAGGTGTACACACTCTGGTTCATCTACATATTCTATATACCTATTTATGTAGAGATCCTCTTGCCGTGTAAATTATTACAGAGTGTTCCGTCAACCTTTCTTGCTATATGGTCGGTCTTTTTGATATATGTATATCATATGTATTTGTATACATATGGTAAGACTAATCTTCATTTATCCATTTCCCCCACCTTTCCTTTCAGATAAGCATAGTTTTTTTTTTTTTTTGAGTAAGTCTGTGATTGACTTTCTCTGTGGAAATATGTTCATTTGTGTCAGTTATTAGATAACGCCTATAAGTGATATCATAGGATATAGGACTTTTACTTTCCGACTTACCTCATGTTATGTGATTATCTCCAAGATCATCTATGGTGCCTCAAAGAGCACTGTTTCATTGTTTTCCATGGCTAGTTTTCATTGTGTACATGGACCACTTCTTCTTTATCCTTTCATCTGTTGATGGACATTTTGGTTGCTTCACTGTCTTGTCTATTGTGAATAAGGCTGCAGTGCAGCTTTTGCAGCCCGGGTCTTCTTCATTCTGGTCTTCTCAGGTGAGAGGCCCATTGGTGCACCTGCTGGATTGAATGATACCTCAATTTTTCCTTTTAAACGCAGCTCCTTTCTGTTCTCATTATTAGCGTTTAACCCTTTTACATCTCACCAGCAGCTAGAGGGTACACAGTTCTCTGAAACCTCTTCAGCATTTATTGTTTGTAGACTTTTTGCCAATGGTCAGTCGACTGGTGCGAGTTGAAAACCTTTTGTAGATTAGATTGCATGAGTCTAATACTTCCTGAGGCTGAGCTTTTATCCGTTTTCCTTTCTTTAAAAAGAGAGTGAGTAAAACTTACCTCTTCATAGTATCTTCTTGAAAATGTTGCCTGTTTTGAATTTTTTTTTATCCTTTCCCTACCTCAGCACAATTTTGAGGGCAGGTGTCCTTTACAGCCCTGAGTCCTTGTGAATGGTAAGTGACCATTAGCTGTGGGTTAAAAGCTGCTCTTGCGGGAATCGGCCACAAGGCGGCAGCATTTCTCCTTTACCAAATCTGGTTACTAGGGCAACAGAGCCTTACTGGAAGTGGTGTTCTAGGTTGTAAATTAGAATGGAATGTGCGAGGAAAAAGCCCTTTAAGTTTATGTCTCATTACTTCTTGTTGGTATTTTTAACTTAATTGTTATTTTTTATCACAGCAAACTTGATTACAATGTTTTGTTTGTTCTCGGTGTGCAAGATGTGGTTCTTTCACACATATACATATATCTATTCTTCTTCGGATCCTTTTCCCATGTAGGTTATGACACAATGTTGAGTAGTCTTCTCTTGGTATTGCGTAGGTCTTTGGTGATTATATATTTCACATGTGTTTGTATCTCTCTGTTAACCTCAATATGGTAAGGTATCCAATCCTCACACCTTTCTATTTGGTGAACCATAAGTTTTTTTAAATGAATCTATGATAGTGTTTCTCTGTGGAAATATCTTTGTTTGTATCATTTTTTAGGTAACCCCTATATGTGATATGATAGGATATGTGTCTTTCTCTTTCTCACTTGCTCCAAATTGCGTGATTACTTCTAGACTCATCTATGGTGCTGCAAATGGCATTGTTTCATTTTTTCACTAGCTCATATTCCATCTGTACAGGTAGCAGTTCTTCTTTGTCCACCCATCTGTCGGTGGACCTTTTGGTTACTTCCATATCTTGGCTATTGTAATACTATGCAATGCAGATTTGCGTGCCTGTGTCCTTCCAATTCTGTCTTCTTAGTTTAGAGGTCCAGGAATAGGTCCGCTGGATCATATGGTAGCTCAATGTTGACCTTTTAAAGGCACCTCTGTCCTGTTCTCCTTAGTGGCTCTTTCCAGGTTACGTCCCCCTTAAAGTGGAGGGTATGTATTTCTTCCCAGCACCTTCAGCATTTATTCTTTGTAGTTTCTGCTGATGGTTATTCTGAGTGGTGTGAGCTGATACCTCTTTGTGGTTGAATTTGCATGTGTCTCATAATGCGTAGAAATTGAGCTTTAAGACATGTGCTTTTTATTTTTCCAGCTGTGATTAGAGCTTATTTCTTCAAAGTGTTTCCTTAAAGTATGTGTCACCACTTGCAATATTTTGGCCATTATCTCCCTCAAGACATTTTGAGGGCAGGTTTCATTTACAGCCCTGCAGTACTTGTTCGTATGAAGTGACCATTAGCTCAGGCTTTAAACCTGCTTTTGCAGGTATCGGCCAAAGAGCGGCAGCCTTTCTACGTTCCCCTTGCTGGTACTAGGGAAACAGACCTACCGGCCGGTGGTGTTCTTCGGTTATAAATTAGAGTGCAATGTGCCCGGATAAACCCACAAATGTTGATGTCTCCTTGCTTTTGTTTGTTTTTAAATTGAGTTTATATTTATTATTAGAGTAATATTCCATTGTGTACGTGGACCACTCCTTCTTGGTGCATTCCTCGGTTGATGGACATTTTCATTGCTTCCAAGTGCTGGCTATGGTAAATCTTGCTGGCGTACAGGTGTGCCAGCCTGTGACTTTTGGATTCTCATTTTTGCAGGTGCTAGGCCAAGCAGTGGTTGTGATTGATTGACTGGTAGCTCAATGTTTCCCTTTCCAAAGCACCTACACTGTGTTTTCATTAGTGGCTCTTTACATGCCCCCCCTTACAACCGAGGGTACGCATTTCTCCACACTCCCTTCACCATTTGTTTTTTGCAGCATTTTTCCTAATGGCCATTCTGACTGCTGTGAGCTGATAGGTTTTTGTAATATGGGTATGCATGTCATTAAAATTTTTAAAATTCGTCATATTCCTATGCTTTTTTCTTTTCTCTTAAAAGAAAAAACCGTGAGTACAATATAGCTCTTGAAATTGTCTTCTTCGAAGGTTGCCCTCTTCTGAATTTTTTGGTCGATTTTTGACCCCAGAAATTTTCTGGAGGGCAGGTGCCATTTACAGAACTGCTAGTTGGTGAAAATTTAGTGACCTTTTGCAGTGGGTTCAAAGCTGCTGTTGTGGGAAACGGCCACAAGGAGGTAGCACTTCTCCATTCCCCAATCTGGGTACTAGGGCAGCAGAGCCTTTCTGGAAGTCATTGTCCTAGGTTGCAAATTAGAATGGAATTTGCCAGGAGAAATCCCCATAAGTTTATGTCTCATTACTTCTTCTTGGTTTTTAAATTTTTTTTTAATCTGGGTAAAGTTTAGAATATTGTTTGTCCTAGGTGTACACAATCTGGTTCATTTGTACATTATGTCTGTCTCTTAATGTACAGATCCTCTTCCCATGTAAAATATTACAGTGTTCCGTCGACCTCCCTTGCTATATGTTCGGTCTCTTTGATACATGTATATAATATGTATGTGTATATGTATAGTAACACTAATCTTCATTTCTCAATTTCCCCCCTCCTTTCCTTTCAGATGAGGATAGTTTGTTTTCTAAGCCTGTGAGTGTCTTTCTCTTTGGAAATATGTTCATCTGTGTCAGTTATTAGATAATGCCATAAGTGACAATATAGGATATAGGTGTTTTGCCTTCCGACCTACTTCATGTTTTGTGATTATCTCCAGGCTCATGTACGGTGCCTCAAAGAGCAGTGCTTCAATGTTTTCCATGGCTAATATTCCATTGTGTGCATGGACCACTTCTTCTTGGTGCATTCCTCTGTTGATGGACATTTTCGTTGCTTCCAAGTGTTGCCTCTGGTAAGTATTGCTGGAGTGCAGGATTGCCAGCCTGTGATTTTTGATTTTCATTTTCTCAGGTGATAGACCCAGCAGTGGGTATGATTGATTGACTGGTATGGTAGCTCAACGTTTACCTTTTCAAGGCACCTCAATTGTGTTTTCATTAGTGGCTCTTACCATGTCCCCCTTAGAATCGAGGGTATGCCTTTCTCCACAATCACGTCAGCATTTATTGTTTGCAGCATTTTTGTTGATGGCCATTCTGACTGGTGTGAGCTGATAGGTTTTTGTAATTTGGGTTTACATGTCTGTAAAAATTCCTACAATTCATCATTTCTCCACGGCCTTTTCTTTTCTGTTAAAAGAAAAAAGCAAAAAAGGGTTAGTATAATATACCTCTTCCAATTTTCCTTTTGGGAGGTTGCACTCTAGAAATTTTTGGTCGATTTTCGACCTCAGCATTTTTTGGACGGCCGGTGTCATTTACAGACCTGCAGTTGGTGAATATTTAGTGACCTTTTGCAGTGGGTTTAAAGCTGCTGTTGTGGGAAACGGCCACAAGGATGCAGCATTTCTCCATTCCCAAATCTGGGTACTAGGGCAGCAGAGCCGTTCTGGAAGTCGTTTGCCTAGGTTGTAAATTTGAATGGAATGTGCCAGGAAAACCCCCCATAAGTTTATGTCTCATTACTCCTAGTTCGTTGTTTTAATTTTTTCAATTTGGGTAATGGTTAGAATGTTGCTTGTCCAAGGTGTACACACTCTGGTTCATCTACATATTCTATATACCTATTTATGTAGAGATCCTCTTGCCGTGTAAATTATTACAGAGTGTTCCGTCAACCTTTCTTGCTATATGGTCGGTCTTTTTGATATATGTATATCATATGTATTTGTATACATATGGTAAGACTAATCTTCATTTATCCATTTCCCCCACCTTTCCTTTCAGATAAGCATAGTTTTTTTTTTTTGAGTAAGTCTGTGATTGACTTTCTCTGTGGAAATATGTTCATTTGTGTCAGTTATTAGATAACGCCTATAAGTGATATCATAGGATATAGGACTTTTACTTTCCGACTTACCTCATGTTATGTGATTATCTCCAAGATCATCTATGGTGCCTCAAAGAGCACTGTTTCATTGTTTTCCATGGCTAGTTTTCATTGTGTACATGGACCACTTCTTCTTTATCCTTTCATCTGTTGATGGACATTTTGGTTGCTTCACTGTCTTGTCTATTGTGAATAAGGCTGCAGTGCAGCTTTTGCAGCCCGGGTCTTCTTCATTCTGGTCTTCTCAGGTGAGAGGCCCATTGGTGCACCTGCTGGATTGAATGATACCTCAATTTTTCCTTTTAAACGCAGCTCCTTTCTCTTCTCATTATTAGCGTTTAACCCTTTTACATCTCACCAGCAGCTAGAGGGTACACAGTTCTCTGAAACCTCTTCAGCATTTATTGTTTGTAGACTTTTTGCCAATGGTCAGTCGACTGGTGCGAGTTGAAAACCTTTTGTAGATTAGATTGCATGAGTCTAATACTTCCTGAGGCTGAGCTTTTATCCGTTTTCCTTTCTTTAAAAAGAGAGTGAGTAAAACTTACCTCTTCATAGTATCTTCTTGAAAATGTTGCCTGTTTTGAATTTTTTTTTATCCTTTCCCTACCTCAGCACAATTTTGAGGGCAGGTGTCCTTTACAGCCCTGAGTCCTTGTGAATGGTAAGTGACCATTAGCTGTGGGTTAAAAGCTGCTCTTGCGGGAATCGGCCACAAGGCGGCAGCATTTCTCCTTTACCAAATCTGGTTACTAGGGCAACAGAGCCTTACTGGAAGTGGTGTTCTAGGTTGTAAATTAGAATGGAATGTGCGAGGAAAAAGCCCTTTAAGTTTATGTCTCATTACTTCTTGTTGGTATTTTTAACTTAATTGTTATTTTTTATCACAGCAAACTTGATTACAATGTTTTGTTTGTTCTCGGTGTGCAAGATGTGGTTCTTTCACACATATACATATATCTATTCTTCTTCGGATCCTTTTCCCATGTAGGTTATGACACAATGTTGAGTAGTCTTCTCTTGGTATTGCGTAGGTCTTTGGTGATTATATATTTCACATGTGTTTGTATCTCTCTGTTAACCTCAATATGGTAAGGTATCCAATCCTCACACCTTTCTATTTGGTGAACCATAAGTTTTTTTAAATGAATCTATGATAGTGTTTCTCTGTGGAAATATCTTTGTTTGTATCATTTTTTAGGTAACCCCTATATGTGATATGATAGGATATGTGTCTTTCTCTTTCTCACTTGCTCCAAATTGCGTGATTACTTCTAGACTCATCTATGGTGCTGCAAATGGCATTGTTTCATTTTTTCACTAGCTCATATTCCATCTGTACAGGTAGCAGTTCTTCTTTGTCCACCCATCTGTCGGTGGACCTTTTGGTTACTTCCATATCTTGGCTATTGTAATACTATGCAATGCAGATTTGCGTGCCTGTGTCCTTCCAATTCTGTCTTCTTAGTTTAGAGGTCCAGGAATAGGTCCGCTGGATCATATGGTAGCTCAATGTTGACCTTTTAAAGGCACCTCTGTCCTGTTCTCCTTAGTGGCTCTTTCCAGGTTACGTCCCCCTTAAAGTGGAGGGTATGTATTTCTTCCCAGCACCTTCAGCATTTATTCTTTGTAGTTTCTGCTGATGGTTATTCTGAGTGGTGTGAGCTGATACCTCTTTGTGGTTGAATTTGCATGTGTCTCATAATGCGTAGAAATTGAGCTTTAAGACATGTGCTTTTTATTTTTCCAGCTGTGATTAGAGCTTATTTCTTCAAAGTGTTTCCTTAAAGTATGTGTCACCACTTGCAATATTTTGGCCATTATCTCCCTCAAGACATTTTGAGGGCAGGTTTCATTTACAGCCCTGCAGTACTTGTTCGTATGAAGTGACCATTAGCTCAGGCTTTAAACCTGCTTTTGCAGGTATCGGCCAAAGAGCGGCAGCCTTTCTACGTTCCCCTTGCTGGTACTAGGGAAACAGACCTACCGGCCGGTGGTGTTCTTCGGTTATAAATTAGAGTGCAATGTGCCCGGATAAACCCACAAATGTTGATGTCTCCTTGCTTTTGTTTGTTTTTAAATTGAGTTTATATTTATTATTAGAGTAATATTCCATTGTGTACGTGGACCACTCCTTCTTGGTGCATTCCTCGGTTGATGGACATTTTCATTGCTTCCAAGTGCTGGCTATGGTAAATCTTGCTGGCGTACAGGTGTGCCAGCCTGTGACTTTTGGATTCTCATTTTTGCAGGTGCTAGGCCAAGCAGTGGTTGTGATTGATTGACTGGTAGCTCAATGTTTCCCTTTCCAAAGCACCTACACTGTGTTTTCATTAGTGGCTCTTTACATGCCCCCCCTTACAACCGAGGGTACGCATTTCTCCACACTCCCTTCACCATTTGTTTTTTGCAGCATTTTTCCTAATGGCCATTCTGACTGCTGTGAGCTGATAGGTTTTTGTAATATGGGTATGCATGTCATTAAAATTTTTAAAATTCGTCATATTCCTATGCTTTTTTCTTTTCTCTTAAAAGAAAAAACCGTGAGTACAATATAGCTCTTGAAATTGTCTTCTTCGAAGGTTGCCCTCTTCTGAATTTTTCGGTCGATTTTTGACCCCAGAAATTTTCTGGAGGGCAGGTGCCATTTACAGAACTGCTAGTTGGTGAAAATTTAGTGACCTTTTGCAGTGGGTTCAAAGCTGCTGTTGTGGGAAACGGCCACAAGGAGGTAGCACTTCTCCATTCCCCAATCTGGGTACTAGGGCAGCAGAGCCTTTCTGGAAGTCATTGTCCTAGGTTGCAAATTAGAATGGAATTTGCCAGGAGAAATCCCCATAAGTTTATGTCTCATTACTTCTTCTTGGTTTTTAAATTTTTTTTTAATCTGGGTAAAGTTTAGAATATTGTTTGTCCTAGGTGTACACAATCTGGTTCATTTGTACATTATGTCTGTCTCTTAATGTACAGATCCTCTTCCCATGTAAAATATTACAGTGTTCCGTCGACCTCCCTTGCTATATGTTCGGTCTCTTTGATACATGTATATAATATGTATGTGTATATGTATAGTAACACTAATCTTCATTTCTCAATTTCCCCCCTCCTTTCCTTTCAGATGAGGATAGTTTGTTTTCTAAGCCTGTGAGTGTCTTTCTCTTTGGAAATATGTTCATCTGTGTCAGTTATTAGATAATGCCATAAGTGACAATATAGGATATAGGTGTTTTGCCTTCCGACCTACTTCATGTTTTGTGATTATCTCCAGGCTCATGTACGGTGCCTCAAAGAGCAGTGCTTCAATGTTTTCCATGGCTAATATTCCATTGTGTGCATGGACCACTTCTTCTTGGTGCATTCCTCTGTTGATGGACATTTTCGTTGCTTCCAAGTGTTGCCTCTGGTAAGTATTGCTGGAGTGCAGGATTGCCAGCCTGTGATTTTTGATTTTCATTTTCTCAGGTGATAGACCCAGCAGTGGGTATGATTGATTGACTGGTATGGTAGCTCAACGTTTACCTTTTCAAGGCACCTCAATTGTGTTTTCATTAGTGGCTCTTACCATGTCCCCCTTAGAATCGAGGGTATGCATTTCTCCACAATCACGTCAGCATTTATTGTTTGCAGCATTTTTGTTGATGGCCATTCTGACTGGTGTGAGCTGATAGGTTTTTGTAATTTGGGTTTACATGTCTGTAAAAATTCCTACAATTCATCATTTCTCCACGGCCTTTTCTTTTCTGTTAAAAGAAAAAAGCAAAAAAGGGTTAGTATAATATACCTCTTCCAATTTTCCTTTTGGGAGGTTGCACTCTAGAAATTTTTGGTCGATTTTCGACCTCAGCATTTTTTGAAGGGCCGGTGTCATTTACAGACCTGCAGTTGGTGAATATTTAGTGACCTTTTGCAGTGGGTTTAAAGCTGCTGTTGTGGGAAACGGCCACAAGGATGCAGCATTTCTCCATTCCCAAATCTGGGTACTAGGGCAGCAGAGCCGTTCTGGAAGTCGTTTGCCTAGGTTGTAAATTTGAATGGAATGTGCCAGGAAAACCCCCCATAAGTTTATGTCTCATTACTCCTAGTTCGTTGTTTTAATTTTTTCAATTTGGGTAATGGTTAGAATGTTGCTTGTCCAAGGTGTACACACTCTGGTTCATCTACATATTCTATATACCTATTTATGTAGAGATCCTCTTGCCGTGTAAATTATTACAGAGTGTTCCGTCAACCTTTCTTGCTATATGGTCGGTCTTTTTGATATATGTATATCATATGTATTTGTATACATATGGTAAGACTAATCTTCATTTATCCATTTCCCCCACCTTTCCTTTCAGATAAGCATAGTTTTTTTTTTTTTTGAGTAAGTCTGTGATTGACTTTCTCTGTGGAAATATGTTCATTTGTGTCAGTTATTAGATAACGCCTATAAGTGATATCATAGGATATAGGACTTTTACTTTCCGACTTACCTCATGTTATGTGATTATCTCCAAGATCATCTATGGTGCCTCAAAGAGCACTGTTTCATTGTTTTCCATGGCTAGTTTTCATTGTGTACATGGACCACTTCTTCTTTATCCTTTCATCTGTTGATGGACATTTTGGTTGCTTCACTGTCTTGTCTATTGTGAATAAGGCTGCAGTGCAGCTTTTGCAGCCCGGGTCTTCTTCATTCTGGTCTTCTCAGGTGAGAGGCCCATTGGTGCACCTGCTGGATTGAATGATACCTCAATTTTTCCTTTTAAACGCAGCTCCTTTCTGTTCTCATTATTAGCGTTTAACCCTTTTACATCTCACCAGCAGCTAGAGGGTACACAGTTCTCTGAAACCTCTTCAGCATTTATTGTTTGTAGACTTTTTGCCAATGGTCAGTCGACTGGTGCGAGTTGAAAACCTTTTGTAGATTAGATTGCATGAGTCTAATACTTCCTGAGGCTGAGCTTTTATCCGTTTTCCTTTCTTTAAAAAGAGAGTGAGTAAAACTTACCTCTTCATAGTATCTTCTTGAAAATGTTGCCTGTTTTGAATTTTTTTTTATCCTTTCCCTACCTCAGCACAATTTTGAGGGCAGGTGTCCTTTACAGCCCTGAGTCCTTGTGAATGGTAAGTGACCATTAGCTGTGGGTTAAAAGCTGCTCTTGCGGGAATCGGCCACAAGGCGGCAGCATTTCTCCTTTACCAAATCTGGTTACTAGGGCAACAGAGCCTTACTGGAAGTGGTGTTCTAGGTTGTAAATTAGAATGGAATGTGCGAGGAAAAAGCCCTTTAAGTTTATGTCTCATTACTTCTTGTTGGTATTTTTAACTTAATTGTTATTTTTTATCACAGCAAACTTGATTACAATGTTTTGTTTGTTCTCGGTGTGCAAGATGTGGTTCTTTCACACATATACATATATCTATTCTTCTTCGGATCCTTTTCCCATGTAGGTTATGACACAATGTTGAGTAGTCTTCTCTTGGTATTGCGTAGGTCTTTGGTGATTATATATTTCACATGTGTTTGTATCTCTCTGTTAACCTCAATATGGTAAGGTATCCAATCCTCACACCTTTCTATTTGGTGAACCATAAGTTTTTTTAAATGAATCTATGATAGTGTTTCTCTGTGGAAATATCTTTGTTTGTATCATTTTTTAGGTAACCCCTATATGTGATATGATAGGATATGTGTCTTTCTCTTTCTCACTTGCTCCAAATTGCGTGATTACTTCTAGACTCATCTATGGTGCTGCAAATGGCATTGTTTCATTTTTTCACTAGCTCATATTCCATCTGTACAGGTAGCAGTTCTTCTTTGTCCACCCATCTGTCGGTGGACCTTTTGGTTACTTCCATATCTTGGCTATTGTAATACTATGCAATGCAGATTTGCGTGCCTGTGTCCTTCCAATTCTGTCTTCTTAGTTTAGAGGTCCAGGAATAGGTCCGCTGGATCATATGGTAGCTCAATGTTGACCTTTTAAAGGCACCTCTGTCCTGTTCTCCTTAGTGGCTCTTTCCAGGTTACGTCCCCCTTAAAGTGGAGGGTATGTATTTCTTCCCAGCACCTTCAGCATTTATTCTTTGTAGTTTCTGCTGATGGTTATTCTGAGTGGTGTGAGCTGATACCTCTTTGTGGTTGAATTTGCATGTGTCTCATAATGCGTAGAAATTGAGCTTTAAGACATGTGCTTTTTATTTTTCCAGCTGTGATTAGAGCTTATTTCTTCAAAGTGTTTCCTTAAAGTATGTGTCACCACTTGCAATATTTTGGCCATTATCTCCCTCAAGACATTTTGAGGGCAGGTTTCATTTACAGCCCTGCAGTACTTGTTCGTATGAAGTGACCATTAGCTCAGGCTTTAAACCTGCTTTTGCAGGTATCGGCCAAAGAGCGGCAGCCTTTCTACGTTCCCCTTGCTGGTACTAGGGAAACAGACCTACCGGCCGGTGGTGTTCTTCGGTTATAAATTAGAGTGCAATGTGCCCGGATAAACCCACAAATGTTGATGTCTCCTTGCTTTTGTTTGTTTTTAAATTGAGTTTATATTTATTATTAGAGTAATATTCCATTGTGTACGTGGACCACTCCTTCTTGGTGCATTCCTCGGTTGATGGACATTTTCATTGCTTCCAAGTGCTGGCTATGGTAAATCTTGCTGGCGTACAGGTGTGCCAGCCTGTGACTTTTGGATTCTCATTTTTGCAGGTGCTAGGCCAAGCAGTGGTTGTGATTGATTGACTGGTAGCTCAATGTTTCCCTTTCCAAAGCACCTACACTGTGTTTTCATTAGTGGCTCTTTACATGCCCCCCCTTACAACCGAGGGTACGCATTTCTCCACACTCCCTTCACCATTTGTTTTTTGCAGCATTTTTCCTAATGGCCATTCTGACTGCTGTGAGCTGATAGGTTTTTGTAATATGGGTATGCATGTCATTAAAATTTTTAAAATTCGTCATATTCCTATGCTTTTTTCTTTTCTCTTAAAAGAAAAAACCGTGAGTACAATATAGCTCTTGAAATTGTCTTCTTCGAAGGTTGCCCTCTTCTGAATTTTTCGGTCGATTTTTGACCCCAGAAATTTTCTGGAGGGCAGGTGCCATTTACAGAACTGCTAGTTGGTGAAAATTTAGTGACCTTTTGCAGTGGGTTCAAAGCTGCTGTTGTGGGAAACGGCCACAAGGAGGTAGCACTTCTCCATTCCCCAATCTGGGTACTAGGGCAGCAGAGCCTTTCTGGAAGTCATTGTCCTAGGTTGCAAATTAGAATGGAATTTGCCAGGAGAAATCCCCATAAGTTTATGTCTCATTACTTCTTCTTGGTTTTTAAATTTTTTTTTAATCTGGGTAAAGTTTAGAATATTGTTTGTCCTAGGTGTACACAATCTGGTTCATTTGTACATTATGTCTGTCTCTTAATGTACAGATCCTCTTCCCATGTAAAATATTACAGTGTTCCGTCGACCTCCCTTGCTATATGTTCGGTCTCTTTGATACATGTATATAATATGTATGTGTATATGTATAGTAACACTAATCTTCATTTCTCAATTTCCCCCCTCCTTTCCTTTCAGATGAGGATAGTTTGTTTTCTAAGCCTGTGAGTGTCTTTCTCTTTGGAAATATGTTCATCTGTGTCAGTTATTAGATAATGCCATAAGTGACAATATAGGATATAGGTGTTTTGCCTTCCGACCTACTTCATGTTTTGTGATTATCTCCAGGCTCATGTACGGTGCCTCAAAGAGCAGTGCTTCAATGTTTTCCATGGCTAATATTCCATTGTGTGCATGGACCACTTCTTCTTGGTGCATTCCTCTGTTGATGGACATTTTCGTTGCTTCCAAGTGTTGCCTCTGGTAAGTATTGCTGGAGTGCAGGATTGCCAGCCTGTGATTTTTGATTTTCATTTTCTCAGGTGATAGACCCAGCAGTGGGTATGATTGATTGACTGGTATGGTAGCTCAACGTTTACCTTTTCAAGGCACCTCAATTGTGTTTTCATTAGTGGCTCTTACCATGTCCCCCTTAGAATCGAGGGTATGCATTTCTCCACAATCACGTCAGCATTTATTGTTTGCAGCATTTTTGTTGATGGCCATTCTGACTGGTGTGAGCTGATAGGTTTTTGTAATTTGGGTTTACATGTCTGTAAAAATTCCTACAATTCATCATTTCTCCACGGCCTTTTCTTTTCTGTTAAAAGAAAAAAGCAAAAAAGGGTTAGTATAATATACCTCTTCCAATTTTCCTTTTGGGAGGTTGCACTCTAGAAATTTTTGGTCGATTTTCGACCTCAGCATTTTTTGAAGGGCCGGTGTCATTTACAGACCTGCAGTTGGTGAATATTTAGTGACCTTTTGCAGTGGGTTTAAAGCTGCTGTTGTGGGAAACGGCCACAAGGATGCAGCATTTCTCCATTCCCAAATCTGGGTACTAGGGCAGCAGAGCCGTTCTGGAAGTCGTTTGCCTAGGTTGTAAATTTGAATGGAATGTGCCAGGAAAACCCCCCATAAGTTTATGTCTCATTACTCCTAGTTCGTTGTTTTAATTTTTTCAATTTGGGTAATGGTTAGAATGTTGCTTGTCCAAGGTGTACACACTCTGGTTCATCTACATATTCTATATACCTATTTATGTAGAGATCCTCTTGCCGTGTAAATTATTACAGAGTGTTCCGTCAACCTTTCTTGCTATATGGTCGGTCTTTTTGATATATGTATATCATATGTATTTGTATACATATGGTAAGACTAATCTTCATTTATCCATTTCCCCCACCTTTCCTTTCAGATAAGCATAGTTTTTTTTTTTTTTGAGTAAGTCTGTGATTGACTTTCTCTGTGGAAATATGTTCATTTGTGTCAGTTATTAGATAACGCCTATAAGTGATATCATAGGATATAGGACTTTTACTTTCCGACTTACCTCATGTTATGTGATTATCTCCAAGATCATCTATGGTGCCTCAAAGAGCACTGTTTCATTGTTTTCCATGGCTAGTTTTCATTGTGTACATGGACCACTTCTTCTTTATCCTTTCATCTGTTGATGGACATTTTGGTTGCTTCACTGTCTTGTCTATTGTGAATAAGGCTGCAGTGCAGCTTTTGCAGCCCGGGTCTTCTTCATTCTGGTCTTCTCAGGTGAGAGGCCCATTGGTGCACCTGCTGGATTGAATGATACCTCAATTTTTCCTTTTAAACGCAGCTCCTTTCTGTTCTCATTATTAGCGTTTAACCCTTTTACATCTCACCAGCAGCTAGAGGGTACACAGTTCTCTGAAACCTCTTCAGCATTTATTGTTTGTAGACTTTTTGCCAATGGTCAGTCGACTGGTGCGAGTTGAAAACCTTTTGTAGATTAGATTGCATGAGTCTAATACTTCCTGAGGCTGAGCTTTTATCCGTTTTCCTTTCTTTAAAAAGAGAGTGAGTAAAACTTACCTCTTCATAGTATCTTCTTGAAAATGTTGCCTGTTTTGAATTTTTTTTTATCCTTTCCCTACCTCAGCACAATTTTGAGGGCAGGTGTCCTTTACAGCCCTGAGTCCTTGTGAATGGTAAGTGACCATTAGCTGTGGGTTAAAAGCTGCTCTTGCGGGAATCGGCCACAAGGCGGCAGCATTTCTCCTTTACCAAATCTGGTTACTAGGGCAACAGAGCCTTACTGGAAGTGGTGTTCTAGGTTGTAAATTAGAATGGAATGTGCGAGGAAAAAGCCCTTTAAGTTTATGTCTCATTACTTCTTGTTGGTATTTTTAACTTAATTGTTATTTTTTATCACAGCAAACTTGATTACAATGTTTTGTTTGTTCTCGGTGTGCAAGATGTGGTTCTTTCACACATATACATATATCTATTCTTCTTCGGATCCTTTTCCCATGTAGGTTATGACACAATGTTGAGTAGTCTTCTCTTGGTATTGCGTAGGTCTTTGGTGATTATATATTTCACATGTGTTTGTATCTCTCTGTTAACCTCAATATGGTAAGGTATCCAATCCTCACACCTTTCTATTTGGTGAACCATAAGTTTTTTTAAATGAATCTATGATAGTGTTTCTCTGTGGAAATATCTTTGTTTGTATCATTTTTTAGGTAACCCCTATATGTGATATGATAGGATATGTGTCTTTCTCTTTCTCACTTGCTCCAAATTGCGTGATTACTTCTAGACTCATCTATGGTGCTGCAAATGGCATTGTTTCATTTTTTCACTAGCTCATATTCCATCTGTACAGGTAGCAGTTCTTCTTTGTCCACCCATCTGTCGGTGGACCTTTTGGTTACTTCCATATCTTGGCTATTGTAATACTATGCAATGCAGATTTGCGTGCCTGTGTCCTTCCAATTCTGTCTTCTTAGTTTAGAGGTCCAGGAATAGGTCCGCTGGATCATATGGTAGCTCAATGTTGACCTTTTAAAGGCACCTCTGTCCTGTTCTCCTTAGTGGCTCTTTCCAGGTTACGTCCCCCTTAAAGTGGAGGGTATGTATTTCTTCCCAGCACCTTCAGCATTTATTCTTTGTAGTTTCTGCTGATGGTTATTCTGAGTGGTGTGAGCTGATACCTCTTTGTGGTTGAATTTGCATGTGTCTCATAATGCGTAGAAATTGAGCTTTAAGACATGTGCTTTTTATTTTTCCAGCTGTGATTAGAGCTTATTTCTTCAAAGTGTTTCCTTAAAGTATGTGTCACCACTTGCAATATTTTGGCCATTATCTCCCTCAAGACATTTTGAGGGCAGGTTTCATTTACAGCCCTGCAGTACTTGTTCGTATGAAGTGACCATTAGCTCAGGCTTTAAACCTGCTTTTGCAGGTATCGGCCAAAGAGCGGCAGCCTTTCTACGTTCCCCTTGCTGGTACTAGGGAAACAGACCTACCGGCCGGTGGTGTTCTTCGGTTATAAATTAGAGTGCAATGTGCCCGGATAAACCCACAAATGTTGATGTCTCCTTGCTTTTGTTTGTTTTTAAATTGAGTTTATATTTATTATTAGAGTAATATTCCATTGTGTACGTGGACCACTCCTTCTTGGTGCATTCCTCGGTTGATGGACATTTTCATTGCTTCCAAGTGCTGGCTATGGTAAATCTTGCTGGCGTACAGGTGTGCCAGCCTGTGACTTTTGGATTCTCATTTTTGCAGGTGCTAGGCCAAGCAGTGGTTGTGATTGATTGACTGGTAGCTCAATGTTTCCCTTTCCAAAGCACCTACACTGTGTTTTCATTAGTGGCTCTTTACATGCCCCCCCTTACAACTGAGGGTACGCATTTCTCCACACTCCCTTCACCATTTGTTTTTTGCAGCATTTTTCCTAATGGCCATTCTGACTGCTGTGAGCTGATAGGTTTTTGTAATATGGGTATGCATGTCATTAAAATTTTTAAAATTCGTCATATTCCTATGCTTTTTTCTTTTCTCTTAAAAGAAAAAACCGTGAGTACAATATAGCTCTTGAAATTGTCTTCTTCGAAGGTTGCCCTCTTCTGAATTTTTTGGTCGATTTTTGACCCCAGAAATTTTCTGGAGGGCAGGTGCCATTTACAGAACTGCTAGTTGGTGAAAATTTAGTGACCTTTTGCAGTGGGTTCAAAGCTGCTGTTGTGGGAAACGGCCACAAGGAGGTAGCACTTCTCCATTCCCCAATCTGGGTACTAGGGCAGCAGAGCCTTTCTGGAAGTCATTGTCCTAGGTTGCAAATTAGAATGGAATTTGCCAGGAGAAATCCCCATAAGTTTATGTCTCATTACTTCTTCTTGGTTTTTAAATTTTTTTTTAATCTGGGTAAAGTTTAGAATATTGTTTGTCCTAGGTGTACACAATCTGGTTCATTTGTACATTATGTCTGTCTCTTAATGTACAGATCCTCTTCCCATGTAAAATATTACAGTGTTCCATCGACCTCCCTTGCTATATGTTCGGTCTCTTTGATACATGTATATAATATGTATGTGTATATGTATAGTAACACTAATCTTCATTTCTCAATTTCCCCCCTCCTTTCCTTTCAGATGAGGATAGTTTGTTTTCTAAGCCTGTGAGTGTCTTTCTCTTTGGAAATATGTTCATCTGTGTCAGTTATTAGATAATGCCATAAGTGACAATATAGGATATAGGTGTTTTGCCTTCCGACCTACTTCATGTTTTGTGATTATCTCCAGGCTCATGTACGGTGCCTCAAAGAGCAGTGCTTCAATGTTTTCCATGGCTAATATTCCATTGTGTGCATGGACCACTTCTTCTTGGTGCATTCCTCTGTTGATGGACATTTTCGTTGCTTCCAAGTGTTGCCTCTGGTAAGTATTGCTGGAGTGCAGGATTGCCAGCCTGTGATTTTTGATTTTCATTTTCTCAGGTGATAGACCCAGCAGTGGGTATGATTGATTGACTGGTATGGTAGCTCAACGTTTACCTTTTCAAGGCACCTCAATTGTGTTTTCATTAGTGGCTCTTACCATGTCCCCCTTAGAATCGAGGGTATGCCTTTCTCCACAATCACGTCAGCATTTATTGTTTGCAGCATTTTTGTTGATGGCCATTCTGACTGGTGTGAGCTGATAGGTTTTTGTAATTTGGGTTTACATGTCTGTAAAAATTCCTACAATTCATCATTTCTCCACGGCCTTTTCTTTTCTGTTAAAAGAAAAAAGCAAAAAAGGGTTAGTATAATATACCTCTTCCAATTTTCCTTTTGGGAGGTTGCACTCTAGAAATTTTTGGTCGATTTTCGACCTCAGCATTTTTTGGACGGCCGGTGTCATTTACAGACCTGCAGTTGGTGAATATTTAGTGACCTTTTGCAGTGGGTTTAAAGCTGCTGTTGTGGGAAACGGCCACAAGGATGCAGCATTTCTCCATTCCCAAATCTGGGTACTAGGGCAGCAGAGCCGTTCTGGAAGTCGTTTGCCTAGGTTGTAAATTTGAATGGAATGTGCCAGGAAAACCCCCCATAAGTTTATGTCTCATTACTCCTAGTTCGTTGTTTTAATTTTTTCAATTTGGGTAATGGTTAGAATGTTGCTTGTCCAAGGTGTACACACTCTGGTTCATCTACATATTCTATATACCTATTTATGTAGAGATCCTCTTGCCGTGTAAATTATTACAGAGTGTTCCGTCAACCTTTCTTGCTATATGGTCGGTCTTTTTGATATATGTATATCATATGTATTTGTATACATATGGTAAGACTAATCTTCATTTATCCATTTCCCCCACCTTTCCTTTCAGATAAGCATAGTTTTTTTTTTTTTGTGTAAGTCTGTGATTGACTTTCTCTGTGGAAATATGTTCATTTGTGTCAGTTATTAGATAACGCCTATAAGTGATATCATAGGATATAGGACTTTTACTTTCCGACTTACCTCATGTTATGTGATTATCTCCAAGATCATCTATGGTGCCTCAAAGAGCACTGTTTCATTGTTTTCCATGGCTAGTTTTCATTGTGTACATGGACCACTTCTTCTTTATCCTTTCATCTGTTGATGGACATTTTGGTTGCTTCACTGTCTTGTCTATTGTGAATAAGGCTGCAGTGCAGCTTTTGCAGCCCGGGTCTTCTTCATTCTGGTCTTCTCAGGTGAGAGGCCCATTGGTGCACCTGCTGGATTGAATGATACCTCAATTTTTCCTTTTAAACGCAGCTCCTTTCTGTTCTCATTATTAGCGTTTAACCCTTTTACATCTCACCAGCAGCTAGAGGGTACACAGTTCTCTGAAACCTCTTCAGCATTTATTGTTTGTAGACTTTTTGCCAATGGTCAGTCGACTGGTGCGAGTTGAAAACCTTTTGTAGATTAGATTGCATGAGTCTAATACTTCCTGAGGCTGAGCTTTTATCCGTTTTCCTTTCTTTAAAAAGAGAGTGAGTAAAACTTACCTCTTCATAGTATCTTCTTGAAAATGTTGCCTGTTTTGAATTTTTTTTTATCCTTTCCCTACCTCAGCACAATTTTGAGGGCAGGTGTCCTTTACAGCCCTGAGTCCTTGTGAATGGTAAGTGACCATTAGCTGTGGGTTAAAAGCTGCTCTTGCGGGAATCGGCCACAAGGCGGCAGCATTTCTCCTTTACCAAATCTGGTTACTAGGGCAACAGAGCCTTACTGGAAGTGGTGTTCTAGGTTGTAAATTAGAATGGAATGTGCGAGGAAAAAGCCCTTTAAGTTTATGTCTCATTACTTCTTGTTGGTATTTTTAACTTAATTGTTATTTTTTATCACAGCAAACTTGATTACAATGTTTTGTTTGTTCTCGGTGTGCAAGATGTGGTTCTTTCACACATATACATATATCTATTCTTCTTCGGATCCTTTTCCCATGTAGGTTATGACACAATGTTGAGTAGTCTTCTCTTGGTATTGCGTAGGTCTTTGGTGATTATATATTTCACATGTGTTTGTATCTCTCTGTTAACCTCAATATGGTAAGGTATCCAATCCTCACACCTTTCTATTTGGTGAACCATAAGTTTTTTTAAATGAATCTATGATAGTGTTTCTCTGTGGAAATATCTTTGTTTGTATCATTTTTTAGGTAACCCCTATATGTGATATGATAGGATATGTGTCTTTCTCTTTCTCACTTGCTCCAAATTGCGTGATTACTTCTAGACTCATCTATGGTGCTGCAAATGGCATTGTTTCATTTTTTCACTAGCTCATATTCCATCTGTACAGGTAGCAGTTCTTCTTTGTCCACCCATCTGTCGGTGGACCTTTTGGTTACTTCCATATCTTGGCTATTGTAATACTATGCAATGCAGATTTGCGTGCCTGTGTCCTTCCAATTCTGTCTTCTTAGTTTAGAGGTCCAGGAATAGGTCCGCTGGATCATATGGTAGCTCAATGTTGACCTTTTAAAGGCACCTCTGTCCTGTTCTCCTTAGTGGCTCTTTCCAGGTTACGTCCCCCTTAAAGTGGAGGGTATGTATTTCTTCCCAGCACCTTCAGCATTTATTCTTTGTAGTTTCTGCTGATGGTTATTCTGAGTGGTGTGAGCTGATACCTCTTTGTGGTTGAATTTGCATGTGTCTCATAATGCGTAGAAATTGAGCTTTAAGACATGTGCTTTTTATTTTTCCAGCTGTGATTAGAGCTTATTTCTTCAAAGTGTTTCCTTAAAGTATGTGTCACCACTTGCAATATTTTGGCCATTATCTCCCTCAAGACATTTTGAGGGCAGGTTTCATTTACAGCCCTGCAGTACTTGTTCGTATGAAGTGACCATTAGCTCAGGCTTTAAACCTGCTTTTGCAGGTATCGGCCAAAGAGCGGCAGCCTTTCTACGTTCCCCTTGCTGGTACTAGGGAAACAGACCTACCGGCCGGTGGTGTTCTTCGGTTATAAATTAGAGTGCAATGTGCCCGGATAAACCCACAAATGTTGATGTCTCCTTGCTTTTGTTTGTTTTTAAATTGAGTTTATATTTATTATTAGAGTAATATTCCATTGTGTACGTGGACCACTCCTTCTTGGTGCATTCCTCGGTTGATGGACATTTTCATTGCTTCCAAGTGCTGGCTATGGTAAATCTTGCTGGCGTACAGGTGTGCCAGCCTGTGACTTTTGGATTCTCATTTTTGCAGGTGCTAGGCCAAGCAGTGGTTGTGATTGATTGACTGGTAGCTCAATGTTTCCCTTTCCAAAGCACCTACACTGTGTTTTCATTAGTGGCTCTTTACATGCCCCCCCTTACAACCGAGGGTACGCATTTCTCCACACTCCCTTCACCATTTGTTTTTTGCAGCATTTTTCCTAATGGCCATTCTGACTGCTGTGAGCTGATAGGTTTTTGTAATATGGGTATGCATGTCATTAAAATTTTTAAAATTCGTCATATTCCTATGCTTTTTTCTTTTCTCTTAAAAGAAAAAACCGTGAGTACAATATAGCTCTTGAAATTGTCTTCTTCGAAGGTTGCCCTCTTCTGAATTTTTTGGTCGATTTTTGACCCCAGAAATTTTCTGGAGGGCAGGTGCCATTTACAGAACTGCTGGTTGGTGAAAATTTAGTGACCTTTTGCAGTGGGTTCAAAGCTGCTGTTGTGGGAAACGGCCACAAGGAGGTAGCACTTCTCCATTCCCCAATCTGGGTACTAGGGCAGCAGAGCCTTTCTGGAAGTCATTGTCCTAGGTTGCAAATTAGAATGGAATTTGCCAGGAGAAATCCCCATAAGTTTATGTCTCATTACTTCTTCTTGGTTTTTAATTTTTTTTTTAATCTGGGTAAAGTTTAGAATATTGTTTGTCCTAGGTGTACACAATCTGGTTCATTTGTACATTATGTCTGTCTCTTAATGTACAGATCCTCTTCCCATGTAAAATATTACAGTGTTCCGTCGACCTCCCTTGCTATATGTTCGGTCTCTTTGATACATGTATATAATATGTATGTGTATATGTATAGTAACACTAATCTTCATTTCTCAATTTCCCCCCTCCTTTCCTTTCAGATGAGGATAGTTTGTTTTCTAAGCCTGTGAGTGTCTTTCTCTTTGGAAATATGTTCATCTGTGTCAGTTATTAGATAATGCCATAAGTGACAATATAGGATATAGGTGTTTTGCCTTCCGACCTACTTCATGTTTTGTGATTATCTCCAGGCTCATGTACGGTGCCTCAAAGAGCAGTGCTTCAATGTTTTCCATGGCTAATATTCCATTGTGTGCATGGACCACTTCTTCTTGGTGCATTCCTCTGTTGATGGACATTTTCGTTGCTTCCAAGTGTTGCCTCTGGTAAGTATTGCTGGAGTGCAGGATTGCCAGCCTGTGATTTTTGATTTTCATTTTCTCAGGTGATAGACCCAGCAGTGGGTATGATTGATTGACTGGTATGGTAGCTCAACGTTTACCTTTTCAAGGCACCTCAATTGTGTTTTCATTAGTGGCTCTTACCATGTCCCCCTTAGAATCGAGGGTATGCATTTCTCCACAATCACGTCAGCATTTATTGTTTGCAGCATTTTTGTTGATGGCCATTCTGACTGGTGTGAGCTGATAGGTTTTTGTAATTTGGGTTTACATGTCTGTAAAAATTCCTACAATTCATCATTTCTCCACGGCCTTTTCTTTTCTGTTAAAAGAAAAAAGCAAAAAAGGGTTAGTATAATATACCTCTTCCAATTTTCCTTTTGGGAGGTTGCACTCTAGAAATTTTTGGTCGATTTTCGACCTCAGCATTTTTTGGAGGGCCGGTGTCATTTACAGACCTGCAGTTGGTGAATATTTAGTGACCTTTTGCAGTGGGTTTAAAGCTGCTGTTGAGGGAAACGGCCACAAGGATGCAGCATTTCTCCATTCCCAAATCTGGGTACTAGGGCAGCAGAGCCGTTCTGGAAGTCGTTTGCCTAGGTTGTAAATTTGAATGGAATGTGCCAGGAAAACCCCCCATAAGTTTATGTCTCATTACTCCTAGTTCGTTGTTTTAATATTTTCAGTTGGGGTAATGGTTAGAATGTTGCTTGTCCAAGGTGTACACACTCTGGTTCATCTCCATATTCTATATACCTATTTATGTAGAGATCCTCTTGCCGTGTAAATTATTACAGAGTGTTCCGTAAACCTTCCTTGCTATATGGTCGGTCTTTTTGATATATGTATATCATATGTATTTGTATACATATGGTAAGACTAATCTTCATTTATCCATTTCCCCCACCTTTCCTTTTAGATAAGCATAGTTTTTTTTTTTTTTTAATAAGTCTGTGATTGACTTTCTCTGTGGAAATATGTTCATTTGTGTCTGTTATTAGATAACGCCTATAAGTGATATCATAGGATATAGGACTTTTACTTTCCGACTTACCTCATGTTCTGTGATTATCTCTAAGATCATCTATGGTGCCTCAAAGAGCACTGTTTCATTGTTTTCCATGGCTAGTTTTCATTGTGTACATGGACCACTTCTTCTTTATCCTTTCATCTGTTGATGGACATTTTGGTTGCTTCACTGTCTTGTCTATTGTGAATAAGGCTGCAGTGCAGCTTTTGCAGCCCGGGTCTTCTTCATTCTGGTCTTCTCAGGTGAGAGGCCCATTGGTGCACCTGCTGGATTGAATGATACCTCAATTTTTCCTTTTAAACGCAGCTCCTTTCTGTTCTCATTATTAGCGTTTAACCCTTTTACATCTCACCAGCAGCTAGAGGGTACACAGTTCTCTGAAACCTCTTCAGCATTTATTGTTTGTAGACTTTTTGCCAATGGTCAGTCGACTGGTGCGAGTTGAAAACCTTTTGTAGATTAGATTGCATGAGTCTAATACTTCCTGAGGCTGAGCTTTTATCCGTTTTCCTTTCTTTAAAAAGAGAGTGAGTAAAACTTACCTCTTCATAGTATCTTCTTGAAAATGTTGCCTGTTTTGAATTTTTTTTTATCCTTTCCCTACCTCAGCACAATTTTGAGGGCAGGTGTCCTTTACAGCCCTGAGTCCTTGTGAATGGTAAGTGACCATTAGCTGTGGGTTAAAAGCTGCTCTTGCGGGAATCGGCCACAAGGCGGCAGCATTTCTCCTTTACCAAATCTGGTTACTAGGGCAACAGAGCCTTACTGGAAGTGGTGTTCTAGGTTGTAAATTAGAATGGAATGTGCGAGGAAAAAGCCCTTTAAGTTTATGTCTCATTACTTCTTGTTGGTATTTTTAACTTAATTGTTAATTTTTATCACAGCAAACTTGATTACAATGTTTTGTTTGTTCTCGGTGTGCAAGATGTGGTTCTTTCACACATATACATATATCTATTCTTCTTCGGATCCTTTTCCCATGTAGGTTATGACACAATGTTGAGTAGTCTTCTCTTGGTATTGCGTAGGTCTTTGGTGATTATGTATTTCACATGTGTTTGTATCTCTCTGTTAACCTCAATATGGTAAGGTATCCAATCCTCACACCTTTCTATTTGGTGAACCATAAGTTTTTTTAAATGAATCTATGATAGTGTTTCTCTGTGGAAATATCTTTGTTTGTATCATTTTTTAGGTAACCCCTATATGTGATATGATAGGATATGTGTCTTTCTCTTTCTCTCTTGCTCCAAATTGCGTGATTACTTCTAGACTCATCTATGGTGCTGCAAATGGCATTGTTTCATTTTTTCACTAGCTCATATTCCATCTGTACAGGTAGCAGTTCTTCTTTGTCCACCCATCTGTCGGTGGACCTTTTGGTTACTTCCATATCTTGGCTATTGTAATACTATGCAATGCAGATTTGCGTGCCTGTGTCCTTCCAATTCTGTCTTCTTAGTTTAGAGGTCCAGGAATAGGTCCGCTGGATCATATGGTAGCTCAATGTTGACCTTTTAAAGGCACCTCTGTCCTGTTCTCCTTAGTGGCTCTTTCCAGGTTACGTCCCCCTTAAAGTGGAGGGTATGTATTTCTTCCCAGCACCTTCAGCATTTATTCTTTGTAGTTTCTGCTGATGGTTATTCTGAGTGGTGTGAGCTGATACCTCTTTGTGGTTGAATTTGCATGTGTCTCATAATGCGTAGAAATTGAGCTTTAAGACATGTGCTTTTTATTTTTCCAGCTGTGATTAGAGCTTATTTCTTCAAAGTGTTTCCTTAAAGTATGTGTCACCACTTGCAATATTTTGGCCATTATCTCCCTCAAGACATTTTGAGGGCAGGTTTCATTTACAGCCCTGCAGTACTTGTTCGTATGAAGTGACCATTAGCTCAGGCTTTAAACCTGCTTTTGCAGGTATCGGCCAAAGAGCGGCAGCCTTTCTACGTTCCCCTTGCTGGTACTAGGGAAACAGACCTACCGGCCGGTGGTGTTCTTCGGTTATAAATTAGAGTGCAATGTGCCCGGATAAACCCACAAATGTTGATGTCTCCTTGCTTTTGTTTGTTTTTAAATTGAGTTTATATTTATTATTAGAGTAATATTCCATTGTGTACGTGGACCACTCCTTCTTGGTGCATTCCTCGGTTGATGGACATTTTCATTGCTTCCAAGTGCTGGCTATGGTAAATCTTGCTGGCGTACAGGTGTGCCAGCCTGTGACTTTTGGATTCTCATTTTTGCAGGTGCTAGGCCAAGCAGTGGTTGTGATTGATTGACTGGTAGCTCAATGTTTCCCTTTCCAAAGCACCTACACTGTGTTTTCATTAGTGGCTCTTTACATGCCCCCCCTTACAACCGAGGGTACGCATTTCTCCACACTCCCTTCACCATTTGTTTTTTGCAGCATTTTTCCTAATGGCCATTCTGACTGCTGTGAGCTGATAGGTTTTTGTAATATGGGTATGCATGTCATTAAAATTTTTAAAATTCGTCATATTCCTATGCTTTTTTCTTTTCTCTTAAAAGAAAAAACCGTGAGTACAATATAGCTCTTGAAATTGTCTTCTTCGAAGGTTGCCCTCTTCTGAATTTTTTGGTCGATTTTTGACCCCAGAAATTTTCTGGAGGGCAGGTGCCATTTACAGAACTGCTAGTTGGTGAAAATTTAGTGACCTTTTGCAGTGGGTTCAAAGCTGCTGTTGTGGGAAACGGCCACAAGGAGGTAGCACTTCTCCATTCCCCAATCTGGGTACTAGGGCAGCAGAGCCTTTCTGGAAGTCATTGTCCTAGGTTGCAAATTAGAATGGAATTTGCCAGGAGAAATCCCCATAAGTTTATGTCTCATTACTTCTTCTTGGTTTTTAAATTTTTTTTTAATCTGGGTAAAGTTTAGAATATTGTTTGTCCTAGGTGTACACAATCTGGTTCATTTGTACATTATGTCTGTCTCTTAATGTACAGATCCTCTTCCCATGTAAAATATTACAGTGTTCCGTCGACCTCCCTTGCTATATGTTCGGTCTCTTTGATACATGTATATAATATGTATGTGTATATGTATAGTAACACTAATCTTCATTTCTCAATTTCCCCCCTCCTTTCCTTTCAGATGAGGATAGTTTGTTTTCTAAGCCTGTGAGTGTCTTTCTCTTTGGAAATATGTTCATCTGTGTCAGTTATTAGATAATGCCATAAGTGACAATATAGGATATAGGTGTTTTGCCTTCCGACCTACTTCATGTTTTGTGATTATCTCCAGGCTCATGTACGGTGCCTCAAAGAGCAGTGCTTCAATGTTTTCCATGGCTAATATTCCATTGTGTGCATGGACCACTTCTTCTTGGTGCATTCCTCTGTTGATGGACATTTTCGTTGCTTCCAAGTGTTGCCTCTGGTAAGTATTGCTGGAGTGCAGGATTGCCAGCCTGTGATTTTTGATTTTCATTTTCTCAGGTGATAGACCCAGCAGTGGGTATGATTGATTGACTGGTATGGTAGCTCAACGTTTACCTTTTCAAGGCACCTCAATTGTGTTTTCATTAGTGGCTCTTACCATGTCCCCCTTAGAATCGAGGGTATGCCTTTCTCCACAATCACGTCAGCATTTATTGTTTGCAGCATTTTTGTTGATGGCCATTCTGACTGGTGTGAGCTGATAGGTTTTTGTAATTTGGGTTTACATGTCTGTAAAAATTCCTACAATTCATCATTTCTCCACGGCCTTTTCTTTTCTGTTAAAAGAAAAAAGCAAAAAAGGGTTAGTATAATATACCTCTTCCAATTTTCCTTTTGGGAGGTTGCACTCTAGAAATTTTTGGTCGATTTTCGACCTCAGCATTTTTTGGACGGCCGGTGTCATTTACAGACCTGCAGTTGGTGAATATTTAGTGACCTTTTGCAGTGGGTTTAAAGCTGCTGTTGTGGGAAACGGCCACAAGGATGCAGCATTTCTCCATTCCCAAATCTGGGTACTAGGGCAGCAGAGCCGTTCTGGAAGTCGTTTGCCTAGGTTGTAAATTTGAATGGAATGTGCCAGGAAAACCCCCATAAGTTTATGTCTCATTACTCCTAGTTCGTTGTTTTAATTTTTTCAATTTGGGTAATGGTTAGAATGTTGCTTGTCCAAGGTGTACACACTCTGGTTCATCTACATATTCTATATACCTATTTATGTAGAGATCCTCTTGCCGTGTAAATTATTACAGAGTGTTCCGTCAACATTTCTTGCTATATGGTCGGTCTTTTTGATATATGTATATCATATGTATTTGTATACATATGGTAAGACTAATCTTCATTTATCCATTTCCCCCACCTTTCCTTTCAGATAAGCATAGTTTTTTTTTTTTTTGTGTAAGTCTGTGATTGACTTTCTCTGTGGAAATATGTTCATTTGTGTCAGTTATTAGATAACGCCTATAAGTGATATCATAGGATATAGGACTTTTACTTTCCGACTTACCTCATGTTATGTGATTATCTCCAAGATCATCTATGGTGCCTCAAAGAGCACTGTTTCATTGTTTTCCATGGCTAGTTTTCATTGTGTACATGGACCACTTCTTCTTTATCCTTTCATCTGTTGATGGACATTTTGGTTGCTTCACTGTCTTGTCTATTGTGAATAAGGCTGCAGTGCAGCTTTTGCAGCCCGGGTCTTCTTCGTTCTGGTCTTCTCAGGTGAGAGGCCCATTGGTGCACCTGCTGGATTGAATGATACCTCAATTTTTCCTTTTAAACGCAGCTCCTTTCTGTTCTCATTATTAGCGTTTAACCCTTTTACATCTCACCAGCAGCTAGAGGGTACACAGTTCTCTGAAACCTCTTCAGCATTTATTGTTTGTAGACTTTTTGCCAATGGTCAGTCGACTGGTGCGAGTTGAAAACCTTTTGTAGATTAGATTGCATGAGTCTAATACTTCCTGAGGCTGAGCTTTTATCCGTTTTCCTTTCTTTAAAAAGAGAGTGAGTAAAACTTACCTCTTCATAGTATCTTCTTGAAAATGTTGCCTGTTTTGAATTTTTTTTTATCCTTTCCCTACCTCAGCACAATTTTGAGGGCAGGTGTCCTTTACAGCCCTGAGTCCTTGTGAATGGTAAGTGACCATTAGCTGTGGGTTAAAAGCTGCTCTTGCGGGAATCGGCCACAAGGCGGCAGCATTTCTCCTTTACCAAATCTGGTTACTAGGGCAACAGAGCCTTACTGGAAGTGGTGTTCTAGGTTGTAAATTAGAATGGAATGTGCGAGGAAAAAGCCCTTTAAGTTTATGTCTCATTACTTCTTGTTGGTATTTTTAACTTAATTGTTATTTTTTATCACAGCAAACTTGATTACAATGTTTTGTTTGTTCTCGGTGTGCAAGATGTGGTTCTTTCACACATATACATATATCTATTCTTCTTCGGATCCTTTTCCCATGTAGGTTATGACACAATGTTGAGTAGTCTTCTCTTGGTATTGCGTAGGTCTTTGGTGATTATATATTTCACATGTGTTTGTATCTCTCTGTTAACCTCAATATGGTAAGGTATCCAATCCTCACACCTTTCTATTTGGTGAACCATAAGTTTTTTTAAATGAATCTATGATAGTGTTTCTCTGTGGAAATATCTTTGTTTGTATCATTTTTTAGGTAACCCCTATATGTGATATGATAGGATATGTGTCTTTCTCTTTCTCACTTGCTCCAAATTGCGTGATTACTTCTAGACTCATCTATGGTGCTGCAAATGGCATTGTTTCATTTTTTCACTAGCTCATATTCCATCTGTACAGGTAGCAGTTCTTCTTTGTCCACCCATCTGTCGGTGGACCTTTTGGTTACTTCCATATCTTGGCTATTGTAATACTATGCAATGCAGATTTGCGTGCCTGTGTCCTTCCAATTCTGTCTTCTTAGTTTAGAGGTCCAGGAATAGGTCCGCTGGATCATATGGTAGCTCAATGTTGACATTTTAAAGGCACCTCTGTCCTGTTCTCCTTAGTGGCTCTTTCCAGGTTACGTCCCCCTTAAAGTGGAGGGTATGTATTTCTTCCCAGCACCTTCAGCATTTATTCTTTGTAGTTTCTGCTGATGGTTATTCTGAGTGGTGTGAGCTGATACCTCTTTGTGGTTGAATTTGCATGTGTCTCATAATGCGTAGAAATTGAGCTTTAAGACATGTGCTTTTTATTTTTCCAGCTGTGATTAGAGCTTATTTCTTCAAAGTGTTTCCTTAAAGTATGTGTCACCACTTGCAATATTTTGGCCATTATCTCCCTCAAGACATTTTGAGGGCAGGTTTCATTTACAGCCCTGCAGTACTTGTTCGTATGAAGTGACCATTAGCTCAGGCTTTAAACCTGCTTTTGCAGGTATCGGCCAAAGAGCGGCAGCCTTTCTACGTTCCCCTTGCTGGTACTAGGGAAACAGACCTACCGGCCGGTGGTGTTCTTCGGTTATAAATTAGAGTGCAATGTGCCCGGATAAACCCACAAATGTTGATGTCTCCTTGCTTTTGTTTGTTTTTAAATTGAGTTTATATTTATTATTAGAGTAATATTCCATTGTGTACGTGGACCACTCCTTCTTGGTGCATTCCTCGGTTGATGGACATTTTCATTGCTTCCAAGTGCTGGCTATGGTAAATCTTGCTGGCGTACAGGTGTGCCAGCCTGTGACTTTTGGATTCTCATTTTTGCAGGTGCTAGGCCAAGCAGTGGTTGTGATTGATTGACTGGTAGCTCAATGTTTCCCTTTCCAAAGCACCTACACTGTGTTTTCATTAGTGGCTCTTTACATGCCCCCCCTTACAACCGAGGGTACGCATTTCTCCACACTCCCTTCACCATTTGTTTTTTGCAGCATTTTTCCTAATGGCCATTCTGACTGCTGTGAGCTGATAGGTTTTTGTAATATGGGTATGCATGTCATTAAAATTTTTAAAATTCGTCATATTCCTATGCTTTTTTCTTTTCTCTTAAAAGAAAAAACCGTGAGTACAATATAGCTCTTGAAATTGTCTTCTTCGAAGGTTGCCCTCTTCTGAATTTTTTGGTCGATTTTTGACCCCAGAAATTTTCTGGAGGGCAGGTGCCATTTACAGAACTGCTGGTTGGTGAAAATTTAGTGACCTTTTGCAGTGGGTTCAAAGCTGCTGTTGTGGGAAACGGCCACAAGGAGGTAGCACTTCTCCATTCCCCAATCTGGGTACTAGGGCAGCAGAGCCTTTCTGGAAGTCATTGTCCTAGGTTGCAAATTAGAATGGAATTTGCCAGGAGAAATCCCCATAAGTTTATGTCTCATTACTTCTTCTTGGTTTTTAATTTTTTTTTTAATCTGGGTAAAGTTTAGAATATTGTTTGTCCTAGGTGTACACAATCTGGTTCATTTGTACATTATGTCTGTCTCTTAATGTACAGATCCTCTTCCCATGTAAAATATTACAGTGTTCCGTCGACCTCCCTTGCTATATGTTCGGTCTCTTTGATACATGTATATAATATGTATGTGTATATGTATAGTAACACTAATCTTCATTTCTCAATTTCCCCCCTCCTTTCCTTTCAGATGAGGATAGTTTGTTTTCTAAGCCTGTGAGTGTCTTTCTCTTTGGAAATATGTTCATCTGTGTCAGTTATTAGATAATGCCATAAGTGACAATATAGGATATAGGTGTTTTGCCTTCCGACCTACTTCATGTTTTGTGATTATCTCCAGGCTCATGTACGGTGCCTCAAAGAGCAGTGCTTCAATGTTTTCCATGGCTAATATTCCATTGTGTGCATGGACCACTTCTTCTTGGTGCATTCCTCTGTTGATGGACATTTTCGTTGCTTCCAAGTGTTGCCTCTGGTAAGTATTGCTGGAGTGCAGGATTGCCAGCCTGTGATTTTTGATTTTCATTTTCTCAGGTGATAGACCCAGCAGTGGGTATGATTGATTGACTGGTATGGTAGCTCAACGTTTACCTTTTCAAGGCACCTCAATTGTGTTTTCATTAGTGGCTCTTACCATGTCCCCCTTAGAATCGAGGGTATGCATTTCTCCACAATCACGTCAGCATTTATTGTTTGCAGCATTTTTGTTGATGGCCATTCTGACTGGTGTGAGCTGATAGGTTTTTGTAATTTGGGTTTACATGTCTGTAAAAATTCCTACAATTCATCATTTCTCCACGGCCTTTTCTTTTCTGTTAAAAGAAAAAAGCAAAAAAGGGTTAGTATAATATACCTCTTCCAATTTTCCTTTTGGGAGGTTGCACTCTAGAAATTTTTGGTCGATTTTCGACCTCAGCATTTTTTGGAGGGCCGGTGTCATTTACAGACCTGCAGTTGGTGAATATTTAGTGACCTTTTGCAGTGGGTTTAAAGCTGCTGTTGAGGGAAACGGCCACAAGGATGCAGCATTTCTCCATTCCCAAATCTGGGTACTAGGGCAGCAGAGCCGTTCTGGAAGTCGTTTGCCTAGGTTTTAAATTTGAATGGAATGTGCCAGGAAAACCCCCCATAAGTTTATGTCTCATTACTCCTAGTTCGTTGTTTTAATATTTTCAGTTGGGGTAATGGTTAGAATGTTGCTTGTCCAAGGTGTACACACTCTGGTTCATCTCCATATTCTATATACCTATTTATGTAGAGATCCTCTTGCCGTGTAAATTATTACAGAGTGTTCCGTAAACCTTCCTTGCTATATGGTCGGTCTTTTTGATATATGTATATCATATGTATTTGTATACATATGGTAAGACTAATCTTCATTTATCCATTTCCCCCACCTTTCCTTTTAGATAAGCATAGTTTTTTTTTTTTTTAATAAGTCTGTGATTGACTTTCTCTGTGGAAATATGTTCATTTGTGTCTGTTATTAGATAACGCCTATAAGTGATATCATAGGATATAGGACTTTTACTTTCCGACTTACCTCATGTTCTGTGATTATCTCTAAGATCATCTATGGTGCCTCAAAGAGCACTGTTTCATTGTTTTCCATGGCTAGTTTTCATTGTGTACATGGACCACTTCTTCTTTATCCTTTCATCTGTTGATGGACATTTTGGTTGCTTCACTGTCTTGTCTATTGTGAATAAGGCTGCAGTGCAGCTTTTGCAGCCCGGGTCTTCTTCATTCTGGTCTTCTCAGGTGAGAGGCCCATTGGTGCACCTGCTGGATTGAATGATACCTCAATTTTTCCTTTTAAACGCAGCTCCTTTCTGTTCTCATTATTAGCGTTTAACCCTTTTACATCTCACCAGCAGCTAGAGGGTACACAGTTCTCTGAAACCTCTTCAGCATTTATTGTTTGTAGACTTTTTGCCAATGGTCAGTCGACTGGTGCGAGTTGAAAACCTTTTGTAGATTAGATTGCATGAGTCTAATACTTCCTGAGGCTGAGCTTTTATCCGTTTTCCTTTCTTTAAAAAGAGAGTGAGTAAAACTTACCTCTTCATAGTATCTTCTTGAAAATGTTGCCTGTTTTGAATTTTTTTTTATCCTTTCCCTACCTCAGCACAATTTTGAGGGCAGGTGTCCTTTACAGCCCTGAGTCCTTGTGAATGGTAAGTGACCATTAGCTGTGGGTTAAAAGCTGCTCTTGCGGGAATCGGCCACAAGGCGGCAGCATTTCTCCTTTACCAAATCTGGTTACTAGGGCAACAGAGCCTTACTGGAAGTGGTGTTCTAGGTTGTAAATTAGAATGGAATGTGCGAGGAAAAAGCCCTTTAAGTTTATGTCTCATTACTTCTTGTTGGTATTTTTAACTTAATTGTTAATTTTTATCACAGCAAACTTGATTACAATGTTTTGTTTGTTCTCGGTGTGCAAGATGTGGTTCTTTCACACATATACATATATCTATTCTTCTTCGGATCCTTTTCCCATGTAGGTTATGACACAATGTTGAGTAGTCTTCTCTTGGTATTGCGTAGGTCTTTGGTGATTATGTATTTCACATGTGTTTGTATCTCTCTGTTAACCTCAATATGGTAAGGTATCCAATCCTCACACCTTTCTATTTGGTGAACCATAAGTTTTTTTAAATGAATCTATGATAGTGTTTCTCTGTGGAAATATCTTTGTTTGTATCATTTTTTAGGTAACCCCTATATGTGATATGATAGGATATGTGTCTTTCTCTTTCTCTCTTGCTCCAAATTGCGTGATTACTTCTAGACTCATCTATGGTGCTGCAAATGGCATTGTTTCATTTTTTCACTAGCTCATATTCCATCTGTACAGGTAGCAGTTCTTCTTTGTCCACCCATCTGTCGGTGGACCTTTTGGTTACTTCCATATCTTGGCTATTGTAATACTATGCAATGCAGATTTGCGTGCCTGTGTCCTTCCAATTCTGTCTTCTTAGTTTAGAGGTCCAGGAATAGGTCCGCTGGATCATATGGTAGCTCAATGTTGACCTTTTAAAGGCACCTCTGTCCTGTTCTCCTTAGTGGCTCTTTCCAGGTTACGTCCCCCTTAAAGTGGAGGGTATGTATTTCTTCCCAGCACCTTCAGCATTTATTCTTTGTAGTTTCTGCTGATGGTTATTCTGAGTGGTGTGAGCTGATACCTCTTTGTGGTTGAATTTGCATGTGTCTCATAATGCGTAGAAATTGAGCTTTAAGACATGTGCTTTTTATTTTTCCAGCTGTGATTAGAGCTTATTTCTTCAAAGTGTTTCCTTAAAGTATGTGTCACCACTTGCAATATTTTGGCCATTATCTCCCTCAAGACATTTTGAGGGCAGGTTTCATTTACAGCCCTGCAGTACTTGTTCGTATGAAGTGACCATTACCTCAGGCTTTAAACCTGCTTTTGCAGGTATCGGCCAAAGAGCGGCAGCCTTTCTACGTTCCCCTTGCTGGTACTAGGGAAACAGACCTACCGGCCGGTGGTGTTCTTCGGTTATAAATTAGAGTGCAATGTGCCCGGATAAACCCACAAATGTTGATGTCTCCTTGCTTTTGTTTGTTTTTAAATTGAGTTTATATTTATTATTAGAGTAATATTCCATTGTGTACGTGGACCACTCCTTCTTGGTGCATTCCTCGGTTGATGGACATTTTCATTGCTTCCAAGTGCTGGCTATGGTAAATCTTGCTGGCGTACAGGTGTGCCAGCCTGTGACTTTTGGATTCTCATTTTTGCAGGTGCTAGGCCAAGCAGTGGTTGTGATTGATTGACTGGTAGCTCAATGTTTCCCTTTCCAAAGCACCTACACTGTGTTTTCATTAGTGGCTCTTTACATGCCCCCCCTTACAACCGAGGGTACGCATTTCTCCACACTCCCTTCACCATTTGTTTTTTGCAGCATTTTTCCTAATGGCCATTCTGACTGCTGTGAGCTGATAGGTTTTTGTAATATGGGTATGCATGTCATTAAAATTTTTAAAATTCGTCATATTCCTATGCTTTTTTCTTTTCTCTTAAAAGAAAAAACCGTGAGTACAATATAGCTCTTGAAATTGTCTTCTTCGAAGGTTGCCCTCTTCTGAAATTTTTGGTCGATTTTTGACCCCAGAAATTTTCTGGAGGGCAGGTGCCATTTACAGAACTGCAAGTTGGTGAAAATTTAGTGACTTTTGCAGTGGGTTCAAAGCTGCTGTTGTGGGAAACGGCCACAAGGAGGTAGCACTTCTCCATTCCCCAATCTGGGTACTAGGGCAGCAGAGCCTTTCTGGAAGTCATTGTCCTAGGTTGCAAATTAGAATGGAATTTGCCAGGAGAAATCCCCATAAGTTTATGTCTCATTACTTCTTCTTGGTTTTTAAATTTTTTTTTAATCTGGGTAAAGTTTAGAATATTGTTTGTCCTAGGTGTACACAATCTGGTTCATTTGTACATTATGTCTGTCTCTTAATGTACAGATCCTCTTCCCATGTAAAATATTACAGTGTTCCATCGACCTCCCTTGCTATATGTTCGGTCTCTTTGATACATGTATATAATATGTATGTGTATATGTATAGTAACACTAATCGTCATTTCTCAATTTCCCCCCTCCTTTCCTTTCAGATGAGGATAGTTTGTTTTCTAAGCCTGTGAGTGTCTTTCTCTTTGGAAATATGTTCATCTGTGTCAGTTATTAGATAATGCCATAAGTGACAATATAGGATAAAGGTGTTTTGCCTTCCGACCTACTTCATGTTTTGTGATTATCTCCAGGCTCATGTACGGTGCCTCAAAGAGCAGTGCTTCAATGTTTTCCATGGCTAATATTCCATTGTGTGCATGGACCACTTCTTCTTGGTGCATTCCTCTGTTGATGGACATTTTCGTTGCTTCCAAGTGTTGCCTCTGGTAAGTATTGCTGGAGTGCAGGATTGCCAGCCTGTGATTTTTGATTTTCATTTTCTCAGGTGATAGACCCAGCAGTGGGTATGATTGATTGACTGGTATGGTAGCTCAACGTTTACCTTTTCAAGGCACCTCAATTGTGTTTTCATTAGTGGCTCTTACCATGTCCCCCTTAGAATCGAGGGTATGCATTTCTCCACAATCACGTCAGCATTTATTGTTTGCAGCATTTTTGTTGATGGCCATTCTGACTGGTGTGAGCTGATAGGTTTTTGTAATTTGGGTTTACATGTCTGTAAAAATTCCTACAATTCATCATTTCTCCACGGCCTTTTCTTTTCTGTTAAAAGAAAAAAGCAAAAAAGGGTTAGTATAATATACCTCTTCCAATTTTCCTTTTGGGAGGTTGCACTCTAGAAATTTTTGGTCGATTTTCGACCTCAGCATTTTTTGGAGGGCCGGTGTCATTTACAGACCTGCAGTTGGTGAATATTTAGTGACCTTTTGCAGTGGGTTTAAAGCTGCTGTTGTGGGAAACGGCCACAAGGATGCAGCATTTCTCCATTCCCAAATCTGGGTACTAGGGCAGCAGAGCCGTTCTGGAAGTCGTTTGCCTAGGTTGTAAATTTGAATGGAATGTGCCAGGAAAACCCCCCATAAGTTTATGTCTCATTACTCCTAGTTCGTTGTTTTAATTTTTTCAATTTGGGTAATGGTTAGAATGTTGCTTGTCCAAGGTGTACACACTCTGGTTCATCTACATATTCTATATACCTATTTATGTAGAGATCCTCTTGCCGTGTAAATTATTACAGAGTGTTCCGTCAACCTTTCTTGCTATATGGTCGGTCTTTTTGATATATGTATATCATATGTATTTGTATACATATGGTAAGACTAATCTTCATTTATCCATTTCCCCCACCTTTCCTTTCAGATAAGCATAGTTTTTTTTTTTTTGAGTAAGTCTGTGATTGACTTTCTCTGTGGAAATATGTTCATTTGTGTCAGTTATTAGATAACGCCTATAAGTGATATCATAGGATATAGGACTTTTACTTTCCGACTTACCTCATGTTATGTGATTATCTCCAAGATCATCTATGGTGCCTCAAAGAGCACTGTTTCATTGTTTTCCATGGCTAGTTTTCATTGTGTACATGGACCACTTCTTCTTTATCCTTTCATCTGTTGATGGACATTTTGGTTGCTTCACTGTCTTGTCTATTGTGAATAAGGCTGCAGTGCAGCTTTTGCAGCCCGGGTCTTCTTCATTCTGGTCTTCTCAGGTGAGAGGCCCATTGGTGCACCTGCTGGATTGAATGATACCTCAATTTTTCCTTTTAAACGCAGCTCCTTTCTGTTCTCATTATTAGCGTTTAACCCTTTTACATCTCACCAGCAGCTAGAGGGTACACAGTTCTCTGAAACCTCTTCAGCATTTATTGTTTGTAGACTTTTTGCCAATGGTCAGTCGACTGGTGCGAGTTGAAAACCTTTTGTAGATTAGATTGCATGAGTCTAATACTTCCTGAGGCTGAGCTTTTATCCGTTTTCCTTTCTTTAAAAAGAGAGTGAGTAAAACTTACCTCTTCATAGTATCTTCTTGAAAATGTTGCCTGTTTTGAATTTTTTTTTATCCTTTCCCTACCTCAGCACAATTTTGAGGGCAGGTGTCCTTTACAGCCCTGAGTCCTTGTGAATGGTAAGTGACCATTAGCTGTGGGTTAAAAGCTGCTCTTGCGGGAATCGGCCACAAGGCGGCAGCATTTCTCCTTTACCAAATCTGGTTACTAGGGCAACAGAGCCTTACTGGAAGTGGTGTTCTAGGTTGTAAATTAGAATGGAATGTGCGAGGAAAAAGCCCTTTAAGTTTATGTCTCATTACTTCTTGTTGGTATTTTTAACTTAATAGTTATTTTTTATCACAGCAAACTTGATTACAATGTTTTGTTTGTTCTCGGTGTGCAAGATGTGGTTCTTTCACACATATACATATATCTATTCTTCTTCGGATCCTTTTCCCATGTAGGTTATGACACAATGTTGAGTAGTCTTCTCTTGGTATTGCGTAGGTCTTTGGTGATTATATATTTCACATGTGTTTGTATCTCTCTGTTAACCTCAATATGGTAAGGTATCCAATCCTCACACCTTTCTATTTGGTGAACCATCAGTTTTTTTAATGAATCTATGACAGTGTTTCTCTGTGGAAATATCTTTGTTTGTATCATTTTTTAGGTAACCCCTATATGTGATATGATAGGATATGTGTCTTTCTCTTTCTCACTTGCTCCAAATTGCGTGATTACTTCTAGACTCATCTATGGTGCTGCAAATGGCATTGTTTCCTTTTTTCACTAGCTCATATTCCATCTGTACAGGTAGCAGTTCTTCTTTGTCCACCCATCTGTCGGTGGACCTTTTGGTTACTTCCATATCTTGGCTATTGTAATACTATGCAATGCAGATTTGCGTGCCTGTGTCCTTCCAATTCTGTCTTCTTAGTTTAGAGGTCCAGGAATAGGTCCGCTGGATCATATGGTAGCTCAATGTTGACCTTTTAAAGGCACCTCTGTTCTGTTCTCCTTAGTGGCTCTTTCCAGGTTACGTCCCACTTAAAGTGGAGGGTATGTATTTCTTCCCAGCACCTTCAGCATTTATTCTTTGTAGTTTCTGCTGATGGTTATTCTGAGTGGTGTGAGCTGATACCTCTTTGTGGTTGAATTTGCATGTGTCTCATAATGCGTAGAAATTGAGCTTTAAGACATGTGCTTTTTATTTTTCCAGCTGTGATTCGAGCTTATTTCTTCAAAGTGTTTTCTTAAAGTATGTGTCACCACTTGCAATATTTTGGCCATTATCTCCCTCAAGACATTTTGAGGGCAGGTTTCATTTACAGCCCTGCAGTACTTGTTCGTATGAAGTGACCATTAGCTCAGGCTTTAAACCTGCTTTTGCAGGTATCGGCCAAAGAGCGGCAGCCTTTCTACGTTCCCCTTGCTGGTACTAGGGAAACAGACCTACCGGCCGGTGGTGTTCTTCGGTTATAAATTAGAGTGCAATGTGCCCGGATAAACCCACAAATGTTGATGTCTCCTTGCTTTTGTTTGTTTTTAAATTGAGTTTATATTTATTATTAGAGTAATATTCCATTGTGTACGTGGACCACTTCTTCTTGGTGCATTCCTCGGTTGATGGACATTTTCATTGCTTCCAAGTGCTGGCTATGGTAAATCTTGCTGGCGTACAGGTGTGCCAGCCTGTGACTTTTGGATTCTCATTTTTGCAGGTGCTAGGCCAAGCAGTGGTTGTGATTGATTGACTGGTAGCTCAATGTTTCCCTTTCCAAAGCACCTACACTGTGTTTTCATTAGTGGCTCTTTACATGCCCCCCCTTACAACCGAGGGTACGCATTTCTCCACACTCCCTGCACCATTTGTTTTTCGCAGCATTTTTCCTAATGGCCATTCTGACTGCTGTCAGCTGATAGGTTTTTGTAATATGGGTATGCATGTCATTAAAATTTTTAAAATTCGTCATATTCCTATGCTTTTTTCTTTTCTCTTAAAAGAAAAAAACGTGAGTACAATATAGCTCTTGAAATTGTCTTCTTCGAAGGTTGCCCTCTTCTGAATTTTTTGGTCGATTTTTGACCCCAGAAATTTTCTGGAGGGCAGGTGCCGTTTACCGAACTGCAAGTTGGTGAAAATTTAGTGAGCTTTTGCAGTGGGTTCAAAGCTGCTCTTTTGGGAAACGGCCACAAGGAGGTAGCACTTCTCCATTCCCCAATCTGGGTACTAGGGCAGCAGAGCCTTTCTGGAAGTCATTGTCCTAGGTTGCAAATTAGAATGGAATTTGCCAGGAGAAATCCCCATAAGTTTATGTCTCATTACTTCTTCTTGGTTTTTAAATTTTTTTTAATCTGGGTAAAGTTTACAATATTGTTTGTCCTAGGTGTACACAATCTGGTTCATTTGTACATTATGTATGTCTATTAATGTACAGATCCTCTTCCCATGTAAAATATTACAGTGTTCCGTCGACCTCCCTTGCTATATGTTCGGTCTCTTGATACATGTATATAATATGTATGTATATATATATAGTAACACTAATCTTCATTTCTCAATTTCCCCCCTCCTTTCCTTTCAGATGAGCATAGTTTGTTTTCTACGCCTGTGAGTGTCTTTCTCTTTGGAAATATGTTCATCTGTGTCAGTTATTAGATAATGCCATAAGTGACAATATAGGATATAGGTGTTTTGCCTTCCGACCTACTTCATGTTTTGTGATTATCTCCAGGCTCATGTACGGTGCCTCAAAGAGCAGTGCTTCAATGTTTTCCATGGCTAATATTCCATTGTGTGCATGGACCACTTCTTCTTGGTGCATTCCTCTGTTGATGGACATTTTCGTTGCCTCCAAGTGTTGCCTCTGGTAAATATTGCTGGAGTGCAGGATTGCCAGCCTGTGATTTTTGATTTTCATTTTCTCAGGTGATAGACCCAGCAGTGGGTATGATTGATTGACTGGTATGGTAGCTCAACGTTTACCTTTTCAAGGCACCTCAATTGTGTTTTCATTAGTGGCTCTTACCATGTCCCCCTTAGAATCGAGGGTATGCATTTCTCCACAATCACGTCAGCATTTATTGTTTGCAGCATTTTTGTTGATGGCCATTCTGACTGGTGTGAGCTGATAGGTTTTTGTAATTTGGGTTTACATGTCTGTAAAAATTCCTACAATTCATCATTTCTCCACGGCCTTTTCTTTTCTGTTAAAAGAAAAAAGCAAAAAAGGGTTAGTACAATATACCTCTTCCAATTTTCCTTTTGGGAGGTTGCACTCTATAAATTTTTGGTCGATTTTCGACCTCAGCATTTTTTGGAGGGCCGGTGTCATTTACAGACCTGCAGTTGGTGAATATTTAGTGACCTTTTGCAGTGGGTTTAAAGCTGCTGTTGTGGGAAACGGCCACAAGGATGCAGCATTACTCCATTCCCAAATCTGGGTACTAGGGCAGCAGAGCCGTTCTGGAAGTCGTTTGCCTAGGTTGTAAATTTGAATGGAATGTGCCAGGAAAACCCCCCATAAGTTTATGTCTCATTACTCCTAGTTCGTTGTTTTAATTTTTTCAGTTGGGGTAATGGTTAGAATGTTGCTTGTCCAAGGTGTACACACTCTGCTTCATCTACATATTCTATATACCTATTTATGTAGAGATCCTCTTCCCATGTAAATTATTACAGAGTGTTCCGTAAACCTTCCTTGCTATATGGTCGGTCTTTTTGATATACGTATATCATATGTATTTGTATACATATGGTAAGACTAATCTTCATTTATCCATTTCCCCCACCTTTCCTTTTAGATAAGCATAGTTTTTTTTTTAATAAGTCTGTGATTGACTTTCTCTGTGGAAATATGTTCATTTGTGTCAGTTATTAGATAACGCCTATAAGTGATATCATAGGATAAAGGACTTTTACTTTCCGACTTACCTCATGTTCTGTGATTATCTCTAAGATCATCTATGGTGCCTCAAGGAGCACTGTTTCATTGTTTTCCATGGCTAGTTTTCATTGTGTACATGGACCACTTCTTCTTTATCCTTTCATCTGTTGATGGACATTTTGGTTGCTTCACTGTCTTGTCTATTGTGAATAAGGCTGCAGTGCAGCTTTTGCAGCCCGGGTCTTCTTCATTCTTGTCTTCTCAGGTGAGAGGCCCATTGGTGCACCTGCTGGATTGAATGATACCTCAATTTTTCCTTTTAAATGCAGCTCCTTTCTGTTCTCATTATTAGCGTTTAACCCTTTTACATCTCACCAGCAGCTAGAGGGTACACAGTTCTCTGAAACCTCTTCAGCATTTATTGTTTGTAGACTTTTTGCCAATGGTCAGTCGACTGGTGCGAGTTGAAAACCTTTTGTAGATTAGATTGCATGAGTCTAATACTTCCTGAGGCTGAGCTTTTATCCGTTTTCCTTTCTTTAAAAAGAGAGTGAGTAAAACTTACCTCTTCATAGTATCTTCTTGAAAATGTTGCCTGTTTTGAATTTTTTTTTATCCATTCCCTACCTCAGCACAATTTTGAGGGCAGGTGTCCTTTACAGCCCTGAGTCCTTGTGAATGGTAAGTGACCATTAGCTGTGGGTTAAAAGCTGCTCTTGCGGGAATCGGCCACAAGGCGGCAGCATTTCTCCTTTACCAAATCTGGTTACTAGGGCAACAGAGCCTTACTGGAAGTGGTGTTCTAGGTTGTAAATTAGAATGGAATGTGCGAGGAAAAAGCCCTTTAAGTTTATGTCTCATTACTTCTTGTTGGTATTTTTAACTTAATTGTTATTTTTTGTCACAGCAAACTTGATTACAATGTTTTGTTTGTTCTCGGTGTGCAAGATGTGGTTCTTTCACACATATACATATATCTATTCTTCTTCGGATCCTTTTCCCACGTAGGTTATGACACAATGTTGAGTAGTCTTCTCTTGGTATTGCGTAGGTCTTTGGTGATTATATATTTCACATGTGTTTGTATCTCTCTGTTAACCTCAATATGGTAAGGTATCCAATCCTCACACCTTTCTATTTGGTGAACCACAAGTTTTTTTAATGAATCTATGATAGTGTTTCTCTGTGGAAATATCTTTGTTTGTATCATTTTTTAGGTAACCCCTATATGTGATATGATAGGATATGTGTCTTTCTCTTTCTCACTTGCTCCAAATTGCGTGATTACTTCTAGACTCATCTATGGTGCTGCAAATGGCATTGTTTCATTTTTTCACTAGCTCATATTCCATCTGTACAGGTAGCAGTTCTTCTTTGTCCACCCATCTGTCGGTGGACCTTTTGGTTACTTCCATATCTTGGCTATTGTAATACTATGCAATGCAGATTTGCGTGCCTGTGTCCTTCCAATTCTGTCTTCTTAGTTTATAGGTCCAGGAATAGGTCTGCTGGATCATATGGTAGCTCAATGTTGACCTGTTAAAGGCACCTCTGTTCTGTTCTCCTTAGTGGCTCTTTCCAGGTTACGTCCCACTTAAAGTGGAGGGTATGTATTTCTTCCCAGCACCTTCAGCATTTATTCTTTGTAGTTTCTGCTGATGGTTATTCTGAGTGGTGTGAGCTGATACCTCTTTGTGGTTGAATTTGCATGTGTCTCATAATGCGTAGAAATTGAGCTTTAAGACATGTGCTTTTTATTTTTCCAGCTGTGATTAGAGCTTATTTCTTCAAAGTGTTTTCGTAAAGTATGTGTCACCACTTGAAATATTTTGGCCATTATCTCCCTCAAGACATTTTGAGGGCAGGTTTCATTTACAGCCCTGCAGTACTTGTTCGTATGAAGTGACCATTAGCTCAGGCTTTAAACCTGCTTTTGCAGGTAACTGCCAGAGGGTGGCAGCCTTTCTACGTTCCCCACTCTGGTAACTAGGGAAACAGTCCTTCTGGCCAGTGGTGGTCCTGGGTTATAAATTAGCATGGAATGGTCCCCGATAAACCCAGAAAACTGATGTCTCCTTACTTTTGTTTGTTTTTTAAATTTTATTTTTTTTATTGGAGTAATATTCCATTGTGTACATGGAGCACATCTTCTTTGTGCATTCCTCTGGTGATGCATGTATTCATTGCTTCCAAATATTGGCTATGGTAAATGTTGCTGGAGTGCAGGATTGCCAACTCCTGTGTTTTTGATCCTCATCTTCTCAGGTGATAGCCTCTGTGGTGGGCATGGAAAAATGCTCAACATCTTGAATTAATAAAGACATGCTAATCCAATCTACAAAAACATTTACCTCACAACAGTCAGAATGATCATCACCAAAAAATCTACAAACGATAAATGCTGAACGGGTATTAGAAAACTGTGTACCCTCTAGCAGCTGATTGGATGTAAACTGGTAACAGTCAGTAGTGAGAACATAATGGAGGTGAGTTTAAAGGTAAACATTGAGCTACTATATGATCTGGAAAGCCCACTGCTGGGACTATCACCTTAGAAGACCAGAATCAAAAAGACACAGGCTGGCAATCCTGCACTGCAGCAATATTTACCATAGCCAAAAGTTGGAAACAACCAAAATGTCCTTCAACAGATGAATGCACAAAGAAGAAGTTTTCATTGTACACAGTCGAATATTAGCCATGGAAAAGAGTGAAACAGTGACGTTTGCAACACCATAGAAAGACCTAGAGATAATCACACAACTTGAAGTAATGAAGAAACTGAAAGACAAATATCCTATGATATCACTTTTAGGTTTTACCTAAAAATTGATACACATGAACTTATTTCCAAGACAAGGGCCCTAATGGATGAAGAAAACAAAATTATATTTAACCAAATGGAAAGGTGTGAGGCATGTATAAATTAGGATATGCTGGATGACAGACCTATACTAATACATATGAAAAATATAAATCACCAAAACCTAGGCTATACCTACAGAGGTCTACTGAACACTCTGTAATAACCTACGTGGGATAGGATCCAAAGATCTATAGATACATATATATAATGAACCAGATTCTGTACACATAGAAGAAACAGAACATTTTAATCAAATTTGCTCTAATAAAAAATAAATTTAAAAATCAAAGAGAAAGTAAGGAGATATAAGCTGTTGGGTATTGTCTTGGCACATTCCACTCTAATTTTCAGCCTACTAACACGATTTCCAGGAAGGCTCTGTTGCCCAAGTGCCAAGAGTTGGAAATGCTGCCTCCTTGTGGCCATTTAACACAAGACCAGCTTTAACCCCACAGTTAATGGTCAGTTAATATTCTCAAGGACTCAGGGCTGTAAAGGACACCTGTCCTCAAAAAATGTCCTGGAGCAGGGAATGGGCAAAAAACTCAACACACAGCAAATTTTTCAAGAAGATCATTGGTACGTTTTACACACTTTTTTTTAAGGGGTAAGTTTTACTCACTTTTTTTAAAAAAGGAAAATAGATATAAACTAAACATAAAGAATTATTAGACTAATGCAAATCAAATCTACAAAAAGTTTCAACTCGCACCAGTCAAATAAACATTAACAAAATGTCTACGAACAATAAATGCTGAAGGGGTTTTAGCCAACTCTGTGCCCTGTAGCGGCTGGTGAGATGTAAAGTGGTTAGAGCAAATAATGAGAAGAGAAAGGAGCTGCGTTTAAAAGTAAAAATTGAGCCACCATTTGATCCAGCAGGACCAGAGCTGGGCCTATCACCAGAGAAGAGCAGAATCGAGAAGACACGGGCTGCAAAAGCTGCACTGCAGCAGTATTCACAATAGGAAAGACAAGGAAGCAACCAAAATGCCCATCAACATGAATAGACAAAGAAGAAGTGGCCGGGGTAAACAATGGAATATTTGCCATGGGAAACAATAAAACAATGCTCTTTGCAGCACCGTAGATAAGCCTAGACATAATCACAGAACATGAGGTAATTCGGAAAGCAAAAGAAAAATATACTATGATATTACTTATAGGTATTATCTAACAACTGACACAAATGAACATATTTCCACAGAGAAAGACACTCACAGAGTTAGAAGACAAACTATGCTTATGTTTAATATAACAGTGAGCATACATATAGAAATACATATTAAATACATATATCAAAAAGACCGACCATATAGAAATGGAGGTCTATGGAACACTCTAAATGCTTTACATGAGAAGGTGATCTGTACATGAAGAAACAAATGTAATGTACAACTGAAACAGAACGTGTACACCTAGGAAAAAAATATTCTAAAAATTAAAATAATGAACAAGAAGTAATGAGACATAAACTTCAGGGTCTTTTTCCTGGCACATTTCATTCTAATTTACGACCTAGAACACCACTTCCATTAAGTCTCTGTTTCCCCAGGTACCAAATTTGGTAAAGAACAAATGCTGCCACCTTGTGGCCGTGTCTTGCAAGAGCAGATTTAAACTCACAGCTAATGGTTACTTAACATTCACAAGGACTCAAGGCTGTAAAGGACACCTGCCCTAAAAAATTGTGCTGAAGTAGTGAATGGACAAAAAAATTCAAAACAGGCAAATGTTTCAAGAAGAGAGTATGAAGAGTTATGTTTTACTCACGCTCTTTTAAAAAAAAAGGAAAATGGATAAAAGCTCAACCTCAGTGTGTGTTAGACCCCTGCAATCTAATCTACAAAAATTTCAACTTACACCAATCGACTGACCATCAGCAAAAAGTATACGAACAATAAATGCTGAAGGGGTTTTAGAGAACTGTGTACCCTCTACCTGCTGGTGAGACGTAAAGGGGTAACAGCCAATAATGAGAAAAGAAAGGAGCTGTGTTTAGAAGTAAAAATGGAGGTACCATTCAATCCCGAGGCGCACCATTGGACTTCTCACCTGAGAAGACAAGAATCGAGAAGACACAGGCCGCAAAAGCTGCAGTGCAGCCTTATTCACAATAGCCAAGACAGTGAAGCAATCAAAATGTCCAACAACAGGTGAATGGATAAAGAAGAAGTGGTCCATGTACACAATGGAATATTAGCCATGGAAAACAATGAACCATTGCTCTTTGAGGCACCACAAATGAGTCTGCAGATAATCATGAAAGATGAGGTAAGTTGGAAAGCAAAAGACCTGTATTCTATGATATCACTTATAGGCGTTATCTAATAACTGACACAAATGAACATATTTCCACAGAGAAAGACACTCACAGATTTAGAAAACAAACTATGCTCATCTAAAACGAAAGGTGGGGGGAATGGATAAATTAAGATTAGTGTTACTATACGTATACAAACACATATTATCTATATATCTAAAAAAGACCGACCATATAGCAAGGGAAGTCAGCGGAACCTTCTGTACCATTTTACATGGGAAGAGGATCTGTAGTTGAATAGATATATATAATGTACAAATGAAACAGATTGTGTACACCTAGGACAAACAATATTTTAAGCTTTACCCCAATTAAAAAAAAATTTAAAACCAAGAAGAAATAATGAGACATAAACTTATGGGGCTGTCTCCATGCACATTCCAATGTAATTTACAACCTAGGAAAACGACTTCCAGAAAGGCTCTGCTGCCCTAGTACACAGATTTGGGAATGGAGAAATGCTGCCTGCTTCAGGTCACTTCCCACAACAGGAGCTTTAAAACCATTGCTAAAGGTCACTAAATATTCACAAAACTTGCAGTTCGGTAAATGACACCTGCTCTCTAAAAAAAGTCTGAGGTGGAAAATCGACCAAAAAATTCAAAAGAGGGCAACCTTCCAAGAAGACAATATCAAGAGTTATATTGTACTCCCAATGGTTTCCTTTTTTTAACAGAAAAGAAAACGGCGGTGAAAAATGATGAGTTTTACGAATTTTCCAAGCCATGCAAACCCAAATAACAAAACCCTATCAGCTCATAGCAGTCAGTAGGGCCATTAGCATAAATGCTGCAAACAATAAATGATGAAGCGATTGTGGAGAAATGTGTACCCTCCATTCTAAGGGGGACGTGGTAAGTGCCACTAATGAAAACACAAAGAAGGTGCTTTGAAAAGGGAAAAACGGTGCTACCAGTCAGTCAATCACAACCACTGCTGGGCCTATCACCTGAGAAAATGAGAATCAAAAAGTCACAGGCTGGCAATCCTGCACTCCAACAATATTTACAATAGCCAACATTTGGAAGCAATGAAAATGTCCATCAACCGAGGAATGCACAAAGTAGAAGTGGTCCACGTACACACTGGAAAATTACTCCAATAAAAAATAAAAATTAAAATTAAAAATCCAAGAAAAGTAAGGAGACATCAGCTTGTGTGTGTTGGTACGGGCACACTCCACTCTAATTTATAACCGAGAAACAGCACAGGTCGCAAGGGCTTTTCCCTAGTTACCAGGGTGAGGAACATAGAAAGGCTGCCGCCCTCTGGCAGTTACCTGCAAAACAGTTTTAAAGCCTGTGCTAGTGGTCATTTCATATGAATAAGTACTGCAGAAGTGTAAATGAAACCTGCCCTCAAAATGTCTTCAGGGAGGTAATGGCCAAAACATTTCAAAATGTGACACATACTTTAAGAGAACACTTTGAAGACCTAAGGGGTAATCACAGCTTGAAAAATAAAAAGGACATGCCTTCAAGCTCAGTTTGAACTGATTATGAGGCACGTGCGAATTCAACCACAAAGGGGTATCAGCTCACACTTGTCAGAATAACCACCAGCAAGAAAACAACAAACAATAAATACTGAAGGTGTTGTGGAGAAATGCATACCCTCAACTTCAAGTGGGATGTAAGTTGGAACGGGCCACGAACTAAAACAGAATGGGGGTGCCTTAAAAACGTAAACATTGAGCTACCATATGATCCAGCAGGCCCACTCCTCCACCTATAATCTAAGAAGAGAGAATTGGAAAGACACAGGCAGGCAAATCTGCATTGCACAGTATTACAATAGCCAAGATATGGAAGTAAACAAAAACACTACCAATAGATGGGAGGACAAAGAAGAACTCCTCCATGTACAGATGGAATATTCGCTAGTGAAAAAAATGAAACAATGCCATTTGCAGCGCCATAGATGAGTCTAGACGTAATCACGCCACGTGTAGTCAGTGAGAAAGCAAAATACATATATCCTATGATATCACTTTCAGGAGTTACTTAAAAATTGATACCAATGAAGATATTTCCACAGAGAAAGGCAATCACAGATTCATTAAAAAACTTATGGTTCACCAAATAGAAAGGGATGAGGATTGGATACATTACCATATTGGGGTTAACAGAGATATACAAACCATGTGAAATATATAACCACCAAAGACGTACGGAAGACCAGGAGGAGACTACTCAACATTGTGTTATAACCTACATGGGAAAAGGATGCGAGGAAGAAAAGATACACGTATATGTGTGAAAGACCCACATCTTGCACACCTAGAGCAAACAAACCAATGTAATCAAATCTGCTGGGGTAAAAAATAAAAAGTAAATTACAAATATGAACAAGAAGTAATGAGACATAAACTTAAAGGGCTTTTTCCTGGCCCATTCCATTCTAATTTACAACCTAGAACACCACTTCCATTAAGCCTCTGTTTCCCCAGTTACCAAATTTGGTAAAGAAGAAATGCTGCCACCTTGTGGCCGTGTCCTGCAAGAGCAGCTTTAAATTCACAGCTAATGGTTACTTAACATTCACAAGGACTCAGGGCTCTAAAGGACACCTGCCCTAAAAAATTGTGCTGAAGTAGTGAATGGACAAAAAAATTCAAAACAGGCAGATGTTTCAAGAAGAGAGTATGAAGAGTTATGTTTAACTCACGCTCTTTTAAAAAAAAAAGGAAAATGGATAAAAGCTCAACCTCAGGGTGTTTTAGACCCATGCAATCTAATCTACGAAAAGTTTCAACTTACACCAGTCGACTGACCATCAGCAAAAAGTATACGAACAATAAATGCTGAAGGGGTTTTAGAGAACTGTGTACCCTCTACCTGCTGGTGAGACGTAAAGGGGTAACAGCCAATAATGAGAAAAGAAAGGAACTGTGTTTAAAAGTAAAAATGGAGGTACCATTCAATCCCCAGGCGCACCATTGGACCTCTCACCTGAGAAGACAAGAATCGAGAAGACACAGGCCGCAAAAGCTGCAGTGCAGCCTTATTCACAATAGCCAAGACAGTGAAGCAATCAAAATGTCCAACAACAGGTGAATGGATAAAGAAGAAGTGGACCATGTACACAATGGAATATTAACCATGGAAAACAACGAACCATTGCTCTTTGAGGCACCACAAATGAGTCTGCAGATAATCATGAAAGATGAGGTAAGTTGGAAAGCAAAAGACCTGTATTCTATGATATCACTTATAGGCGTTATCTAATAACTGACACAAATGAACATATTTCCACAGAGAAAGACACTCACAGATTTAGAAAACAAACTATGCTCATCTAAAACGAAAGGTGGGGGGAATGAAAAAATTAAGATTAGTGTTACTATATGTATACAAACACGTACTATCTATATATCTGAAAAAGACCGACCATATAGCAAGGGAAGTCTGCGGAACCTTCTGTAACATTTTACATGGGAAGAGGATCTGTAGTTGAATAGATATATATAATGTACAAATGAACCAGATTGTGTACACCTAGGACAAACACTATTCTAAGCTTTACCCCAATTAAAAAAAAATTTAAAACCAAGAAGCAATAATGAGACATAATCTTATGGGCCTTTCTCCATGCACATTCCAATGTAATTTACAACCTAGGAACACGACTTCCAGAAAGGCTCTGCTGCCCTAGTACCCAGATTTGGGAATGGAGAAATGCTGCCAGCTTCAGGTCACTTCCCACAACAGGAGCTTTAAAACCATTGCTAAAGGTCACTAAATATTCACAAACTTGCACTTCGGTAATGACACATGCTCTCTAAAAAAAGTCTGAGATGGAAAATCGACCAAAAAATTCAAAAGAGGGCAACCTTCCAAGAAGACAATATCAAGAGTTATATTGTACTCCCAATTGTTTCCTTTTTTTAACAGAAAAGAAAACGGCGGTTAAAAATGATGAGTTTTACGAATTTTCAAAGCCATGCAAACCCAAATTACAAAACCCTATCAGCTCACAGCAGCCAGTAGGGCCATTAGCATAAATGCTGCAAACAATAAATGATGAAGCGATTGTGGAGAAATGTGTACCCTCGATTCTAAGGGGGACGTGGTAAGTGCCACTAATGAAAACACAAAGAAGGTGCTTTGAAAAGGGAAAAACGGTGCTACCAGTCAGTCAATCACAACCACTGCTGGGCCTATCACCTGAGAAAATGAGAATCAAAAAGTCACAGGCTGGAAATTCTGCACTCCAACAATATTTACCATAGCCAACACTTGGAAGCAATGAAAATGTCCATCAACCGAGGAATGCACAAAGTAGAAGTAGTCCACGTACACAGTGGAAAATTACTCCAATAAAAAATTAAAATTAAAATTAAAAATAAAACAAAAGTAAGGAGACATCAGCTTGTGTGAGTTGGTCCGGGCACACTCCACTCTAATTTATAACCAAGAAACACCACAGGCCGCAAGGGCTTTTCCCTAGTTACCAGGGTGGGGAACACAGACAGGCTGCCGCCCTCTGGCAGTTATCTGCAAAAGCAGCTTTAAAGCCTGTGCTAATGGTCATTTCATAGGAACAAGAACTGCAGAACTGTAAGTGAAACCTGCCCTCAAAATACCTTCAGGGAGGTAATGGCCAAAACATTTCAAAATGTGACACATACTTTAAGAGAATACTTTGAAGAACTAAGGGGTAATCACAGCTTGAAAAATAAAAAGGACATGCCTTAAAGCTCAATTTCAACGGATTATGAGGCACATGCGAATTCAACCACAAAGAGGTATCAGCTCACACTTGTCAGAATAACCATCAGCAAGAAAACTACAAACAATAAATGCTCAAGGTGTTGTAGAGAAATGCAAACCCTCAACTTCAAGGGGGACGTAACTTGGAAAGGGTCACAAACTAGAACAGAATGGAAGTGCCTTAAAAAGGTAAACATTGAGCTACCATATGATCCAGCAGGCCCACTCCTCCACCTATAATCTAAGAAGAGAGAATTGGAAAGACACAGGCAGGCAAATCTGCATTGCACAGTATTACAATAGCCAAGATATGGAAGTAATCAAAAAGTCCACCAACAGATCGGTGGACAAAGAAGAACTCCTCTATGTACAAGTGGAATATTCGCTAGTGAAAAAAATGAAACAATGCCATTTGCAGCATCATAGATGAGTCTAGACGTAATCACGCCACCTGTAGTAAGTGAGAAAGCAAAAGACACATATCCTATGATATCACTTTCAGGAGTTATTTAAACATTGATACCAATGAAGATATTTCCACAGAGAAAGGCAATCACAGATTCATTAAAAAACTTATGGTTCACCAAATAGAAAGGGATGAGGTTTGGATACATTACCATATTGGGGTTAACAGAGATATACAAACCATGTGAAATATATAATCACCAAAGACGTACGGAAGACCAGGAGAAGACTACTCAACCTTGTGTCATAACCTACATGGGAAAAGGATGCTAGGAAGAATAGATACATGTATATGTGTGAAAGAACCACATCTTGCACACCTAGAACAAACAAACCATTGTAATCAAATTTGCTGGGATAAAAAATAAAAAGTAAATTACAAATATGAACAAGAAGTAATGAGACATAAACTTAAAGGGCTTTTTCCTGGCACGTTCCATTCTAATATACAACCTAGAAAACCACTTCCATTAAGGCTCTGTTTCCCTAGTAACCAAATTTGGCAAAGGAGAAATGCTGCCACCTTGTGGCCGTTTCCTGCAAGAGCAGCTTTAAAGTCCCAGCTAATGGTCACTTAACATTCACTAGGACTCAGGGCTGTAAAAGACACTTGCCCTAAAAATTTGTGCTGAAGTAGGGAATGGACAAAAAATTCACAACAGGCAAATGTTTCAAGAAGAGATTATGAAGAGTTAAGTTTTACTCACACTCTTTTTAAAAAAAAGAAAAATGGATAAAAGCTCAACCTCAGGGAGTGTTAGACGCATGCAATCTAATCTACGAAAAGTTTCAACTTACACCAGTCGACTGACCATCAGCAAAAAGTCTACAAACAATAAATGCTGAAGGGGATTTAGAGAACTGTGTACCCTCTACCTTCTGGTGAGACATAAAAGCCAATAATGAGAAAAGAAAGGAGCTGTGTTTAAAAGTAAAAATGGAGGTACCATTCAATGCAGCAGGTGCACCAATGGACCTCTCACCTGAGAAGACAAGAATCGAGAAGACACAGGCCGCAAAAGCTGCAGTGCAGCCTTATTCACAATAGCCAAGACAGTGAAGCAATCAAAATATCCAACAAGAGGTGAATGGATAAAGAAGAAGTGGTCCATGTACACAGTGGAATATTAACCATGGAAAACAACGAACCATTGCTCTCTGAGGCACCCCAAAGAGTCTGGAGATAGTCACGAAACATGAGGTAAGTCGGAAAGCAAAAGACCTATATTCTATGATATCACTTATAGGCGTTATCTAATAACTGACACAAAGGAACATATATCCACAGAGAAAGACACTCACAGACTTAGAAAATAAAACTATGCTCAACTAAAAGGAAAGGTGGGGGGAATGGATAAATTAAGATTAGTGTTACTATATGTATACAAACACATATTATATACATATCTCAAAAATACCGACCATATAGCAAGGGAGGTCTGCGGAACCCTCTGTAACATTTTACATGGGAAGAGGATCTGTACTTGAATAGACATATATAATGTACAAATGAACCAGAGTGTGTTCACCTAGGACAAACAATATTCTAACCTTTAGCCCAATTAAAACACCTTTAAAAACCAAGAAGAAATAATGAGACATAAACTTATGGGGGTTTCTCCACGCACATTCTAATGTAATTTACAACCTAGGAACACGACTTCCAGAAAGGCTCTGCTGCCCTACCACCCAGATTTGGGAATGGAGAAATGCTGCCTCCTTGAGGCCACTTCCCACAACAGCAGCTTTAATCCCATTGCTCTAGGTCACTAAATATTCACAAAACTTGAAGTTCGGGAAATGAGACCTGCTCTCTAAAAAAACTCTTGTGTGGAAAATCGCCCAAAAAATTCAAAACAGGGCAACCTTCCAAGAAGACAGTTTCAAGAGTTATACTGTACTCCCAATTGTTTCCTTTTTTTAACAGAAAAGAAAACAGCGGAGAAAAATGATGAGTTTTACGAATTTTCAACGACTTACAAACCCAAATTACAAAAACCTATGAGCTCACAGCGGCCAGAAGGGCCATTAGCATAAATGCTGCAAACAATAAATGATGAAGCGATTGTGGAGAAATGCGTACCCTCGATTCTAAGGGGGACGTGGTAAGAGCCACTAATGAAAACACAAAGAAGGTGCTTTGAAAAGGGAAACACGGTGCTACCAGTCAGTGAATCACACCCACTGCTGGGCCTATCACCTGAGAAAATGAGAATCAAAAAGTCACAGGCTGGCAATCCTGCACTCCAACAATATTTACCATAGCCAACACTTGGAAGCAATGAAAATGTCCATCAACCGAGGAATGCACAAAGAAGAACTGGTCCACGTACACAGTGGAAAATTACTCCAATAAAAAATAAAAATTAAATTTAAAAATCCAACACAACTAAGGAGACATCAGCTTGTGTGGGTTGGTCCGGGCACACTCCACTCTAATTTATAACCGAGAAACACCACAGGCCGCAAGGGCTTTTCCCTAGTTACCAGGGTGGGGAACATAGAAAGGCTGCCGCCCTCTGGCAGTTACCTGCAAAAGCAGCTTTAAAGCCTGTGCTAATGATCATTTCATATGAATAAGTACTGCAGAAGTGTAAATGAAACCTGCCCTCAAAATGTCTTCAGGGAGGTAAAGGCCAAAACGTTTCAAAATGTGACACATACTTTAAGAGAACACTTTGTAGAACTAAGGGGTAATCACAGCTTGAAAAATAAAAAGGACATGCCTTAAAGCTCAATTTCAACGGATTATGAGGCACATGCAAATTCAACCACAAAGAGGTATCAGCTCACACTTGTCAGAATAACCATCAGCAAGAAAACTACAAACAATAAATGCTGAAGGTGTTGTGGAGAAATGCATACCCTCAACTGCAAGTGGGACATAAGTTGGAAAGGGCCACAAACTCGAACAGAATGGGGGTGCCTTAAAAACGTAAACTTTGAGCTACCATATGATCCAGCAGGCCCACTCCTCCACCTATAATCTAAGAAGAGAGAATTGGAAAGACACAGGCAGGCAAATCTGCATTGCACATTATTACAATAGCCAAGATATGGAAGTAACCAAAAAGTCCACCAACAGATGGGTGGACAAAGAAGTACTCCTCCATGTACAGATGGAATATTCGCTAGTGAAGAAAATGAAACAATGCCATTTGCAGCGCCATAGATGAGTCTAGACGTAATCACGCCACGTGTAGTCAGTGAGAAAGCAAAATACATATATCCTATGATATCACTTTCAGGAATTACTTAAAAATTGATACCAATGAAGATATTTCCACAGAGAAAGGCAATCACAGATTCATTAAAAAACTTATGGTTCACCAAATAGAAAGGGATGAGGATTGGATACATTACCATATTGGGGTTAACAGAGATATACAAACCATGTGAAATATATAACCACCAAAGACGTACGGAAGAACAGGAAGAGACTACTCAACATTGTGTCATAACCTACATGGGAAAAGGATGCGAGGAAGAAAAGATACACGTATATGTGTGAAAGACCCACATCTTGCACACCTAGAGCAAACAAACCAATGTAATCAAATCTGCCTGGGTAAAAAATAAAAAGTAAATTACAAATATGAACAAGAAGTAATGAGACATAAACTTAAAGGGCTTTTTCCTGGCACGTTCCATTCTAATATACAACCTAGAACACCACTTCCATTAAGGCTCTGTTTCCCTAGTAACCAAATTTGGCAAAGGAGAAATGCTGCCACCTTGTGGCCGTTTCCTGCAAGAGCAGCTTTAAAGTCCCAGCTAATGGTCACTTAACATTCACAAGGACTCAGGGCTGTAAAAGACACTTGCCCTAAAAATTTGTGCTGAAGTAGGGAATGGACAAAAAATTCACAACAGGCAAATGTTTCAAGAAGAGATTATGAAGAGTTAAGTTTTACTCACACTCTTTTAAAAAAAAAGAAAAATGGATAAAAGCTCAACCTCAGGGAGTGTTAGACGCATGCAATCTAATCTACGAAAAGTTTCAACTTACACCAGTCGACTGACCATCAGCAAAAAGTCTACAAACAATAAATGCTGAAGGGGATTTAGAGAACTGTGTACCCTCTACCTTCTGGTGAGACATAAAAGCCAATAATGAGAAAAGAAAGGAGCTGTGTTTAAAAGTAAAAATGGAGGTACCATTCAATCCAGCAGGTGCACCAATGGACCTCTCACCTGAGAAGACAAGAATCGAGAAGACACAGGCCGCAAAAGCTGCAGTGCAGCCTTATTCACAATAGCCAAGACAGTGAAGCAATCAAAATATCCAACAAGAGGTGAATGGATAAAGAAGAAGTGGTCCATGTACACAGTGGAATATTAACCATGGAAAACAACGAACCATTGCTCTCTGAGGCACCACAAAGGAGTCTGGAGATAGTCACGAAACATGAGGTAAGTCGGAAAGCAAAAGACCTATATTCTATGATATCACTTATAGGCGTTATCTAATAACTGACACAAATGAACATATATCCACAGAGAAAGACACTCACAGACTTAGAAAATAAAACTATGCTCAACTAAAAGGAAAGGTGGGGGGAATGGATAAATTAAGATTAGTGTTACTATATGTATACAAACACATATTATATACATATCTCAAAAATACCGACCATATAGCAAGGGAGGTCTGCGGAACCCTCTGTAACATTTTACATGGGAAGAGGATCTGTACTTGAATAGACATATATAATGTCCAAATGAACCAGAGTGTGTTCACCTAGGACAAACAATATTCTAACCTTTAGCCCAATTAAAACACCTTTAAAAACCAAGAAGAAATAATGAGACATAAACTTATGGGGGTTTCTCCACGCACATTCTAATGTAATTTACAACCTAGGAACACGACTTCCAGAAAGGCTCTGCTGCCCTACCACCCAGATTTGGGAATGGAGAAATGCTGCCTCCTTGAGGCCACTTCCCACAACAGCAGCTTTAAACCCATTGCTCTAGGTCACTAAATATTCACAAAACTTGAAGTTCGGGAAATGAGACCTGCTCTCTAAAAAAACTCTTGGGTGGAAAATCGCCCAAAAAATTCAAAAGAGGGCAACCTTCCAAGAAGACAGTTTCAAGAGTTATACTGTACTCCCAAATGTTTCCTTTTTTTAACAGAAAAGAAAACAGCGGAGAAAAATGATGAGTTTTACGAATTTTCAACGACTTACAAACCCAAATTACAAAAACCTATGAGCTCACAGCAGCCAGAAGGGCCATTAGCATAAATGCTGCAAACAATAAATGATGAAGCGATTGTGGAGAAATGCGTACCCTCGATTCTAAGGGGGACGTGGTAAGAGCCACTAATGAAAACACAAAGAAGGTGCTTTGAAAAGGGAAACACGGTGTTACCAGTCAGTGAATCACACCCACTGCTGGGCCTATCACCTGAGAAAATGAGAATCAAAAAGTCACAGGCTGGCAATCCTGCACTCCAACAATATTTACCATAGCCAACACTTGGAAGCAATGAAAATGTCCATCAACCGAGGAATGCACAAAGAAGAACTGGTCCACGTACACAGTGGAAAATTACTCCAATAAAAAATAAAAATTAAATTTAAAAATCCAACACAACTAAGGAGACATCAGCTTGTGTGGGTTGGTCCGGGCACACTCCACTCTAATTTATAACCGAGAAACACCACAGGCCGCAAGGGATTTTCCCTAGTTACCAGGGTGGGGAACATAGAAAGGCTGCCGCCCTCTGGCAGTTACCTGCAAAAGCAGCTTTAAAGCCTGTGCTAATGATCATTTCATATGAATAAGTACTGCAGAAGTGTAAATGAAACCTGCCCTCAAAATGTCTTCAGGGAGGTAAAGGCCAAAACGTTTCAAAATGTGACACATACTTTAAGAGAACACTTTGTAGAACTAAGGGGTAATCACAGCTTGAAAAATAAAAAGGACATGCCTTAAAGCTCAATTTCAACGGATTATGAGGCACATGCGAATTCAACCACAAAGAGGTATCAGCTCACACTTGTCAGAATAACCATCAGCAAGAAAACTACAAACAATAAATGCTGAAGGTGTTGTGGAGAAATGCATACCCTCAACTGCAAGTGGGACATAAGTTGGAAAGGGCCACAAACTAGAACAGAATGGGGGTGCCTTAAAAACGTAAACATTGAGCTACCATATGATCCAGCAGGCCCACTCCTCCACCTATAATCTAAGAAGAGAGAATTGGAAAGACACAGGCAGGCAAATCTGCATTGCACAGTATTACAATAGCCAAGATATGGAAGTAACCATAAAGTCCACCAACAGATGGGTGGACAAAGAAGTACTCCTCCATGTACAGATGGAATATTCGCTAGTGAAGAAAATGAAACAATGCCATTTGCAGCGCCATAGATGAGTCTAGACGTAATCACGCCACGTGTAGTCAGTGAGAAAGCAAAATACATATATCCTATGATATCACTTTCAGGAGTTACTTAAAAATTGATACCAATGAAGATATTTCCACAGAGAAAGGCAATCACAGATTCATTAAAAAACTTATGGTTCACCAAATAGAAAGGGATGAGGATTGGATACATTACCATATTGGGGTTAACAGAGATATACAAACCATGTGAAATATATAATCACCAAAGACGTACGGAAGACCAGGAGAAGACTACTCAACCTTGTGTCATAACCTACATGGGAAAAGGATGCTAGGAAGAATAGATACATGTATATGTGTGAAAGAACCACATCTTGCACACCTAGAACAAACAAACCATTGTAATCAAATCTGCTGGGATAAAAAATAAAAAGTAAATTACAAATATGAACAAAAAGTAATGAGACATAAACTTAAAGGGCTTTTTCCTGGCACGTTCCATTCTAATATACAACCTAGAATACCACTTCCATTAAGGCTCTGTTTCCCTAGTAACCAAATTTGGCAAAGGAGAAATGCTGCCACCTTGTGGCCGTTTCCTGCAAGAGCAGCTTTAAAGTCCCAGCTAATGGTCACTTAACATTCACAAGGACTCAGGGCTGTAAAAGACACTTGCCCTAAAAATTTGTGCTGAAGTAGGGCATGGACAAAAAATTCACAACAGGCAAATGTTTCAAGAAGAGATTATGAAGAGTTAAGATTTACTCACACTCTTTTTAAAAAAAAGAAAAATGGATAAAAGCTCAACCTCAGGGAGTGTTAGACGCGTGCAATCTAATCTACGAAAAGTTTCAACTTACACCAGTCGACTGACCATCAGCAAAAAGTCTACAAACAATAAATGCTGAAGGGGATTTAGAGAACTGTGTACCCTCTACCTTCTGGTGAGACATAAAAGCCAATAATGAGAAAAGAAAGGAGCTGTGTTTAAAAGTAAAAATGGAGGTACCATTCAATCCAGCAGGTGCACCAATGGACCTCTCACCTGAGAAGACAAGAATCGAGAAGACACAGGCCGCAAAAGCTGCAGTGCAGCCTTATTCACAATAGCCAAGACAGTGAAGCAATCAAAATATCCAACAAGAGGTGAATGGATAAAGAAGAAGGGGTCCATGTACACAGTGGAATATTAACCATGGAAAACAACGAACCATTGCTCTCTGAGGCACCACAAAGGAGTCTGGAGATAGTCACGAAACATGAGGTAAGTCGGAAAGCAAAAGACCTATATTCTATGATATCACTTATAGGCGTTATCTAATAACTGACACAAATGAACATATATCCACAGAGAAAGACACTCACAGACTTAGAAAATAAAACTATGCTCAACTAAAAGGAAAGGTGGGGGGAATGGATAAATTAAGATTAGTGTTACTATATGTATACAAACACATATTATATACATATCTCAAAAATACCGACCATATAGCAAGGGAGGTCTGCGGAACCCTCTGTAACATTTTACATGGGAAGAGGATCTGTACTTGAATAGACATATATAATGTACAAATGAACCAGAGTGTGTTCACCTAGGACAAACAATATTCTAACCTTTAGCCCAATTAAAACACCTTTAAAAACCAAGAAGAAATAATGAGACATAAACTTATGGGGGTTTCTCCACGCACATTCTAATGTAATTTACAACCTAGGAACACGACTTCCAGAAAGGCTCTGCTGCCCTACCACCCAGATTTGGGAATGGAGAAATGCTGCCTCCTTGAGGCCACTTCCCACAACAGCAGCTTTAAACCCATTGCTCTAGGTCACTAAATATTCACAAAACTTGAAGTTCGGGAAATGAGACCTGCTCTCTAAAAAAACTCTTGGGTGGAAAATCGCCCAAAAAATTCAAAAGAGGGCAACCTTCCAAGAAGACAGTTTCAAGAGTTATACTGTACTCCCAATTGTGTCCTGTTTTTAACAGAAAAGAAAACAGCGGAGAAAAATGATGAGTTTTACGAATTTTCAACGACTTACAAACCCAAATTACAAAAACCTATGAGCTCACAGCAGCCAGAAGGGCCATTAGCATAAATGCTGCAAACAATAAATGATGAAGCGATTGTGGAGAAATGCGTACCCTCGATTCTAAGGGGGACGTGGTAAGAGCCACTAATGAAAACACAAAGAAGGTGCTTTGAAAAGGGAAACACGGTGCTACCAGTCAGTGAATCACACCCACTGCTGGGCCTATCACCTGAGAAAATGAGAATCAAAAAGTCACAGGCTAGCAATCCTGCACTCCAACAATATTTACCATAGCCAACACTTGGAAGCAATGAAAATGTCCATCAACCGAGGAATGCACAAAGAAGAAGTGGTCCACGTACACAGTGGAAAATTACTCCAATAAAAAATAAAAATTAAATTTAAAAATCCAACACAACTAAGGAGACATCAGCTTGTGTGGGTTGGTCCGGGCACACTCCACTCTAATTTATAACCGAGAAACACCACAGGCCGCAAGGGCTTTTCCCTAGTTACCAGGGTGGGGAACATAGAAAGGCTGCCGCCCTCTGGCAGTTACCTGCAAAAGCAGTTTTAAAGCCTGTGCTAATGGTCATTTCATATGAATAAGTACTGCAGAAGTGTAAATGAAACCTGCCCTCAAAATGTCTTCAGGGAGGTATAGGCCAAAACGTTTCAAAATGTGACACATACTTTAAGAGAACACTTTGAAGAACTAAGGGGTAATCACAGCTTGAAAAATAAAAAGGACATGCCTTAAAGCTCAATTTCAACGGATTATGAGGCACATGCGAATTCAACCACAAAGAGGTATCAGCTCACACTTGTCAGAATAACCATCAGCAAGAAAACTACAAACAATAAATGCTGAAGTTGTTGTGGAGAAATGCATACCCTCAACTGCAAGTGGGACCTAAGTTGGAAAGGGCCACAAACTAGAACAGAATGGGGGTGCCTTAAAAAAGTAAACATTGAGCTACCATATGATCCAGCAGGCCCACTCCTCCACCTATAATCTAAGAAGAGAGAATTGGAAAGACACAGGCAGGCAAATCTGCATTGCACAGTATTACAATAGCCAAGATATGGAAGTAACCAAAAAGTCCACCAACAGATGGGTGGACAAAGAAGTACTCCTCCATGTACAGATGGAATATTCGCTAGTGAAGAAAATGAAACAATGCCATTTGCAGCGCCATAGATGAGTCTAGACGTAATCACGCCACGTGTAGTCAGTGAGAAAGCAAAATACATATATCCTATGATATCACTTTCAGGAGTTACTTAAAAATTGATACCAATGAAGATATTTCCACAGAGAAAGGCAATCACAGATTCATTAAAAAACTTATGGTTCACCAAATAGAAAGGGATGAGGATTGGATACATTACCATATTGGGGTTAACAGAGATATACAAACCATGTGAAATATATAATCACCAAAGACGTACGGAAGACCAGGAGAAGACTACTCAACCTTGTGTCATAACCTACATGGGAAAAGGATGCTAGGAAGAATAGATACATGTATATGTGTGAAAGAACCACATCTTGCACACCTAGAACAAACAAACCATTGTAATCAAATCTGCTGGGATAAAAAATAAATTACAAATATGAACAAAAAGTAATGAGACATAAACTTAAAGGGCTTTTTCCTGGCACGTTCCATTCTAATATACAACCTAGAATACCACTTCCATTAAGGCCCTGTTTCCCTAGTAACCAAATTTGGCAAAGGAGAAATGCTGCCACCTTGTGGCCGTTTCCTGCAAGAGCAGCTTTAAAGTCCCAGCTAATGGTCACTTAACATTCACAAGGACTCAGGGCTGTAAAAGACACTTGCCCTAAAAATTTGTGCTGAAGTAGGGAATGGACAAAAAATTCACAACAGGCAAATGTTTCAAGAAGAGATTATGAAGAGTTAAGATTTACTCACACTCTTTTTAAAAAAAAGAAAAATGGATAAAAGCTCAACCTCAGGGAGTGTTAGACGCGTGCAATCTAATCTACGAAAAGTTTCAACTTACACCAGTCGACTGACCATCAGCAAAAAGTCTACAAACAATAAATGCTGAAGGGGATTTAGAGAACTGTGTACCCTCTACCTTCTGGTGAGACATAAAAGCCAATAATGAGAAAAGAAAGGAGCTGTGTTTAAAAGTAAAAATGGAGGTACCATTGAATCCAGCAGGTGCACCAATGGACCTCTCACCTGAGAAGACAAGAATCGAGAAGACACAGGCCGCAAAAGCTGCAGTGCAGCCTTATTCACAATAGCCAAGACAGTGAAGCAATCAAAATATCCAACAAGAGGTGAATGGATAAAGAAGAAGGGGTCCATGTACACAGTGGAATATTAACCATGGAAAACAACGAACCATTGCTCTCTGAGGCACCACAAAGGAGTCTGGAGATAGTCACGAAACATGAGGTAAGTCGGAAAGCAAAAGACCTATATTCTATGATATCACTTATAGGCGTTATCTAATAACTGACACAAATGAACATATATCCACAGAGAAAGACACTCACAGACTTAGAAAATAAAACTATGCTCAACTAAAAGGAAAGGTGGGGGGAATGGATAAATTAAGATTAGTGTTACTATATGTATACAAACACATATTATATACATATCTCAAAAATACCGACCATATAGCAAGGGAGGTCTGCGGAACCCTCTGTAACATTTTACATGGGAAGAGGATCTGTACTTGAATAGACATATATAATGTACAAATGAACCAGAGTGTGTTCACCTAGGACAAACAATATTCTAACCTTTAGCCCAATTAAAACACCTTTAAAAACCAAGAAGAAATAATGAGACATAAACTTATGGGGGTTTCTCCACGCACATTCTAATGTAATTTACAACCTAGGAACACGACTTCCAGAAAGGCTCTGCTGCCCTACCACCCAGATTTGGGAATGGAGAAATGCTGCCTCCTTGAGGCCACTTCCCACAACAGCAGCTTTAAACCCATTGCTCTAGGTCACTAAATATTCACAAAACTTGAAGTTCGGGAAATGAGACCTGCTCTCTAAAAAAACTCTTGGGTGGAAAATCGCCCAAAAAATTCAAAAGAGGGCAACCTTCCAAGAAGACAGTTTCAAGAGTTATACTGTACTCCCAATTGTGTCCTGTTTTTAACAGAAAAGAAAACAGCGGAGAAAAATGATGAGTTTTACGAATTTTCAACGACTTACAAACCCAAATTACAAAAACCTATGAGCTCACAGCAGCCAGAAGGGCCATTAGCATAAATGCTGCAAACAATAAATGATGAAGCGATTGTGGAGAAATGCGTACCCTCGATTCTAAGGGGGACGTGGTAAGAGCCACTAATGAAAACACAAAGAAGGTGCTTTGAAAAGGGAAACACGGTGCTACCAGTCAGTGAATCACACCCACTGCTGGGCCTATCACCTGAGAAAATGAGAATCAAAAAGTCACAGGCTAGCAATCCTGCACTCCAACAATATTTACCATAGCCAACACTTGGAAGCAATGAAAATGTCCATCAACCGAGGAATGCACAAAGAAGAAGTGGTCCACGTACACAGTGGAAAATTACTCCAATAAAAAATAAAAATTAAATTTAAAAATCCAACACAACTAAGGAGACATCAGCTTGTGTGGGTTGGTCCGGGCACACTCCACTCTAATTTATAACCGAGAAACACCACAGGCCGCAAGGGCTTTTCCCTAGTTACCAGGGTGGGGAACATAGAAAGGCTGCCGCCCTCTGGCAGTTACCTGCAAAAGCAGTTTTAAAGCCTGTGCTAATGGTCATTTCATATGAATAAGTACTGCAGAAGTGTAAATGAAACCTGCCCTCAAAATGTCTTCAGGGAGGTATAGGCCAAAACGTTTCAAAATGTGACACATACTTTAAGAGAACACTTTGAAGAACTAAGGGGTAATCACAGCTTGAAAAATAAAAAGGACATGCCTTAAAGCTCAATTTCAACGGATTATGAGGCACATGCGAATTCAACCACAAAGAGGTATCAGCTCACACTTGTCAGAATAACCATCAGCAAGAAAACTACAAACAATAAATGCTGAAGTTGTTGTGGAGAAATGCATACCCTCAACTGCAAGTGGGACCTAAGTTGGAAAGGGCCACAAACTAGAACAGAATGGGGGTGCCTTAAAAAAGTAAACATTGAGCTACCATATGATCCAGCAGGCCCACTCCTCCACCTATAATCTAAGAAGAGAGAATTGGAAAGACACAGGCAGGCAAATCTGCATTGCACAGTATTACAATAGCCAAGATATGGAAGTAACCAAAAAGTCCACCAACAGATGGGTGGACAAAGAAGTACTCCTCCATGTACAGATGGAATATTCGCTAGTGAAGAAAATGAAACAATGCCATTTGCAGCGCCATAGATGAGTCTAGACGTAATCACGCCACGTGTAGTCAGTGAGAAAGCAAAATACATATATCCTATGATATCACTTTCAGGAGTTACTTAAAAATTGATACCAATGAAGATATTTCCACAGAGAAAGGCAATCACAGATTCATTAAAAAACTTATGGTTCACCAAATAGAAAGGGATGAGGATTGGATACATTACCATATTGGGGTTAACAGAGATATACAAACCATGTGAAATATATAATCACCAAAGACGTACGGAAGACCAGGAGAAGACTACTCAACCTTGTGTCATAACCTACATGGGAAAAGGATGCTAGGAAGAATAGATACATGTATATGTGTGAAAGAACCACATCTTGCACACCTAGAACAAACAAACCATTGTAATCAAATCTGCTGGGATAAAAAATAAAAAGTAAATTACAAATATGAACAAAAAGTAATGAGACATAAACTTAAAGGGCTTTTTCCTGGCACGTTCCATTCTAATATACAACCTAGAATACCACTTCCATTAAGGCCCTGTTTCCCTAGTAACCAAATTTGGCAAAGGAGAAATGCTGCCACCTTGTGGCCGTTTCCTGCAAGAGCAGCTTTAAAGTCCCAGCTAATGGTCACTTAACATTCACAAGGACTCAGGGCTGTAAAAGACACTTGCCCTAAAAATTTGTGCTGAAGTAGGGAATGGACAAAAAATTCACAACAGGCAAATGTTTCAAGAAGAGATTATGAAGAGTTAAGATTTACTCACACTCTTTTTAAAAAAAAGAAAAATGGATAAAAGCTCAACCTCAGGGAGTGTTAGACGCGTGCAATCTAATCTACGAAAAGTTTCAACTTACACCAGTCGACTGACCATCAGCAAAAAGTCTACAAACAATAAATGCTGAAGGGGATTTAGAGAACTGTGTACCCTCTACCTTCTGGTGAGACATAAAAGCCAATAATGAGAAAAGAAAGGAGCTGTGTTTAAAAGTAAAAATGGAGGTACCATTGAATCCAGCAGGTGCACCAATGGACCTCTCACCTGAGAAGACAAGAATCGAGAAGACACAGGCCGCAAAAGCTGCAGTGCAGCCTTATTCACAATAGCCAAGACAGTGAAGCAATCAAAATATCCAACAAGAGGTGAATGGATAAAGAAGAAGGGGTCCATGTACACAGTGGAATATTAACCATGGAAAACAACGAACCATTGCTCTCTGAGGCACCACAAAGGAGTCTGGAGATAGTCACGAAACATGAGGTAAGTCGGAAAGCAAAAGACCTATATTCTATGATATCACTTATAGGCGTTATCTAATAACTGACACAAATGAACATATATCCACAGAGAAAGACACTCACAGACTTAGAAAATAAAACTATGCTCAACTAAAAGGAAAGGTGGGGGGAATGGATAAATTAAGATTAGTGTTACTATATGTATACAAACACATATTATATACATATCTCAAAAATACCGACCATATAGCAAGGGAGGTCTGCGGAACCCTCTGTAACATTTTACATGGGAAGAGGATCTGTACTTGAATAGACATATATAATGTACAAATGAACCAGAGTGTGTTCACCTAGGACAAACAATATTCTAACCTTTAGCCCAATTAAAACACCTTTAAAAACCAAGAAGAAATAATGAGACATAAACTTATGGGGGTTTCTCCACGCACATTCTAATGTAATTTACAACCTAGGAACACGACTTCCAGAAAGGCTCTGCTGCCCTACCACCCAGATTTGGGAATGGAGAAATGCTGCCTCCTTGAGGCCACTTCCCACAACAGCAGCTTTAAACCCATTGCTCTAGGTCACTAAATATTCACAAAACTTGAAGTTCGGGAAATGAGACCTGCTCTCTAAAAAAACTCTTGGGTGGAAAATCGCCCAAAAAATTCAAAAGAGGGCAACCTTCCAAGAAGACAGTTTCAAGAGTTATACTGTACTCCCAATTGTGTCCTTTTTTTAACAGAAAAGAAAACAGCGGAGAAAAATGATGAGTTTTACGAATTTTCAACGACTTACAAACCCAAATTACAAAAACCTATGAGCTCACAGCGGCCAGAAGGGCCATTAGCATAAATGCTGCAAACAATAAATGATGAAGCGATTGTGGAGAAATGCGTACCCTCGATTCTAAGGGGGACGTGGTAAGAGCCACTAATGAAAACACAAAGGAGGTGCTTTGAAAAGGGAAACACGGTGCTACCAGTCAGTGAATCACACCCACTGCTGGGCCTATCACCTGAGAAAATGAGAATCAAAAAGTCACAGGCTGGCAATCCTGCACTCCAACAATATTTACCATAGCCAACACTTGGAAGCAATGAAAATGTCCATCAACCGAGGAATGCACAAAGAAGAAGTGGTCCACGTACACAGTGGAAAATTACTCCAATAAAAAATAAAAATTAAATTTAAAAATCCAACACAACTAAGGAGACATCAGCTTGTGTGGGTTGGTCCGGGCACACTCCACTCTAATTTATAACCGAGAAACACCACAGGCCGCAAGGGCTTTTCCCTAGTTACCAGGGTGGGGAACATAGAAAGGCTGCCGCCCTCTGGCAGTTACCTGCAAAAGCAGTTTTAAAGCCTGTGCTAATGGTCATTTCATATGAATAAGTACTGCAGAAGTGTAAATGAAACCTGCCCTCAAAATGTCTTCAGGGAGGTATAGGCCAAAACGTTTCAAAATGTGACACATACTTTAAGAGAACACTTTGAAGAACTAAGGGGTAATCACAGCTTGAAAAATAAAAAGGACATGCCTTAAAGCTCAATTTCAACGGATTATGAGGCACATGCGAATTCAACCACAAAGAGGTATCAGCTCACACTTGTCAGAATAACCATCAGCAAGAAAACTACAAACAATAAATGCTGAAGGTGTTGTGGAGAAATGCATACCCTCAACTGCAAGTGGGACATAAGTTGGAAAGGGCCACAAACTAGAACAGAATGGGGGTGCCTTAAAAACGTAAACATTGAGCTACCATATGATCCAGCAGGCCCACTCGTCCACCTATAATCTAAGAAGAGAGAATTGGAAAGACACAGGCAGGCAAATCTGCATTGCACAGTATTACAATAGCCAAGATATGGAAGTAACCAAAAAGTCCACCAACAGATGGGTGGACAAAGAAGTACTCCTCCATGTACAGATGGAATATTCGCTAGTGAAAAAAATGAAACAATGCCATTTGCAGCGCCATAGATGAGTCTAGACGTAATCACGCCACGTGTAGTCAGTGAGAAAGCAAAATACATATATCCTATGATATCACTTTCAGGAGTTACTTAAAAATTGATACCAATGAAGATATTTCCACAGAGAAAGGCAATCACAGATTCATTAAAAAACTTATGGTTCACCAAATAGAAAGGGATGAGGATTGGATACATTACCATATTGGGGTTAACAGAGATATACAAACCATGTGAAATATATAACCACCAAAGACGTACGGAAGAACAGGAAGAGACTACTCAACATTGTGTCATAACCTACATGGGAAAAGGATGCGAGGAAGAAAAGATACACGTATATGTGTGAAAGACCCACATCTTGCACACCTAGAGCAAACAAACCAATGTAATCAAATCTGCCTGGGTAAAAAATAAAAAGTAAATTACAAATATGAACAAGAAGTAATGAGACATAAACTTAAAGGGCTTTTTCCTGGCACTTTCCATTCTAATATACAACCTAGAACACCACTTCCATTAAGGCTCTGTTTCCCTAGTAACCAAATTTGGCAAAGGAGAAATGCTGCCACCTTGTGGCCGTTTCCTGCAAGAGCAGCTTTAAAGTCCCAGCTAATGGTCACTTAACATTCACAAGGACTCAGGGCTGTAAAAGACACTTGCCCTAAAAATTTGTGCTGAAGTAGGGAATGGACAAAAAATTCACAACAGGCAAATGTTTCAAGAAGAGATTATGAAGAGTTAAGTTTTACTCACACTCTTTTAAAAAAAAAGAAAAATGGATAAAAGCTCAACCTCAGGGAGTGTTAGACGCATGCAATCTAATCTACGAAAAGTTTCAACTTACACCAGTCGACTGACCATCAGCAAAAAGTCTACAAACAATAAATGCTGAAGGGGATTTAGAGAACTGTGTACCCTCTACCTTCTGGTGAGACATAAAAGCCAATAATGAGAAAAGAAAGGAGCTGTGTTTAAAAGTAAAAATGGAGGTACCATTGAATCCAGCAGGTGCACCAATGGACCTCTCACCTGAGAAGACAAGAATCGAGAAGACACAGGCCGCAAAAGCTGCAGTGCAGCCTTATTCACAATAGCCAAGACAGTGAAGCAATCAAAATATCCAACAAGAGGTGAATGGATAAAGAAGAAGTGGTCCATGTACACAGTGGAATATTAACCATGGAAAACAACGAACCATTGTTCTCTGAGGCACCACAAAGGAGTCTGGAGATAGTCACGAAACATGAGGTAAGTCGGAAAGCAAAAGACCTATATTCTATGATATCACTTATAGGCGTTATCTAATAACTGACACAAATGAACATATATCCACAGAGAAAGACACTCACAGACTTAGAAAATAAAACTATGCTCAACTAAAAGGAAAGGTGGGGGGAATGGATAAATTAAGATTAGTGTTACTATATGTATACAAACACATATTATATACATATCTCAAAAATACCGACCATATAGCAAGGGAGGTCTGCGGAACCCTCTGTAACATTTTACATGGGAAGAGGATCTGTACTTGAATAGACATATATAATGTACAAATGAACCAGAGTGTGTTCACCTAGGACAAACAATATTCTAACCTTTAGCCCAATTAAAACACCTTTAAAAACCAAGAAGAAATAATGAGACATAAACTTATGGGGGTTTCTCCACGCACATTCTAATGTAATTTACAACCTAGGAACACGACTTCCAGAAAGGCTCTGCTGCCCTACCACCCAGATTTGGGAATGGAGAAATGCTGCCTCCTTGAGGCCACTTCCCACAACAGCAGCTTTAAACCCATTGCTCTAGGTCACTAAATATTCACAAAACTTGAAGTTCGGGAAATGAGACCTGCTCTCTAAAAAAACTCTTGGGTGGAAAATCGCCCAAAAAATTCAAAAGAGGGCAACCTTCCAAGAAGACAGTTTCAAGAGTTATACTGTACTCCCAATTGTGTCCTGTTTTTAACAGAAAAGAAAACAGCGGAGAAAAATGATGAGTTTTACGAATTTTCAACGACTTACAAACCCAAATTACAAAAACCTATGAGCTCACAGCAGCCAGAAGGGCCATTAGCATAAATGCTGCAAACAATAAATGATGAAGCGATTGTGGAGAAATGCGTACCCTCGATTCTAAGGGGGACGTGGTAAGAGCCACTAATGAAAACACAAAGAAGGTGCTTTGAAAAGGGAAACACGGTGCTACCAGTCAGTGAATCACACCCACTGCTGGGCCTATCACCTGAGAAAATGAGAATCAAAAAGTCACAGGCTGGCAATCCTGCACTCCAACAATATTTACCATAGCCAACACTTGGAAGCAATGAAAATGTCCATCAACCGAGGAATGCACAAAGAAGAAGTGGTCCACGTACACAGTGGAAAATTACTCCAATAAAAAATAAAAATTAAATTTAAAAATCCAACACAACTAAGGAGACATCAGCTTGTGTGGGTTGGTCCGGGCACACTCCACTCTAATTTATAACCGAGAAACACCACAGGCCGCAAGGGCTTTTCCCTAGTTACCAGGGTGGGGAACATAGAAAGGCTGCCGCCCTCTGGCAGTTACCTGCAAAAGCAGTTTTAAAGCCTGTGCTAATGGTCATTTCATATGAATAAGTACTGCAGAAGTGTAAATGAAACCTGCCCTCAAAATGTCTTCAGGGAGGTATAGGCCAAAACGTTTCAAAATGTGACACATACTTTAAGAGAACACTTTGAAGAACTAAGGGGTAATCACAGCTTGAAAAATAAAAAGGACATGCCTTAAAGCTCAATTTCAACGGATTATGAGGCACATGCGAATTCAACCACAAAGAGGTATCAGCTCACACTTGTCAGAATAACCATCAGCAAGAAAACTACAAACAATAAATGCTGAAGGTGTTGTGGAGAAATGCATACCCTCAACTGCAAGTGGGACATAAGTTGGAAAGGGCCACAAACTAGAACAGAATGGGGGTGCCTTAAAAACGTAAACATTGAGCTACCATATGATCCAGCAGGCCCACTCGTCCACCTATAATCTAAGAAGAGAGAATTGGAAAGACACAGGCAGGCAAATCTGCATTGCACAGTATTACAATAGCCAAGATATGGAAGTAACCAAAAAGTCCACCAACAGATGGGTGGACAAAGAAGTGCTCCTCCATGTACAGATGGAATATTCGCTAGTGAAAAAAATGAAACAATGCCATTTGCAGCGCCATAGATGAGTCTAGACGTAATCACGCCACGTGTAGTCAGTGAGAAAGCAAAATACATATATCCTATGATATCACTTTCAGGAGTTACTTAAAAATTGATACCAATGAAGATATTTCCACAGAGAAAGGCAATCACAGATTCATTAAAAAACTTATGGTTCACCAAATAGAAAGGGATGAGGATTGGATACATTACCATATTGGGGTTAACAGAGATATACAAACCATGTGAAATATATAACCACCAAAGACGTACGGAAGAACAGGAAGAGACTACTCAACATTGTGTCATAACCTACATGGGAAAAGGATGCGAGGAAGAAAAGATACACGTATATGTGTGAAAGACCCACATCTTGCACACCTAGAGCAAACAAACCAATGTAATCAAATCTGCCTGGGTAAAAAATAAAAAGTAAATTACAAATATGAACAAGAAGTAATGAGACATAAACTTAAAGGGCTTTTTCCTGGCACTTTCCATTCTAATATACAACCTAGAACACCACTTCCATTAAGGCTCTGTTTCCCTAGTAACCAAATTTGGCAAAGGAGAAATGCTGCCACCTTGTGGCCGTTTCCTGCAAGAGCAGCTTTAAAGTCCCAGCTAATGGTCACTTAACATTCACAAGGACTCAGGGCTGTAAAAGACACTTGCCCTAAAAATTTGTGCTGAAGTAGGGAATGGACAAAAAATTCACAACAGGCAAATGTTTCAAGAAGAGATTATGAAGAGTTAAGTTTTACTCACACTCTTTTAAAAAAAAAGAAAAATGGATAAAAGCTCAACCTCAGGGAGTGTTAGACGCATGCAATCTAATCTACGAAAAGTTTCAACTTACACCAGTCGACTGACCATCAGCAAAAAGTCTACAAACAATAAATGCTGAAGGGGATTTAGAGAACTGTGTACCCTCTACCTTCTGGTGAGACATAAAAGCCAATAATGAGAAAAGAAAGGAGCTGTGTTTAAAAGTAAAAATGGAGGTACCATTGAATCCAGCAGGTGCACCAATGGACCTCTCACCTGAGAAGACAAGAATCGAGAAGACACAGGCCGCAAAAGCTGCAGTGCAGCCTTATTCACAATAGCCAAGACAGTGAAGCAATCAAAATATCCAACAAGAGGTGAATGGATAAAGAAGAAGTGGTCCATGTACACAGTGGAATATTAACCATGGAAAACAACGAACCATTGTTCTCTGAGGCACCACAAAGGAGTCTGGAGATAGTCACGAAACATGAGGTAAGTCGGAAAGCAAAAGACCTATATTCTATGATATCACTTATAGGCGTTATCTAATAACTGACACAAATGAACATATATCCACAGAGAAAGACACTCACAGACTTAGAAAATAAAACTATGCTCAACTAAAAGGAAAGGTGGGGGGAATGGATAAATTAAGATTAGTGTTACTATATGTATACAAACACATATTATATACATATCTCAAAAATACCGACCATATAGCAAGGGAGGTCTGCGGAACCCTCTGTAACATTTTACATGGGAAGAGGATCTGTACTTGAATAGACATATATAATGTACAAATGAACCAGAGTGTGTTCACCTAGGACAAACAATATTCTAACCTTTAGCCCAATTAAAACACCTTTAAAAACCAAGAAGAAATAATGAGACATAAACTTATGGGGGTTTCTCCACGCACATTCTAATGTAATTTACAACCTAGGAACACGACTTCCAGAAAGGCTCTGCTGCCCTACCACCCAGATTTGGGAATGGAGAAATGCTGCCTCCTTGAGGCCACTTCCCACAACAGCAGCTTTAAACCCATTGCTCTAGGTCACTAAATATTCACAAAACTTGAAGTTCGGGAAATGAGACCTGCTCTCTAAAAAAACTCTTGGGTGGAAAATCGCCCAAAAAATTCAAAAGAGGGCAACCTTCCAAGAAGACAGTTTCAAGAGTTATACTGTACTCCCAATTGTGTCCTGTTTTTAACAGAAAAGAAAACAGCGGAGAAAAATGATGAGTTTTACGAATTTTCAACGACTTACAAACCCAAATTACAAAAACCTATGAGCTCACAGCAGCCAGAAGGGCCATTAGCATAAATGCTGCAAACAATAAATGATGAAGCGATTGTGGAGAAATGCGTACCCTCGATTCTAAGGGGGACGTGGTAAGAGCCACTAATGAAAACACAAAGAAGGTGCTTTGAAAAGGGAAACACGGTGCTACCAGTCAGTGAATCACACCCACTGCTGGGCCTATCACCTGAGAAAATGAGAATCAAAAAGTCACAGGCTAGCAATCCTGCACTCCAACAATATTTACCATAGCCAACACTTGGAAGCAATGAAAATGTCCATCAACCGAGGAATGCACAAAGAAGAAGTGGTCCACGTACACAGTGGAAAATTACTCCAATAAAAAATAAAAATTAAATTTAAAAATCCAACACAACTAAGGAGACATCAGCTTGTGTGGGTTGGTCCGGGCACACTCCACTCTAATTTATAACCGAGAAACACCACAGGCCGCAAGGGCTTTTCCCTAGTTACCAGGGTGGGGAACATAGAAAGGCTGCCGCCCTCTGGCAGTTACCTGCAAAAGCAGTTTTAAAGCCTGTGCTAATGGTCATTTCATATGAATAAGTACTGCAGAAGTGTAAATGAAACCTGCCCTCAAAATGTCTTCAGGGAGGTATAGGCCAAAACGTTTCAAAATGTGACACATACTTTAAGAGAACACTTTGAAGAACTAAGGGGTAATCACAGCTTGAAAAATAAAAAGGACATGCCTTAAAGCTCAATTTCAACGGATTATGAGGCACATGCGAATTCAACCACAAAGAGGTATCAGCTCACACTTGTCAGAATAACCATCAGCAAGAAAACTACAAACAATAAATGCTGAAGTTGTTGTGGAGAAATGCATACCCTCAACTGCAAGTGGGACCTAAGTTGGAAAGGGCCACAAACTAGAACAGAATGGGGGTGCCTTAAAAAAGTAAACATTGAGCTACCATATGATCCAGCAGGCCCACTCCTCCACCTATAATCTAAAAAGAGAGAATTGGAAAGACACAGGCAGGCAAATCTGCATTGCACAGTATTACAATAGCCAAGATATGGAAGTAACCAAAAAGTCCACCAACAGATGGGTGGACAAAGAAGTACTCCTCCATGTACAGATGGAATATTCGCTAGTGAAGAAAATGAAACAATGCCATTTGCAGCGCCATAGATGAGTCTAGACGTAATCACGCCACGTGTAGTCAGTGAGAAAGCAAAATACATATATCCTATGATATCACTTTCAGGAGTTACTTAAAAATTGATACCAATGAAGATATTTCCACAGAGAAAGGCAATCACAGATTCATTAAAAAACTTATGGTTCACCAAATAGAAAGGGATGAGGATTGGATACATTACCATATTGGGGTTAACAGAGATATACAAACCATGTGAAATATATAATCACCAAAGACGTACGGAAGACCAGGAGAAGACTACTCAACCTTGTGTCATAACCTACATGGGAAAAGGATGCTAGGAAGAATAGATACATGTATATGTGTGAAAGAACCACATCTTGCACACCTAGAACAAACAAACCATTGTAATCAAATCTGCTGGGATAAAAAATAAAAAGTAAATTACAAATATGAACAAAAAGTAATGAGACATAAACTTAAAGGGCTTTTTCCTGGCACGTTCCATTCTAATATACAACCTAGAATACCACTTCCATTAAGGCCCTGTTTCCCTAGTAACCAAATTTGGCAAAGGAGAAATGCTGCCACCTTGTGGCCGTTTCCTGCAAGAGCAGCTTTAAAGTCCCAGCTAATGGTCACTTAACATTCACAAGGACTCAGGGCTGTAAAAGACACTTGCCCTAAAAATTTGTGCTGAAGTAGGGAATGGACAAAAAATTCACAACAGGCAAATGTTTCAAGAAGAGATTATGAAGAGTTAAGATTTACTCACACTCTTTTTAAAAAAAAGAAAAATGGATAAAAGCTCAACCTCAGGGAGTGTTAGACGCGTGCAATCTAATCTACGAAAAGTTTCAACTTACACCAGTCGACTGACCATCAGCAAAAAGTCTACAAACAATAAATGCTGAAGGGGATTTAGAGAACTGTGTACCCTCTACCTTCTGGTGAGACATAAAAGCCAATAATGAGAAAAGAAAGGAGCTGTGTTTAAAAGTAAAAATGGAGGTACCATTGAATCCAGCAGGTGCACCAATGGACCTCTCACCTGAGAAGACAAGAATCGAGAAGACACAGGCCGCAAAAGCTGCAGTGCAGCCTTATTCACAATAGCCAAGACAGTGAAGCAATCAAAATATCCAACAAGAGGTGAATGGATAAAGAAGAAGGGGTCCATGTACACAGTGGAATATTAACCATGGAAAACAACGAACCATTGCTCTCTGAGGCACCACAAAGGAGTCTGGAGATAGTCACGAAACATGAGGTAAGTCGGAAAGCAAAAGACCTATATTCTATGATATCACTTATAGGCGTTATCTAATAACTGACACAAATGAACATATATCCACAGAGAAAGACACTCACAGACTTAGAAAATAAAACTATGCTCAACTAAAAGGAAAGGTGGGGGGAATGGATAAATTAAGATTAGTGTTACTATATGTATACAAACACATATTATATACATATCTCAAAAATACCGACCATATAGCAAGGGAGGTCTGCGGAACCCTCTGTAACATTTTACATGGGAAGAGGATCTGTACTTGAATAGACATATATAATGTACAAATGAACCAGAGTGTGTTCACCTAGGACAAACAATATTCTAACCTTTAGCCCAATTAAAACACCTTTAAAAACCAAGAAGAAATAATGAGACATAAACTTATGGGGGTTTCTCCACGCACATTCTAATGTAATTTACAACCTAGGAACACGACTTCCAGAAAGGCTCTGCTGCCCTACCACCCAGATTTGGGAATGGAGAAATGCTGCCTCCTTGAGGCCACTTCCCACAACAGCAGCTTTAAACCCATTGCTCTAGGTCACTAAATATTCACAAAACTTGAAGTTCGGGAAATGAGACCTGCTCTCTAAAAAAACTCTTGGGTGGAAAATCGCCCAAAAAATTCAAAAGAGGGCAACCTTCCAAGAAGACAGTTTCAAGAGTTATACTGTACTCCCAATTGTGTCCTGTTTTTAACAGAAAAGAAAACAGCGGAGAAAAATGATGAGTTTTACGAATTTTCAACGACTTACAAACCCAAATTACAAAAACCTATGAGCTCACAGCAGCCAGAAGGGCCATTAGCATAAATGCTGCAAACAATAAATGATGAAGCGATTGTGGAGAAATGCGTACCCTCGATTCTAAGGGGGACGTGGTAAGAGCCACTAATGAAAACACAAAGAAGGTGCTTTGAAAAGGGAAACACGGTGCTACCAGTCAGTGAATCACACCCACTGCTGGGCCTATCACCTGAGAAAATGAGAATCAAAAAGTCACAGGCTAGCAATCCTGCACTCCAACAATATTTACCATAGCCAACACTTGGAAGCAATGAAAATGTCCATCAACCGAGGAATGCACAAAGAAGAAGTGGTCCACGTACACAGTGGAAAATTACTCCAATAAAAAATAAAAATTAAATTTAAAAATCCAACACAACTAAGGAGACATCAGCTTGTGTGGGTTGGTCCGGGCACACTCCACTCTAATTTATAACCGAGAAACACCACAGGCCGCAAGGGCTTTTCCCTAGTTACCAGGGTGGGGAACATAGAAAGGCTGCCGCCCTCTGGCAGTTACCTGCAAAAGCAGTTTTAAAGCCTGTGCTAATGGTCATTTCATATGAATAAGTACTGCAGAAGTGTAAATGAAACCTGCCCTCAAAATGTCTTCAGGGAGGTATAGGCCAAAACGTTTCAAAATGTGACACATACTTTAAGAGAACACTTTGAAGAACTAAGGGGTAATCACAGCTTGAAAAATAAAAAGGACATGCCTTAAAGCTCAATTTCAACGGATTATGAGGCACATGCGAATTCAACCACAAAGAGGTATCAGCTCACACTTGTCAGAATAACCATCAGCAAGAAAACTACAAACAATAAATGCTGAAGTTGTTGTGGAGAAATGCATACCCTCAACTGCAAGTGGGACCTAAGTTGGAAAGGGCCACAAACTAGAACAGAATGGGGGTGCCTTAAAAAAGTAAACATTGAGCTACCATATGATCCAGCAGGCCCACTCCTCCACCTATAATCTAAAAAGAGAGAATTGGAAAGACACAGGCAGGCAAATCTGCATTGCACAGTATTACAATAGCCAAGATATGGAAGTAACCAAAAAGTCCACCAACAGATGGGTGGACAAAGAAGTACTCCTCCATGTACAGATGGAATATTCGCTAGTGAAGAAAATGAAACAATGCCATTTGCAGCGCCATAGATGAGTCTAGACGTAATCACGCCACGTGTAGTCAGTGAGAAAGCAAAATACATATATCCTATGATATCACTTTCAGGAGTTACTTAAAAATTGATACCAATGAAGATATTTCCACAGAGAAAGGCAATCACAGATTCATTAAAAAACTTATGGTTCACCAAATAGAAAGGGATGAGGATTGGATACATTACCATATTGGGGTTAACAGAGATATACAAACCATGTGAAATATATAATCACCAAAGACGTACGGAAGACCAGGAGAAGACTACTCAACCTTGTGTCATAACCTACATGGGAAAAGGATGCTAGGAAGAATAGATACATGTATATGTGTGAAAGAACCACATCTTGCACACCTAGAACAAACAAACCATTGTAATCAAATCTGCTGGGATAAAAAATAAAAAGTAAATTACAAATATGAACAAAAAGTAATGAGACATAAACTTAAAGGGCTTTTTCCTGGCACGTTCCATTCTAATATACAACCTAGAATACCACTTCCATTAAGGCCCTGTTTCCCTAGTAACCAAATTTGGCAAAGGAGAAATGCTGCCACCTTGTGGCCGTTTCCTGCAAGAGCAGCTTTAAAGTCCCAGCTAATGGTCACTTAACATTCACAAGGACTCAGGGCTGTAAAAGACACTTGCCCTAAAAATTTGTGCTGAAGTAGGGAATGGACAAAAAATTCACAACAGGCAAATGTTTCAAGAAGAGATTATGAAGAGTTAAGATTTACTCACACTCTTTTTAAAAAAAAGAAAAATGGATAAAAGCTCAACCTCAGGGAGTGTTAGACGCGTGCAATCTAATCTACGAAAAGTTTCAACTTACACCAGTCGACTGACCATCAGCAAAAAGTCTACAAACAATAAATGCTGAAGGGGATTTAGAGAACTGTGTACCCTCTACCTTCTGGTGAGACATAAAAGCCAATAATGAGAAAAGAAAGGAGCTGTGTTTAAAAGTAAAAATGGAGGTACCATTGAATCCAGCAGGTGCACCAATGGACCTCTCACCTGAGAAGACAAGAATCGAGAAGACACAGGCCGCAAAAGCTGCAGTGCAGCCTTATTCACAATAGCCAAGACAGTGAAGCAATCAAAATATCCAACAAGAGGTGAATGGATAAAGAAGAAGGGGTCCATGTACACAGTGGAATATTAACCATGGAAAACAACGAACCATTGCTCTCTGAGGCACCACAAAGGAGTCTGGAGATAGTCACGAAACATGAGGTAAGTCGGAAAGCAAAAGACCTATATTCTATGATATCACTTATAGGCGTTATCTAATAACTGACACAAATGAACATATATCCACAGAGAAAGACACTCACAGACTTAGAAAATAAAACTATGCTCAACTAAAAGGAAAGGTGGGGGGAATGGATAAATTAAGATTAGTGTTACTATATGTATACAAACACATATTATATACATATCTCAAAAATACCGACCATATAGCAAGGGAGGTCTGCGGAACCCTCTGTAACATTTTACATGGGAAGAGGATCTGTACTTGAATAGACATATATAATGTACAAATGAACCAGAGTGTGTTCACCTAGGACAAACAATATTCTAACCTTTAGCCCAATTAAAACACCTTTAAAAACCAAGAAGAAATAATGAGACATAAACTTATGGGGGTTTCTCCACGCACATTCTAATGTAATTTACAACCTAGGAACACGACTTCCAGAAAGGCTCTGCTGCCCTACCACCCAGATTTGGGAATGGAGAAATGCTGCCTCCTTGAGGCCACTTCCCACAACAGCAGCTTTAAACCCATTGCTCTAGGTCACTAAATATTCACAAAACTTGAAGTTCGGGAAATGAGACCTGCTCTCTAAAAAAACTCTTGGGTGGAAAATCGCCCAAAAAATTCAAAAGAGGGCAACCTTCCAAGAAGACAGTTTCAAGAGTTATACTGTACTCCCAATTGTGTCCTTTTTTTAACAGAAAAGAAAACAGCGGAGAAAAATGATGAGTTTTACGAATTTTCAACGACTTACAAACCCAAATTACAAAAACCTATGAGCTCACAGCGGCCAGAAGGGCCATTAGCATAAATGCTGCAAACAATAAATGATGAAGCGATTGTGGAGAAATGCGTACCCTCGATTCTAAGGGGGACGTGGTAAGAGCCACTAATGAAAACACAAAGGAGGTGCTTTGAAAAGGGAAACACGGTGCTACCAGTCAGTGAATCACACCCACTGCTGGGCCTATCACCTGAGAAAATGAGAATCAAAAAGTCACAGGCTGGCAATCCTGCACTCCAACAATATTTACCATAGCCAACACTTGGAAGCAATGAAAATGTCCATCAACCGAGGAATGCACAAAGAAGAAGTGGTCCACGTACACAGTGGAAAATTACTCCAATAAAAAATAAAAATTAAATTTAAAAATCCAACACAACTAAGGAGACATCAGCTTGTGTGGGTTGGTCCGGGCACACTCCACTCTAATTTATAACCGAGAAACACCACAGGCCGCAAGGGCTTTTCCCTAGTTACCAGGGTGGGGAACATAGAAAGGCTGCCGCCCTCTGGCAGTTACCTGCAAAAGCAGTTTTAAAGCCTGTGCTAATGGTCATTTCATATGAATAAGTACTGCAGAAGTGTAAATGAAACCTGCCCTCAAAATGTCTTCAGGGAGGTATAGGCCAAAACGTTTCAAAATGTGACACATACTTTAAGAGAACACTTTGAAGAACTAAGGGGTAATCACAGCTTGAAAAATAAAAAGGACATGCCTTAAAGCTCAATTTCAACGGATTATGAGGCACATGCGAATTCAACCACAAAGAGGTATCAGCTCACACTTGTCAGAATAACCATCAGCAAGAAAACTACAAACAATAAATGCTGAAGGTGTTGTGGAGAAATGCATACCCTCAACTGCAAGTGGGACATAAGTTGGAAAGGGCCACAAACTAGAACAGAATGGGGGTGCCTTAAAAACGTAAACATTGAGCTACCATATGATCCAGCAGGCCCACTCGTCCACCTATAATCTAAGAAGAGAGAATTGGAAAGACACAGGCAGGCAAATCTGCATTGCACAGTATTACAATAGCCAAGATATGGAAGTAACCAAAAAGTCCACCAACAGATGGGTGGACAAAGAAGTACTCCTCCATGTACAGATGGAATATTCGCTAGTGAAAAAAATGAAACAATGCCATTTGCAGCGCCATAGATGAGTCTAGACGTAATCACGCCACGTGTAGTCAGTGAGAAAGCAAAATACATATATCCTATGATATCACTTTCAGGAGTTACTTAAAAATTGATACCAATGAAGATATTTCCACAGAGAAAGGCAATCACAGATTCATTAAAAAACTTATGGTTCACCAAATAGAAAGGGATGAGGATTGGATACATTACCATATTGGGGTTAACAGAGATATACAAACCATGTGAAATATATAACCACCAAAGACGTACGGAAGAACAGGAAGAGACTACTCAACATTGTGTCATAACCTACATGGGAAAAGGATGCGAGGAAGAAAAGATACACGTATATGTGTGAAAGACCCACATCTTGCACACCTAGAGCAAACAAACCAATGTAATCAAATCTGCCTGGGTAAAAAATAAAAAGTAAATTACAAATATGAACAAGAAGTAATGAGACATAAACTTAAAGGGCTTTTTCCTGGCACTTTCCATTCTAATATACAACCTAGAACACCACTTCCATTAAGGCTCTGTTTCCCTAGTAACCAAATTTGGCAAAGGAGAAATGCTGCCACCTTGTGGCCGTTTCCTGCAAGAGCAGCTTTAAAGTCCCAGCTAATGGTCACTTAACATTCACAAGGACTCAGGGCTGTAAAAGACACTTGCCCTAAAAATTTGTGCTGAAGTAGGGAATGGACAAAAAATTCACAACAGGCAAATGTTTCAAGAAGAGATTATGAAGAGTTAAGTTTTACTCACACTCTTTTAAAAAAAAAGAAAAATGGATAAAAGCTCAACCTCAGGGAGTGTTAGACGCATGCAATCTAATCTACGAAAAGTTTCAACTTACACCAGTCGACTGACCATCAGCAAAAAGTCTACAAACAATAAATGCTGAAGGGGATTTAGAGAACTGTGTACCCTCTACCTTCTGGTGAGACATAAAAGCCAATAATGAGAAAAGAAAGGAGCTGTGTTTAAAAGTAAAAATGGAGGTACCATTGAATCCAGCAGGTGCACCAATGGACCTCTCACCTGAGAAGACAAGAATCGAGAAGACACAGGCCGCAAAAGCTGCAGTGCAGCCTTATTCACAATAGCCAAGACAGTGAAGCAATCAAAATATCCAACAAGAGGTGAATGGATAAAGAAGAAGTGGTCCATGTACACAGTGGAATATTAACCATGGAAAACAACGAACCATTGTTCTCTGAGGCACCACAAAGGAGTCTGGAGATAGTCACGAAACATGAGGTAAGTCGGAAAGCAAAAGACCTATATTCTATGATATCACTTATAGGCGTTATCTAATAACTGACACAAATGAACATATATCCACAGAGAAAGACACTCACAGACTTAGAAAATAAAACTATGCTCAACTAAAAGGAAAGGTGGGGGGAATGGATAAATTAAGATTAGTGTTACTATATGTATACAAACACATATTATATACATATCTCAAAAATACCGACCATATAGCAAGGGAGGTCTGCGGAACCCTCTGTAACATTTTACATGGGAAGAGGATCTGTACTTGAATAGACATATATAATGTACAAATGAACCAGAGTGTGTTCACCTAGGACAAACAATATTCTAACCTTTAGCCCAATTAAAACACCTTTAAAAACCAAGAAGAAATAATGAGACATAAACTTATGGGGGTTTCTCCACGCACATTCTAATGTAATTTACAACCTAGGAACACGACTTCCAGAAAGGCTCTGCTGCCCTACCACCCAGATTTGGGAATGGAGAAATGCTGCCTCCTTGAGGCCACTTCCCACAACAGCAGCTTTAAACCCATTGCTCTAGGTCACTAAATATTCACAAAACTTGAAGTTCGGGAAATGAGACCTGCTCTCTAAAAAAACTCTTGGGTGGAAAATCGCCCAAAAAATTCAAAAGAGGGCAACCTTCCAAGAAGACAGTTTCAAGAGTTATACTGTACTCCCAATTGTTTCCTGTTTTTAACAGAAAAGAAAACAGCGGAGAAAAATGATGAGTTTTACGAATTTTCAACGACTTACAAACCCAAATTACAAAAACCTATGAGCTCACAGCAGCCAGAAGAGCCATTAGCATAAATGCTGCAAACAATAAATGATGAAGCGATTGTGGAGAAATGCGTACCCTCGATTCTAAGGGGGACGTGGTAAGAGCCACTAATGAAAACACAAAGAAGGTGCTTTGAAAAGGGAAACACGGTGCTACCAGTCAGTGAATCACACCCACTGCTGGGCCTATCACCTGAGAAAATGAGAATCAAAAAGTCACAGGCTGGCAATCCTGCACTCCAACAATATTTACCATAGCCAACACTTGGAAGCAATGAAAATGTCCATCAACCGAGGAATGCACAAAGAAGAACTGGTCCACGTACACAGTGGAAAATTACTCCAATAAAAAATAAAAATTAAATTTAAAAATCCAACACAACTAAGGAGACATCAGCTTGTGTGGGTTGGTCCGGGCACACTCCACTCTAATTTATAACCGAGAAACACCACAGGCCGCAAGGGCTTTTCCCTAGTTACCAGGGTGGGGAACATAGAAAGGCTGCCGCCCTCTGGCAGTTACCTGCAAAAGCAGCTTTAAAGCCTGTGCTAATGATCATTTCATACGAATAAGTACTGCAGAAGTGTAAATGAAACCTGCCCTCAAAATGTCTTCAGGGAGGTAAAGGCCAAAACGTTTCAAAATGTGACACATACTTTAAGAGAACACTTTGTAGAACTAAGGGGTAATCACAGCTTGAAAAATAAAAAGGACATGCCTTAAAGCTCAATTTCAACGGATTATGAGGCACATGCAAATTCAACCACAAAGAGGTATCAGCTCACACTTGTCAGAATAACCATCAGCAAGAAAACTACAAACAATAAATGCTGAAGGTGTTGTGGAGAAATGCATACCCTCAACTGCAAGTGGGACATAAGTTGGAAAGGGCCACAAACTCGAACAGAATGGGGGTGCCTTAAAAACGTAAACTTTGAGCTACCATATGATCCAGCAGGCCCACTCCTCCACCTATAATCTAAGAAGAGAGAATTGGAAAGACACAGGCAGGCAAATCTGCATTGCACATTATTACAATAGCCAAGATATGGAAGTAACCAAAAAGTCCACCAACAGATGGGTGGACAAAGAAGTACTCCTCCATGTACAGATGGAATATTCGCTAGTGAAGAAAATGAAACAATGCCATTTGCAGCGCCATAGATGAGTCTAGACGTAATCACGCCACGTGTAGTCAGTGAGAAAGCAAAATACATATATCCTATGATATCACTTTCAGGAATTACTTAAAAATTGATACCAATGAAGATATTTCCACAGAGAAAGGCAATCACAGATTCATTAAAAAACTTATGGTTCACCAAATAGAAAGGGATGAGGATTGGATACATTACCATATTGGGGTTAACAGAGATATACAAACCATGTGAAATATATAACCACCAAAGACGTACGGAAGACCAGGAAGAGACTACTCAACATTGTGTCATAACCTACATGGGAAAAGGATGCGAGGAAGAAAAGATACACGTATATGTGTGAAAGACCCACATCTTGCACACCTAGAGCAAACAAACCAATGTAATCAAATCTGCCTGGGTAAAAAATAAAAAGTAAATTACAAATATGAACAAGAAGTAATGAGACATAAACTTAAAGGGCTTTTTCCTGGCACGTTCCATTCTAATATACAACCTAGAACACCACTTCCATTAAGGCTCTGTTTCCCTAGTAACCAAATTTGGCAAAGGAGAAATGCTGCCACCTTGTGGCCGTTTCCTGCAAGAGCAGCTTTAAAGTCCCAGCTAATGGTCACTTAACATTCACAAGGACTCAGGGCTGTAAAAGACACTTGCCCTAAAAATTTGTGCTGAAGTAGGGAATGGACAAAAAATTCACAACAGGCAAATGTTTCAAGAAGAGATTATGAAGAGTTAAGTTTTACTCACACTCTTTTAAAAAAAAAGAAAAATGGATAAAAGCTCAACCTCAGGGAGTGTTAGACGCATGCAATCTAATCTACGAAAAGTTTCAACTTACACCAGTCAACTGACCATCAGCAAAAAGTCTACAAACAATAAATGCTGAAGGGGATTTAGAGAACTGTGTACCCTCTACCTTCTGGTGAGACATAAAAGCCAATAATGAGAAAAGAAAGGAGCTGTGTTTAAAAGTAAAAATGGAGGTACCATTCAATCCAGCAGGTGCACCAATGGACCTCTCACCTGAGAAGACAAGAATCGAGAAGACACAGGCCGCAAAAGCTGCAGTGCAGCCTTATTCACAATAGCCAAGACAGTGAAGCAATCAAAATATCCAACAAGAGGTGAATGGATAAAGAAGAAGTGGTCCATGTACACAGTGGAATATTAACCATGGAAAACAACGAACCATTGCTCTCTGAGGCACCACAAAGGAGTCTGGAGATAGTCACGAAACATGAGGTAAGTCGGAAAGCAAAAGACCTATATTCTATGATATCACTTATAGGCGTTATCTAATAACTGACACAAAGGAACATATATCCACAGAGAAAGACACTCACAGACTTAGAAAATAAAACTATGCTCAACTAAAAGGAAAGGTGGGGGGAATGGATAAATTAAGATTAGTGTTACTATATGTATACAAACACATATTATATACATATCTCAAAAATACCGACCATATAGCAAGGGAGGTCTGCGGAACCCTCTGTAACATTTTACATGGGAAGAGGATCTGTACTTGAATAGACATATATAATGTACAAATGAACCAGAGTGTGTTCACCTAGGACAAACAATATTCTAACCTTTAGCCCAATTAAAACACCTTTAAAAACCAAGAAGAAATAATGAGACATAAACTTATGGGGGTTTCTCCACGCACATTCTAATGTAATTTACAACCTAGGAACACGACTTCCAGAAAGGCTCTGCTGCCCTACCACCCAGATTTGGGAATGGAGAAATGCTGCCTCCTTGAGGCCACTTCCCACAACAGCAGCTTTAAACCCATTGCTCTAGGTCACTAAATATTCACAAAACTTGAAGTTCGGGAAATGAGACCTGCTCTCTAAAAAAACTCTTGGGTGGAAAATCGCCCAAAAAATTCAAAAGAGGGCAACCTTCCAAGAAGACAGTTTCAAGAGTTATACTGTACTCCCAAATGTTTCCTTTTTTTAACAGAAAAGAAAACAGCGGAGAAAAATGATGAGTTTTACGAATTTTCAACGACTTACAAACCCAAATTACAAAAACCTATGAGCTCACAGCAGCCAGAAGGGCCATTAGCATAAATGCTGCAAACAATAAATGATGAAGCGATTGTGGAGAAATGCGTACCCTCGATTCTAAGGGGGACGTGGTAAGAGCCACTAATGAAAACACAAAGAAGGTGCTTTGAAAAGGGAAACACGGTGTTACCAGTCAGTGAATCACACCCACTGCTGGGCCTATCACCTGAGAAAATGAGAATCAAAAAGTCACAGGCTGGCAATCCTGCACTCCAACAATATTTACCATAGCCAACACTTGGAAGCAATGAAAATGTCCATCAACCGAGGAATGCACAAAGAAGAACTGGTCCACGTACACAGTGGAAAATTACTCCAATAAAAAATAAAAATTAAATTTAAAAATCCAACACAACTAAGGAGACATCAGCTTGTGTGGGTTGGTCCGGGCACACTCCACTCTAATTTATAACCGAGAAACACCACAGGCCGCAAGGGATTTTCCCTAGTTACCAGGGTGGGGAACATAGAAAGGCTGCCGCCCTCTGGCAGTTACCTGCAAAAGCAGCTTTAAAGCCTGTGCTAATGATCATTTCATATGAATAAGTACTGCAGAAGTGTAAATGAAACCTGCCCTCAAAATGTCTTCAGGGAGGTAAAGGCCAAAACGTTTCAAAATGTGACACATACTTTAAGAGAACACTTTGTAGAACTAAGGGGTAATCACAGCTTGAAAAATAAAAAGGACATGCCTTAAAGCTCAATTTCAACGGATTATGAGGCACATGCGAATTCAACCACAAAGAGGTATCAGCTCACACTTGTCAGAATAACCATCAGCAAGAAAACTACAAACAATAAATGCTGAAGGTGTTGTGGAGAAATGCATACCCTCAACTGCAAGTGGGACATAAGTTGGAAAGGGCCACAAACTAGAACAGAATGGGGGTGCCTTAAAAACGTAAACATTGAGCTACCATATGATCCAGCAGGCCCACTCCTCCACCTATAATCTAAGAAGAGAGAATTGGAAAGACACAGGCAGGCAAATCTGCATTGCACAGTATTACAATAGCCAAGATATGGAAGTAACCATAAAGTCCACCAACAGATGGGTGGACAAAGAAGTACTCCTCCATGTACAGATGGAATATTCGCTAGTGAAGAAAATGAAACAATGCCATTTGCAGCGCCATAGATGAGTCTAGACGTAATCACGCCACGTGTAGTCAGTGAGAAAGCAAAATACATATATCCTATGATATCACTTTCAGGAGTTACTTAAAAATTGATACCAATGAAGATATTTCCACAGAGAAAGGCAATCACAGATTCATTAAAAAACTTATGGTTCACCAAATAGAAAGGGATGAGGATTGGATACATTACCATATTGGGGTTAACAGAGATATACAAACCATGTGAAATATATAACCACCAAAGACGTACGGAAGACCAGGAAGAGACTACTCAACATTGTGTCATAACCTACATGGGAAAAGGATGCGAGGAAGAAAAGATACACGTATATGTGTGAAAGACCCACATCTTGCACACCTAGAGCAAACAAACCAATGTAATGAAATCTGCCTGGGTAAAAAATAAAAAGTAAATTACAAATATGAACAAGAAGTAATGAGACATAAACTTAAAGGGCTTTTTCCTGGCACGTTCCATTCTAATATACAACCTAGAACACCACTTCCATTAAGGCTCTGTTTCCCTAGTAACCAAATTTGGCAAAGGAGAAATGCTGCCACCTTGTGGCCGTTTCCTGCAAGAGCAGCTTTAAAGTCCCAGCTAATGGTCACTTAACATTCACAAGGACTCAGGGCTGTAAAAGACACTTGCCCTAAAAATTTGTGCTGAAGTAGGGAATGGACAAAAAATTCACAACAGGCAAATGTTTCAAGAAGAGATTATGAAGAGTTAAGTTTTACTCACACTCTTTTAAAAAAAAAGAAAAATGGATAAAAGCTCAACCTCAGGGAGTGTTAGACGCGTGCAATCTAATCTACGAAAAGTTTCAACTTACACCAGTCGACTGACCATCAGCAAAAAGTCTACAAACAATAAATGCTGAAGGGGATTTAGAGAACTGTGTACCCTCTACCTTCTGGTGAGACATAAAAGCCAATAATGAGAAAAGAAAGGAGCTGTGTTTAAAAGTAAAAATGGAGGTACCATTCAATCCAGCAGGTGCACCAATGGACCTCTCACCTGAGAAGACAAGAATCGAGAAGACACAGGCCGCAAAAGCTGCAGTGCAGCCTTATTCACAATAGCCAAGAGAGTGAAGCAATCAAAATATCCAACAAGAGGTGAATGGATAAAGAAGAAGTGGTCCATGTACACAGTGGAATATTAACCATGGAAAACAACGAACCATTGCTCTCTGAGGCACCACAAAGGAGTCTGGAGATAGTCACGAAACATGAGGTAAGTCGGAAAGCAAAAGACCTATATTCTATGATATCACTTATAGGCGTTATCTAATAACTGACACAAAGGAACATATATCCACAGAGAAAGACACTCACAGACTTAGAAAATAAAACTATGCTCAACTAAAAGGAAAGGTGGGGGGAATGGATAAATTAAGATTAGTGTTACTATATGTATACAAACACATATTATATACATATCTCAAAAATACCGACCATATAGCAAGTGAGGTCTGCGGAACCCTCTGTAACATTTTACATGGGAAGAGGATCTGTACTTGAATAGACATATATAATGTACAAATGAACCAGAGTGTGTTCACCTAGGACAAACAATATTCTAACCTTTAGCCCAATTAAAACACCTTTAAAAACCAAGAAGAAATAATGAGACATAAACTTATGGGGGTTTCTCCACGCACATTCTAATGTAATTTACAACCTAGGAACACGACTTCCAGAAAGGCTCTGCTGCCCTACCACCCAGATTTGGGAATGGAGAAATGCTGCCTCCTTGAGGCCACTTCCCACAACAGCAGCTTTAAACCCATTGCTCTAGGTCACTAAATATTCACAAAACTTGAAGTTCGGGAAATGAGACCTGCTCTCTAAAAAAACTCTTGGGTGGAAAATCGCCCAAAAAATTCAAAAGAGGGCAACCTTCCAAGAAGACAGTTTCAAGAGTTATACTGTACTCCCAAATGTTTCCTTTTTTTAACAGAAAAGAAAACAGCGGAGAAAAATGATGAGTTTTACGAATTTTCAACGACTTACAAACCCAAATTACAAAAACCTATGAGCTCACAGCAGCCAGAAGGGCCATTAGCATAAATGCTGCAAACAATAAATGATGAAGCGATTGTGGAGAAATGCGTACCCTCGATTCTAAGGGGGACGTGGTAAGAGCCACTAATGAAAACACAAAGAAGGTGCTTTGAAAAGGGAAACACGGTGTTACCAGTCAGTGAATCACACCCACTGCTGGGCCTATCACCTGAGAAAATGAGAATCAAAAAGTCACAGGCTGGCAATCCTGCACTCCAACAATATTTACCATAGCCAACACTTGGAAGCAATGAAAATGTCCATCAACCGAGGAATGCACAAAGAAGAACTGGTCCACGTACACAGTGGAAAATTACTCCAATAAAAAATAAAAATTAAATTTAAAAATCCAACACAACTAAGGAGACATCAGCTTGTGTGGGTTGGTCCGGGCACACTCCACTCTAATTTATAACCGAGAAACACCACAGGCCGCAAGGGATTTTCCCTAGTTACCAGGGTGGGGAACATAGAAAGGCTGCCGCCCTCTGGCAGTTACCTGCAAAAGCAGCTTTAAAGCCTGTGCTAATGATCATTTCATATGAATAAGTACTGCAGAAGTGTAAATGAAACCTGCCCTCAAAATGTCTTCAGGGAGGTAAAGGCCAAAACGTTTCAAAATGTGACACATACTTTAAGAGAACACTTTGTAGAACTAAGGGGTAATCACAGCTTGAAAAATAAAAAGGACATGCCTTAAAGCTCAATTTCAACGGATTATGAGGCACATGCGAATTCAACCACAAAGAGGTATCAGCTCACACTTGTCAGAATAACCATCAGCAAGAAAACTACAAACAATAAATGCTGAAGGTGTTGTGGAGAAATGCATACCCTCAACTGCAAGTGGGACATAAGTTGGAAAGGGCCACAAACTAGAACAGAATGGGGGTGCCTTAAAAACGTAAACATTGAGCTACCATATGATCCAGCAGGCCCACTCCTCCACCTATAATCTAAGAAGAGAGAATTGGAAAGACACAGGCAGGCAAATCTGCATTGCACAGTATTACAATAGCCAAGATATGGAAGTAACCATAAAGTCCACCAACAGATGGGTGGACAAAGAAGTACTCCTCCATGTACAGATGGAATATTCGCTAGTGAAGAAAATGAAACAATGCCATTTGCAGCGCCATAGATGAGTCTAGACGTAATCACGCCACGTGTAGTCAGTGAGAAAGCAAAATACATATATCCTATGATATCACTTTCAGGAGTTACTTAAAAATTGATACCAATGAAGATATTTCCACAGAGAAAGGCAATCACAGATTCATTAAAAAACTTATGGTTCACCAAATAGAAAGGGATGAGGATTGGATACATTACCATATTGGGGTTAACAGAGATATACAAACCATGTGAAATATATAACCACCAAAGACGTACGGAAGACCAGGAAGAGACTACTCAACATTGTGTCATAACCTACATGGGAAAAGGATGCGAGGAAGAAAAGATACACGTATATGTGTGAAAGACCCACATCTTGCACACCTAGAGCAAACAAACCAATGTAATGAAATCTGCCTGGGTAAAAAATAAAAAGTAAATTACAAATATGAACAAGAAGTAATGAGACATAAACTTAAAGGGCTTTTTCCTGGCACGTTCCATTCTAATATACAACCTAGAACACCACTTCCATTAAGGCTCTGTTTCCCTAGTAACCAAATTTGGCAAAGGAGAAATGCTGCCACCTTGTGGCCGTTTCCTGCAAGAGCAGCTTTAAAGTCCCAGCTAATGGTCACTTAACATTCACAAGGACTCAGGGCTGTAAAAGACACTTGCCCTAAAAATTTGTGCTGAAGTAGGGAATGGACAAAAAATTCACAACAGGCAAATGTTTCAAGAAGAGATTATGAAGAGTTAAGTTTTACTCACACTCTTTTAAAAAAAAAGAAAAATGGATAAAAGCTCAACCTCAGGGAGTGTTAGACGCGTGCAATCTAATCTACGAAAAGTTTCAACTTACACCAGTCGACTGACCATCAGCAAAAAGTCTACAAACAATAAATGCTGAAGGGGATTTAGAGAACTGTGTACCCTCTACCTTCTGGTGAGACATAAAAGCCAATAATGAGAAAAGAAAGGAGCTGTGTTTAAAAGTAAAAATGGAGGTACCATTCAATCCAGCAGGTGCACCAATGGACCTCTCACCTGAGAAGACAAGAATCGAGAAGACACAGGCCGCAAAAGCTGCAGTGCAGCCTTATTCACAATAGCCAAGAGAGTGAAGCAATCAAAATATCCAACAAGAGGTGAATGGATAAAGAAGAAGTGGTCCATGTACACAGTGGAATATTAACCATGGAAAACAACGAACCATTGCTCTCTGAGGCACCACAAAGGAGTCTGGAGATAGTCACGAAACATGAGGTAAGTCGGAAAGCAAAAGACCTATATTCTATGATATCACTTATAGGCGTTATCTAATAACTGACACAAAGGAACATATATCCACAGAGAAAGACACTCACAGACTTAGAAAATAAAACTATGCTCAACTAAAAGGAAAGGTGGGGGGAATGGATAAATTAAGATTAGTGTTACTATATGTATACAAACACATATTATATACATATCTCAAAAATACCGACCATATAGCAAGTGAGGTCTGCGGAACCCTCTGTAACATTTTACATGGGAAGAGGATCTGTACTTGAATAGACATATATAATGTACAAATGAACCAGAGTGTGTTCACCTAGGACAAACAATATTCTAACCTTTAGCCCAATTAAAACACCTTTAAAAACCAAGAAGAAATAATGAGACATAAACTTATGGGGGTTTCTCCACGCACATTCTAATGTAATTTACAACCTAGGAACACGACTTCCAGAAAGGCTCTGCTGCCCTACCACCCAGATTTGGGAATGGAGAAATGCTGCCTCCTTGAGGCCACTTCCCACAACAGCAGCTTTAAACCCATTGCTCTAGGTCACTAAATATTCACAAAACTTGAAGTTCGGGAAATGAGACCTGCTCTCTAAAAAAACTCTTGGGTGGAAAATCGCCCAAAAAATTCAAAAGAGGGCAACCTTCCAAGAAGACAGTTTCAAGAGTTATACTGTACTCCCAAATGTTTCCTTTTTTTAACAGAAAAGAAAACAGCGGAGAAAAATGATGAGTTTTACGAATTTTCAACGACTTACAAACCCAAATTACAAAAACCTATGAGCTCACAGCAGCCAGAAGGGCCATTAGCATAAATGCTGCAAACAATAAATGATGAAGCGATTGTGGAGAAATGCGTACCCTCGATTCTAAGGGGGACGTGGTAAGAGCCACTAATGAAAACACAAAGAAGGTGCTTTGAAAAGGGAAACACGGTGTTACCAGTCAGTGAATCACACCCACTGCTGGGCCTATCACCTGAGAAAATGAGAATCAAAAAGTCACAGGCTGGCAATCCTGCACTCCAACAATATTTACCATAGCCAACACTTGGAAGCAATGAAAATGTCCATCAACCGAGGAATGCACAAAGAAGAAGTGGTCCACGTACACAGTGGAAAATTACTCCAATAAAAAATAAAAATTAAATTTAAAAATCCAACACAACTAAGGAGACATCAGCTTGTGTGGGTTGGTCCGGGCACACTCCACTCTAATTTATAACCGAGAAACACCACAGGCCGCAAGGGATTTTCCCTAGTTACCAGGGTGGGGAACATAGAAAGGCTGCCGCCCTCTGGCAGTTACCTGCAAAAGCAGCTTTAAAGCCTGTGCTAATGATCATTTCATATGAATAAGTACTGCAGAAGTGTAAATGAAACCTGCCCTCAAAATGTCTTCAGGGAGGTAAAGGCCAAAACGTTTCAAAATGTGACACATACTTTAAGAGAACACTTTGTAGAACTAAGGGGTAATCACAGCTTGAAAAATAAAAAGGACATGCCTTAAAGTTCAATTTCAACGGATTATGAGGCACATGCGAATTCAACCACAAAGAGGTATCAGCTCACACTTGTCAGAATAACCATCAGCAAGAAAACTACAAACAATAAATGCTGAAGGTGTTGTGGAGAAATGCATACCCTCAACTGCAAGTGGGACATAAGTTGGAAAGGGCCACAAACTAGAACAGAATGGGGGTGCCTTAAAAACGTAAACATTGAGCTACCATATGATCCAGCAGGCCCACTCCTCCACCTATAATCTAAGAAGAGAGAATTGGAAAGACACAGGCAGGCAAATCTGCATTGCACAGTATTACAATAGCCAAGATATGGAAGTAACCATAAAGTCCACCAACAGATGGGTGGACAAAGAAGTACTCCTCCATGTACAGATGGAATATTCGCTAGTGAAGAAAATGAAACAATGCCATTTGCAGCGCCATAGATGAGTCTAGACGTAATCACGCCACGTGTAGTCAGTGAGAAAGCAAAATACATATATCCTATGATATTACTTTCAGGAGTTACTTAAAAATTGATACCAATGAAGATATTTCCACAGAGAAAGGCAATCACAGATTCATTAAAAAACTTATGGTTCACCAAATAGAAAGGGATGAGGATTGGATACATTACCATATTGGGGTTAACAGAGATATACAAACCATGTGAAATATATAATCACCAAAGACGTACGGAAGACCAGGAGAAGACTACTCAACCTTGTGTCATAACCTACATGGGAAAAGGATGCTAGGAAGAATAGATACATGTATATGTGTGAAAGAACCACATCTTGCACACCTAGAACAAACAAACCATTGTAATCAAATCTGCTGGGATAAAAAATAAAAAGTAAATTACAAATATGAACAAAAAGTAATGAGACATAAACTTAAAGGGCTTTTTCCTGGCACGTTCCATTCTAATATACAACCTAGAATACCACTTCCATTAAGGCTCTGTTTCCCTAGTAACCAAATTTGGCAAAGGAGAAATGCTGCCACCTTGTGGCCGTTTCCTGCAAGAGCAGCTTTAAAGTCCCAGCTAATGGTCACTTAACATTCACAAGGACTCAGGGCTGTAAAAGACACTTGCCCTAAAAATTTGTGCTGAAGTAGGGCATGGACAAAAAATTCACAACAGGCAAATGTTTCAAGAAGAGATTATGAAGAGTTAAGATTTACTCACACTCTTTTTAAAAAAAAGAAAAATGGATAAAAGCTCAACCTCAGGGAGTGTTAGACGCATGCAATCTAATCTACGAAAAGTTTCAACTTACACCAGTCGACTGACCATCAGCAAAAAGTCTACAAACAATAAATGCTGAAGGGGATTTAGAGAACTGTGTACCCTCTACCTTCTGGTGAGACATAAAAGCCAATAATGAGAAAAGAAAGGAGCTGTGTTTAAAAGTAAAAATGGAGGTACCATTGAATCCAGCAGGTGCACCAATGGACCTCTCACCTGAGAAGACAAGAATCGAGAAGACACAGGCCGCAAAAGCTGCAGTGCAGCCTTATTCACAATAGCCAAGACAGTGAAGCAATCAAAATATCCAACAAGAGGTGAATGGATAAAGAAGAAGGGGTCCATGTACACAGTGGAATATTAACCATGGAAAACAACGAACCATTGCTCTCTGAGGCACCACAAAGGAGTCTGGAGATAGTCACGAAACATGAGGTAAGTCGGAAAGCAAAAGACCTATATTCTATGATATCACTTATAGGCGTTATCTAATAACTGACACAAATGAACATATATCCACAGAGAAAGACACTCACAGACTTAGAAAATAAAACTATGCTCAACTAAAAGGAAAGGTGGGGGGAATGGATAAATTAAGATTAGTGTTACTATATGTATACAAACACATATTATATACATATCTCAAAAATACCGACCATATAGCAAGGGAGGTCTGCGGAACCCTCTGTAACATTTTACATGGGAAGAGGATCTGTACTTGAATAGACATATATAATGTACAAATGAACCAGAGTGTGTTCACCTAGGACAAACAATATTCTAACCTTTAGCCCAATTAAAACACCTTTAAAAACCAAGAAGAAATAATGAGACATAAACTTATGGGGGTTTCTCCACGCACATTCTAATGTAATTTACAACCTAGGAACACGACTTCCAGAAAGGCTCTGCTGCCCTACCACCCAGATTTGGGAATGGAGAAATGCTGCCTCCTTGAGGCCACTTCCCACAACAGCAGCTTTAAACCCATTGCTCTAGGTCACTAAATATTCACAAAACTTGAAGTTCGGGAAATGAGACCTGCTCTCTAAAAAAACTCTTGGGTGGAAAATCGCCCAAAAAATTCAAAAGAGGGCAACCTTCCAAGAAGACAGTTTCAAGAGTTATACTGTACTCCCAATTGTGTCCTTTTTTTAACAGAAAAGAAAACAGCGGAGAAAAATGATGAGTTTTACGAATTTTCAACGACTTACAAACCCAAATTACAAAAACCTATGAGCTCACAGCGGCCAGAAGGGCCATTAGCATAAATGCTGCAAACAATAAATGATGAAGCGATTGTGGAGAAATGCGTACCCTCGATTCTAAGGGGGACGTGGTAAGAGCCACTAATGAAAACACAAAGGAGGTGCTTTGAAAAGGGAAACACGGTGCTACCAGTCAGTGAATCACACCCACTGCTGGGCCTATCACCTGAGAAAATGAGAATCAAAAAGTCACAGGCTGGCAATCCTGCACTCCAACAATATTTACCATAGCCAACACTTGGAAGCAATGAAAATGTCCATCAACCGAGGAATGCACAAAGAAGAAGTGGTCCACGTACACAGTGGAAAATTACTCCAATAAAAAATAAAAATTAAATTTAAAAATCCAACACAACTAAGGAGACATCAGCTTGTGTGGGTTGGTCCGGGCACACTCCACTCTAATTTATAACCGAGAAACACCACAGGCCGCAAGGGCTTTTCCCTAGTTACCAGGGTGGGGAACATAGAAAGGCTGCCGCCCTCTGGCAGTTACCTGCAAAAGCAGTTTTAAAGCCTGTGCTAATGGTCATTTCATATGAATAAGTACTGCAGAAGTGTAAATGAAACCTGCCCTCAAAATGTCTTCAGGGAGGTATAGGCCAAAACGTTTCAAAATGTGACACATACTTTAAGAGAACACTTTGAAGAACTAAGGGGTAATCACAGCTTGAAAAATAAAAAGGACATGCCTTAAAGCTCAATTTCAACGGATTATGAGGCACATGCGAATTCAACCACAAAGAGGTATCAGCTCACACTTGTCAGAATAACCATCAGCAAGAAAACTACAAACAATAAATGCTGAAGGTGTTGTGGAGAAATGCATACCCTCAACTGCAAGTGGGACATAAGTTGGAAAGGGCCACAAACTAGAACAGAATGGGGGTGCCTTAAAAACGTAAACATTGAGCTACCATATGATCCAGCAGGCCCACTCCTCCACCTATAATCTAAGAAGAGAGAATTGGAAAGACACCGACAGGCAAATCTGCATTGCACAGTATTACAATAGCCAAGATATGGAAGTAACCAAAAAGTCCACCAACAGATGGGTGGACAAAGAAGTACTCCTCCATGTACAGATGGAATATTCGCTAGTGAAAAAAATGAAACAATGCCATTTGCAGCGCCATAGATGAGTCTAGACGTAATCACGCCACGTGTAGTCAGTGAGAAAGCAAAATACATATATCCTATGATATCACTTTCAGGAGTTACTTAAAAATTGATACCAATGAAGATATTTCCACAGAGAAAGGCAATCACAGATTCATTAAAAAACTTATGGTTCACCAAATAGAAAGGGATGAGGATTGGATACATTACCATATTGGGGTTAACAGAGATATACAAACCATGTGAAATATATAATCACCAAAGACGTACGGAAGACCAGGAGAAGACTACTCAACCTTGTGTCATAACCTACATGGGAAAAGGATGCTAGGAAGAATAGATACATGTATATGTGTGAAAGAACCACATCTTGCACACCTAGAACAAACAAACCATTGTAATCAAATTTGCTGGGATAAAAAATAAAAAGTAAATTACAAATATGAACAAGAAGTAATGAGACATAAACTTAAAGGGCTTTTTTCCTGGCACGTTCCATTCTAATATACAACCTAGAATACCACTTCCATTAAGGCTCTGTTTCCCTAGTAACCAAATTTGGCAAAGGAGAAATGCTGCCACCTTGTGGCCGTTTCCTGCAAGAGCAGCTTTAAAGTCCCAGCTAATGGTCACTTAACATTCACAAGGACTCAGGGCTGTAAAAGACACTTGCCCTAAAAATTTGTGCTGAAGTAGGGAATGGACAAAAAATTCACAACAGGCAAATGTTTCAAGAAGAGATTATGAAGAGTTAAGTTTTACTCACACTCTTTTTAAAAAAAAGAAAAATGGATAAAAGCTCAACCTCAGGGAGTGTTACACGCGTGCAATCTAATCTACGAAAAGTTTCAACTTACACCAGTCGACTGACCATCAGCAAAAAGTCTACAAACAATAAATGCTGAAGGGGATTTAGAGAACTGTGTACCCTCTACCTTCTGGTGAGACATAAAAGCCAATAATGAGAAAAGAAAGGAGCTGTGTTTAAAAGTAAAAATGGAGGTACCATTCAATCCAGCAGGTGCACCAATGGACCTCTCACCTGAGAAGACAAGAATCGAGAAGACACAGGCCGCAAAAGCTGCAGTGCAGCCTTATTCACAATAGCCAAGACAGTGAAGCAATCAAAATATCCAACAAGAGGTGAATGGATAAAGAAGAAGTGGTCCATGTACACAGTGGAATATTAACCATGGAAAACAACGAACCATTGCTCTCTGAGGCACCACAAAGGAGTCTGGAGATAGTCACGAAACATGAGGTAAGTCGGAAAGCAAAAGACCTATATTCTATGATATCACTTATAGGCGTTATCTAATAACTGACACAAATGAACATATATCCACAGAGAAAGACACTCACAGACTTAGAAAATAAAACTATGCTCAACTAAAAGGAAAGGTGGGGGGAATGGATAAATTAAGATTAGTGTTACTATATGTATACAAACACATATTATATACATATCTCAAAAATACCGACCATATAGCAAGGGAGGTCTGCGGAACCCTCTGTAACATTTTACATGGGAAGAGGATCTGTACTTGAATAGACATATATAATGTACAAATGAACCAGAGTGTGTTCACCTAGGACAAACAATATTCTAACCTTTAGCCCAATTAAAACACCTTTAAAAACCAAGAAGAAATAATGAGACATAAACTTATGGGGGTTTCTCCACGCACATTCTAATGTAATTTACAACCTAGGAACACGACTTCCAGAAAGGCTCTGCTGCCCTACCACCCAGATTTGGGAATGGAGAAATGCTGCCTCCTTGAGGCCACTTCCCACAACAGCAGCTTTAAACCCATTGCTCTAGGTCACTAAATATTCACAAAACTTGAAGTTCGGGAAATGAGACCTGCTCTCTAAAAAAACTCTTGGGTGGAAAATCGCCCAAAAAATTCAAAAGAGGGCAACCTTCCAAGAAGACAGTTTCAAGAGTTATACTGTACTCCCAATTGTTTCCTTTTTTTAACAGAAAAGAAAACAGCGGAGAAAAATGATGAGTTTTACGAATTTTCAACGACTTACAAACCCAAATTACAAAAACCTATGAGCTCACAGCGGCCAGAAGGGCCATTAGCATAAATGCTGCAAACAATAAATGATGAAGCGATTGTGGAGAAATGCGTACCCTCGATTCTAAGGGGGACGTGGTAAGAGCCACTAATGAAAACACAAAGGAGGTGCTTTGAAAAGGGAAACACGGTGCTACCAGTCAGTGAATCACACCCACTGCTGGGCCTATCACCTGAGAAAATGAGAATCAAAAAGTCACAGGCTGGCAATCCTGCACTCCAACAATATTTACCATAGCCAACACTTGGAAGCAATGAAAATGTCCATCAACCGAGGAATGCACAAAGAAGAAGTGGTCCACGTACACAGTGGAAAATTACTCCAATAAAAAATAAAAATTAAATTTAAAAATCCAACACAACTAAGGAGACATCAGCTTGTGTGGGTTGGTCCGGGCACACTCCACTCTAATTTATAACCGAGAAACACCACAGGCCGCAAGGGCTTTTCCCTAGTTACCAGGGTGGGGAACATAGAAAGGCTGCCGCCCTCTGGCAGTTACCTGCAAAAGCAGTTTTAAAGCCTGTGCTAATGGTCATTTCATATGAATAAGTACTGCAGAAGTGTAAATGAAACCTGCCCTCAAAATGTCTTCAGGGAGGTATAGGCCAAAACGTTTCAAAATGTGACACATACTTTAAGAGAACACTTTGAAGAACTAAGGGGTAATCACAGCTTGAAAAATAAAAAGGACATGCCTTAAAGCTCAATTTCAACGGATTATGAGGCACATGCGAATTCAACCACAAAGAGGTATCAGCTCACACTTGTCAGAATAACCATCAGCAAGAAAACTACAAACAATAAATGCTGAAGGTGTTGTGGAGAAATGCATACCCTCAACTGCAAGTGGGACATAAGTTGGAAAGGGCCACAAACTAGAACAGAATGGGGGTGCCTTAAAAACGTAAACATTGAGCTACCATATGATCCAGCAGGCCCACTCCTCCACCTATAATCTAAGAAGAGAGAATTGGAAAGACACCGACAGGCAAATCTGCATTGCACAGTATTACAATAGCCAAGATATGGAAGTAACCAAAAAGTCCACCAACAGATGGGTGGACAAAGAAGTACTCCTCCATGTACAGATGGAATATTCGCTAGTGAAAAAAATGAAACAATGCCATTTGCAGCGCCATAGATGAGTCTAGACGTAATCACGCCACGTGTAGTCAGTGAGAAAGCAAAATACATATATCCTATGATATCACTTTCAGGAGTTACTTAAAAATTGATACCAATGAAGATATTTCCACAGAGAAAGGCAATCACAGATTCATTAAAAAACTTATGGTTCACCAAATAGAAAGGGATGAGGATTGGATACATTACCATATTGGGGTTAACAGAGATATACAAACCATGTGAAATATATAATCACCAAAGACGTACGGAAGACCAGGAGAAGACTACTCAACCTTGTGTCATAACCTACATGGGAAAAGGATGCTAGGAAGAATAGATACATGTATATGTGTGAAAGAACCACATCTTGCACACCTAGAACAAACAAACCATTGTAATCAAATTTGCTGGGATAAAAAATAAAAAGTAAATTACAAATATGAACAAGAAGTAATGAGACATAAACTTAAAGGGCTTTTTTCCTGGCACGTTCCATTCTAATATACAACCTAGAATACCACTTCCATTAAGGCTCTGTTTCCCTAGTAACCAAATTTGGCAAAGGAGAAATGCTGCCACCTTGTGGCCGTTTCCTGCAAGAGCAGCTTTAAAGTCCCAGCTAATGGTCACTTAACATTCACAAGGACTCAGGGCTGTAAAAGACACTTGCCCTAAAAATTTGTGCTGAAGTAGGGAATGGACAAAAAATTCACAACAGGCAAATGTTTCAAGAAGAGATTATGAAGAGTTAAGTTTTACTCACACTCTTTTTAAAAAAAAGAAAAATGGATAAAAGCTCAACCTCAGGGAGTGTTACACGCGTGCAATCTAATCTACGAAAAGTTTCAACTTACACCAGTCGACTGACCATCAGCAAAAAGTCTACAAACAATAAATGCTGAAGGGGATTTAGAGAACTGTGTACCCTCTACCTTCTGGTGAGACATAAAAGCCAATAATGAGAAAAGAAAGGAGCTGTGTTTAAAAGTAAAAATGGAGGTACCATTCAATCCAGCAGGTGCACCAATGGACCTCTCACCTGAGAAGACAAGAATCGAGAAGACACAGGCCGCAAAAGCTGCAGTGCAGCCTTATTCACAATAGCCAAGACAGTGAAGCAATCAAAATATCCAACAAGAGGTGAATGGATAAAGAAGAAGTGGTCCATGTACACAGTGGAATATTAACCATGGAAAACAACGAACCATTGCTCTCTGAGGCACCACAAAGGAGTCTGGAGATAGTCACGAAACATGAGGTAAGTCGGAAAGCAAAAGACCTATATTCTATGATATCACTTATAGGCGTTATCTAATAACTGACACAAATGAACATATATCCACAGAGAAAGACACTCACAGACTTAGAAAATAAAACTATGCTCAACTAAAAGGAAAGGTGGGGGGAATGGATAAATTAAGATTAGTGTTACTATATGTATACAAACACATATTATATACATATCTCAAAAATACCGACCATATAGCAAGGGAGGTCTGCGGAACCCTCTGTAACATTTTACATGGGAAGAGGATCTGTACTTGAATAGACATATATAATGTACAAATGAACCAGAGTGTGTTCACCTAGGACAAACAATATTCTAACCTTTAGCCCAATTAAAACACCTTTAAAAACCAAGAAGAAATAATGAGACATAAACTTATGGGGGTTTCTCCACGCACATTCTAATGTAATTTACAACCTAGGAACACGACTTCCAGAAAGGCTCTGCTGCCCTACCACCCAGATTTGGGAATGGAGAAATGCTGCCTCCTTGAGGCCACTTCCCACAACAGCAGCTTTAAACCCATTGCTCTAGGTCACTAAATATTCACAAAACTTGAAGTTCGGGAAATGAGACCTGCTCTCTAAAAAAACTCTTGGGTGGAAAATCGCCCAAAAAATTCAAAAGAGGGCAACCTTCCAAGAAGACAGTTTCAAGAGTTATACTGTACTCCCAATTGTTTCCTTTTTTTAACAGAAAAGAAAACAGCGGAGAAAAATGATGAGTTTTACGAATTTTCAACGACTTACAAACCCAAATTACAAAAACCTATGAGCTCACAGCGGCCAGAAGGGCCATTAGCATAAATGCTGCAAACAATAAATGATGAAGCGATTGTGGAGAAATGCGTACCCTCGATTCTAAGGGGGACGTGGTAAGAGCCACTAATGAAAACACAAAGGAGGTGCTTTGAAAAGGGAAACACGGTGCTACCAGTCAGTGAATCACACCCACTGCTGGGCCTATCACCTGAGAAAATGAGAATCAAAAAGTCACAGGCTGGTAATCCTGCACTCCAACAATATTTACCATAGCCAACACTTGGAAGCAATGAAAATGTCCATCAACCGAGGAATGCACAAAGAAGAACTGGTCCACGTACACAGTGGAAAATTACTCCAATAAAAAATAAAAATTAAATTTAAAAATCCAACACAACTAAGGAGACATCAGCTTGTGTGGGTTGGTCCGGGCACACTCCACTCTAATTTATAACCGAGAAACACCACAGGCCGCAAGGGCTTTTCCCTAGTTACCAGGGTGGGGAACATAGAAAGGCTGCCGCCCTCTGGCAGTTACCTGCAAAAGCAGTTTTAAAGCCTGTGCTAATGGTCATTTCATATGAATAAGTACTGCAGAAGTGTAAATGAAACCTGCCCTCAAAATGTCTTCAGGGAGGTAAAGGCCAAAACGTTTCAAAATGTGACACATACTTTAAGAGAACACTTTGAAGAACTAAGGGGTAATCACAGCTTGAAAAATAAAAAGGACATGCCTTAAAGCTCAATTTCAACGGATTATGAGGCACATGCGAATTCAACCACAAAGAGGTATCAGCTCACACTTGTCAGAATAACCATCAGCAAGAAAACTACAAACAATAAATGCTGAAGGTGTTGTGGAGAAATGCATACCCTCAACTGCAAGTGGGACATAAGTTGGAAAGGGCCACAAACTAGAACAGAATGGGGGTGCCTTAAAAACGTAAACATTGAGCTACCATATGATCCAGCAGGCCCACTCGTCCACCTATAATCTAAGAAGAGAGAATTGGAAAGACACAGGCAGGCAAATCTGCATTGCACAGTATTACAATAGCCAAGATATGGAAGTAACCAAAAAGTCCACCAACAGATGGGTGGACAAAGAAGTACTCCTCCATGTACAGATGGAATATTCGCTAGTGAAAAAAATGAAACAATGCCATTTGCAGCGCCATAGATGAGTCTAGACGTAATCACGCCACGTGTAGTCAGTGAGAAAGCAAAATACATATATCCTATGATATCACTTTCAGGAGTTACTTAAAAATTGATACCAATGAAGATATTTCCACAGAGAAAGGCAATCACAGATTCATTAAAAAACTTATGGTTCACCAAATAGAAAGGGATGAGGATTGGATACATTACCATATTGGGGTTAACAGAGATATACAAACCATGTGAAATATATAACCACCAAAGACGTACGGAAGACCAGGAAGAGACTACTCAACATTGTGTCATAACCTACATGGGAAAAGGATGCGAGGAAGAAAAGATACACGTATATGTGTGAAAGACCCACATCTTGCACACCTAGAGCAAAGAAACCAATGTAATCAAATCTGCCTGGGTAAAAAATAAAAAGTAAATTACAAATATGAACAAGAAGTAATGAGACATAAACTTAAAGGGCTTTTTCCTGGCACTTTCCATTCTAATATACAACCTAGAACACCACTTCCATTAAGGCTCTGTTTCCCTAGTAACCAAATTTGGCAAAGGAGAAATGCTGCCACCTTGTGGCCGTTTCCTGCAAGAGCAGCTTTAAAGTCCCAGCTAATGGTCACTTAACATTCACAAGGACTCAGGGCTGTAAAAGACACTTGCCCTAAAAATTTGTGCTGAAGTAGGGAATGGACAAAAAATTCACAACAGGCAAATGTTTCAAGAAGAGATTATGAAGAGTTAAGTTTTACTCACACTCTTTTAAAAAAAAAGAAAAATGGATAAAAGCTCAACCTCAGGGAGTGTTAGACGCATGCAATCTAATCTACGAAAAGTTTCAACTTACACCAGTCGACTGACCATCAGCAAAAAGTCTACAAACAATAAATGCTGAAGGGGATTTAGAGAACTGTGTACCCTCTACCTTCTGGTGAGACATAAAAGCCAATAATGAGAAAAGAAAGGAGCTGTGTTTAAAAGTAAAAATGGAGGTACCATTCAATCCAGCAGGTGCACCAATGGACCTCTCACCTGAGAAGACAAGAATCGAGAAGACACAGGCCGCAAAAGCTGCAGTGCAGCCTTATTCACAATAGCCAAGACAGTGAAGCAATCAAAATATCCAACAAGAGGTGAATGGATAAAGAAGAAGTGGTCCATGTACACAGTGGAATATTAACCATGGAAAACAACGAACCATTGCTCTCTGAGGCACCACAAAGGAGTCTGGAGATAGTCACGAAACATGAGGTAAGTCGGAAAGCAAAAGACCTATATTCTATGATATCACTTATAGGCGTTATCTAATAACTGACACAAATGAACATATATCCACAGAGAAAGACACTCACAGACTTAGAAAATAAAACTATGCTCAACTAAAAGGAAAGGTGGGGGGAATGGATAAATTAAGATTAGTGTTACTATATGTATACAAACACATATTATATACATATCTCAAAAATACCGACCATATAGCAAGGGAGGTCTGCGGAACCCTCTGTAACATTTTACATGGGAAGAGGATCTGTACTTGAATAGACATATATAATGTACAAATGAACCAGAGTGTGTTCACCTAGGACAAACAATATTCTAACCTTTAGCCCAATTAAAACACCTTTAAAAACCAAGAAGAAATAATGAGACATAAACTTATGGGGGTTTCTCCACGCACATTCTAATGTAATTTACAACCTAGGAACACGACTTCCAGAAAGGCTCTGCTGCCCTACCACCCAGATTTGGGAATGGAGAAATGCTGCCTCCTTGAGGCCACTTCCCACAACAGCAGCTTTAAACCCATTGCTCTAGGTCACTAAATATTCACAAAACTTGAAGTTCGGGAAATGAGACCTGCTCTCTAAAAAAACTCTTGGGTGGAAAATCGCCCAAAAAATTCAAAAGAGGGCAACCTTCCAAGAAGACAGTTTCAAGAGTTATACTGTACTCCCAATTGTTTCCTTTTTTTAACAGAAAAGAAAACAGCGGAGAAAAATGATGAGTTTTACGAATTTTCAACGACTTACAAACCCAAATTACAAAAACCTATGAGCTCACAGCGGCCAGAAGGGCCATTAGCATAAATGCTGCAAACAATAAATGTTGAAGCGATTGTGGAGAAATGCGTACCCTCGATTCTAAGGGGGACGTGGTAAGAGCCACTAATGAAAACACAAAGGAGGTGCTTTGAAAAGGGAAACACGGTGCTACCAGTCAGTGAATCACACCCACTGCTGGGCCTATCACCTGAGAAAATGAGAATCAAAAAGTCACAGGCTGGCAATCCTGCACTCCAACAATATTTACCATAGCCAACACTTGGAAGCAATGAAAATGTCCATCAACCGAGGAATGCACAAAGAAGAACTGGTCCACGTACACAGTGGAAAATTACTCCAATAAAAAATAAAAATTAAATTTAAAAATCCAACACAACTAAGGAGACATCAGCTTGTGTGGGTTGGTCCGGGCACACTCCACTCTAATTTATAACCGAGAAACACTACAGGCCGCAAGGGCTTTTCCCTAGTTACCAGGGTGGGGAACATTGAAAGGCTGCCGCCCTCTGGCAGTTACCTGCAAAAGCAGTTTTAAAGCCTGTGCTAATGGTCATTTCATATGAATAAGTACTGCAGAAGTGTAAATGAAACCTGCCCTCAAAATGTCTTCAGGGAGGTAAAGGCCAAAACGTTTCAAAATGTGACACATACTTTAAGAGAACACTTTGAAGAACTAAGGGGTAATCACAGCTTGAAAAATAAAAAGGACATGCCTTAAAGCTCAATTTCAACGGATTATGAGGCACATGCAAATTCAACCACAAAGAGGTATCAGCTCACACTTGTCAGAATAACCATCAGCAAGAAAACTACAAACAATAAATGCTGAAGGTGTTGTGGAGAAATGCATACCCTCAACTGCAAGTGGGACATAAGTTGGAAAGGGCCAAAAACTAGAACAGAATGGGGGTGCCTTAAAAACGTAAACATTGAGCTACCATATGATCCAGCAGGCCCACTCCTCCACCTATAATCTAAGAAGAGAGAATTGGAAAGACACTGACAGGCAAATCTGCATTGCACAGTATTACAATAGCCAAGATATGGAAGTAACCAAAAAGTCCACCAACAGATGGGTGGACAAAGAAGTACTCCTCCATGTACAGATGGAATATTCGCTAGTGAAAAAAATGAAACAATGCCATTTGCAGCGCCATAGATGAGTCTAGACGTAATCACGCCACGTGTAGTCAGTGAGAAAGCAAAATACATATATCCTATGATATCACTTTCAGGAGTTACTTAAAAATTGATACCAATGAAGATATTTCCACAGAGAAAGGCAATCACAGATTCATTAAAAAACTTATGGTTCACCAAATAGAAAGGGATGAGGATTGGATACATTACCATATTGGGGTTAACAGAGATATACAAACCATGTGAAATATATAACCACCAAAGACGTACGGAAGACCAGGAAGAGACTACTCAACATTGTGTCATAACCTACATGGGAAAAGGATGCGAGGAAGAAAAGATACACGTATATGTGTGAAAGACCCACATCTTGCACACCTAGAGCAAACAAACCAATGTAATCAAATCTGCCTGGGTAAAAAATAAAAAGTAAATTACAAATATGAACAAGAAGTAATGAGACATAAACTTAAAGGGCTTTTTCCTGGCACTTTCCATTCTAATATACAACCTAGAACACCACTTCCATTAAGGCTCTGTTTCCCTAGTAACCAAATTTGGCAAAGGAGAAATGCTGCCACCTTGTGGCCGTTTCCTGCAAGAGCAGCTTTAAAGTCCCAGCTAATGGTCACTTAACATTCACAAGGACTCAGGGCTGTAAAAGACACTTGCCCTAAAAATTTGTGCTGAAGTAGGGAATGGACAAAAAATTCACAACAGGCAAATGTTTCAAGAAGAGATTATGAAGAGTTAAGTTTTACTCACACTCTTTTAAAAAAAAAGAAAAATGGATAAAAGCTCAACCTCAGGGAGTGTTAGACGCATGCAATCTAATCTACGAAAAGTTTCAACTTACACCAGTCGACTGACCATCAGCAAAAAGTCTACAAACAATAAATGCTGAAGGGGATTTAGAGAACTGTGTACCCTCTACCTTCTGGTGAGACATAAAAGCCAATAATGAGAAAAGAAAGGAGCTGTGTTTAAAAGTAAAAATGGAGGTACCATTCAATCCAGCAGGTGCACCAATGGACCTCTCACCTGAGAAGACAAGAATCGAGAAGACACAGGCCGCAAAAGCTGCAGTGCAGCCTTATTCACAATAGCCAAGACAGTGAAGCAATCAAAATATCCAACAAGAGGTGAATGGATAAAGAAGAAGTGGTCCATGTACACAGTGGAATATTAACCATGGAAAACAACGAACCATTGCTCTCTGAGGCACCACAAAGGAGTCTGGAGATAGTCACGAAACATGAGGTAAGTCGGAAAGCAAAAGACCTATATTCTATGATATCACTTATAGGCGTTATCTAATAACTGACACAAATGAACATATATCCACAGAGAAAGACACTCACAGACTTAGAAAATAAAACTATGCTCAACTAAAAGGAAAGGTGGGGGGAATGGATAAATTAAGATTAGTGTTACTATATGTATACAAACACATATTATATACATATCTCAAAAATACCGACCATATAGCAAGGGAGGTCTGCGGAACCCTCTGTAACATTTTACATGGGAAGAGGATCTGTACTTGAATAGACATATATAATGTACAAATGAACCAGAGTGTGTTCACCTAGGACAAACAATATTCTAACCTTTAGCCCAATTAAAACACCTTTAAAAACCAAGAAGAAATAATGAGACATAAACTTATGGGGGTTTCTCCACGCACATTCTAATGTAATTTACAACCTAGGAACACGACTTCCAGAAAGGCTCTGCTGCCCTACCACCCAGAATTGGGAATGGAGAAATGCTGCCTCCTTGAGGCCACTTCCCACAACAGCAGCTTTAAACCCATTGCTCTAGGTCACTAAATATTCACAAAACTTGAAGTTCGGGAAATGAGACCTGCTCTCTAAAAAAACTCTTGGGTGGAAAATCGCCCAAAAAATTCAAAAGAGGGCAACCTTCCAAGAAGACAGTTTCAAGAGTTATACTGTACTCCCAATTGTTTCCTTTTTTTAACAGAAAAGAAAACAGCGGAGAAAAATGATGAGTTTTACGAATTTTCAACGACTTACAAACCCAAATTACAAAAACCTATGAGCTCACAGCGGCCAGAAGGGCCATTAGCATAAATGCTGCAAACAATAAATGTTGAAGCGATTGTGGAGAAATGCGTACCCTCGATTCTAAGGGGGACGTGGTAAGAGCCACTAATGAAAACACAAAGGAGGTGCTTTGAAAAGGGAAACACGGTGCTACCAGTCAGTGAATCACACCCACTGCTGGGCCTATCACCTGAGAAAATGAGAATCAAAAAGTCACAGGCTGGCAATCCTGCACTCCAACAATATTTACCATAGCCAACACTTGGAAGCAATGAAAATGTCCATCAACCGAGGAATGCACAAAGAAGAACTGGTCCACGTACACAGTGGAAAATTACTCCAATAAAAAATAAAAATTAAATTTAAAAATCCAACACAACTAAGGAGACATCAGCTTGTGTGGGTTGGTCCGGGCACACTCCACTCTAATTTATAACCGAGAAACACCACAGGCCGCAAGGGCTTTTCCCTAGTTACCAGGGTGGGGAACATTGAAAGGCTGCCGCCCTCTGGCAGTTACCTGCAAAAGCAGTTTTAAAGCCTGTGCTAATGGTCATTTCATATGAATAAGTACTGCAGAAGTGTAAATGAAACCTGCCCTCAAAATGTCTTCAGGGAGGTAAAGGCCAAAACGTTTCAAAATGTGACACATACTTTAAGAGAACACTTTGAAGAACTAAGGGGTAATCACAGCTTGAAAAATAAAAAGGACATGCCTTAAAGCTCAATTTCAACGGATTATGAGGCACATGCGAATTCAACCACAAAGAGGTATCAGCTCACACTTGTCAGAATAACCATCAGCAAGAAAACTACAAACAATAAATGCTGAAGGTGTTGTGGAGAAATGCATACCCTCAACTGCAAGTGGGACATAAGTTGGAAATGGCCACAAACTAGAACAGAATGGGGGTGCCTTAAAAACGTAAACATTGAGCTACCATATGATCCAGCAGGCCCACTCGTCCACCTATAATCTAAGAAGAGAGAATTGGAAAGACACAGGCAGGCAAATCTGCATTGCACAGTATTACAATAGCCAAGATATGGAAGTAACCAAAAAGTCCACCAACAGATGGGTGGACAAAGAAGTACTCCTCCATGTACAGATGGAATATTCGCTAGTGAAAAAAATGAAACAATGCCATTTGCAGCGCCATAGATGAGTCTAGACGTAATCACGCCACGTGTAGTCAGTGAGAAAGCAAAATACATATATCCTATGATATCACTTTCAGGAGTTACTTAAAAATTGATACCAATGAAGATATTTCCACAGAGAAAGGCAATCACAGATTCATTAAAAAACTTATGGTTCACCAAATAGAAAGGTATGAGGATTGGATACATTACCATATTGGGGTTAACAGAGATATACAAACCATGTGAAATATATAACCACCAAAGACGTACGGAAGACCAGGAAGAGACTACTCAACATTGTGTCATAACCTACATGGGAAAAGGATGCGAGGAAGAAAAGATACACGTATATGTGTGAAAGACCCACATCTTGCACACCTAGAGCAAACAAACCAATGTAATCAAATCTGCCTGGGTAAAAAATAAAAAGTAAATTACAAATATGAACAAGAAGTAATGAGACATAAACTTAAAGGGCTTTTTTCCTGGCACGTTCCATTCTAATATACAACCTAGAATACCACTTCCATTAAGGCTCTGTTTCCCTAGTAACCAAATTTGGCAAAGGAGAAATGCTGCCACCTTGTGGCCGTTTCCTGCAAGAGCAGCTTTAAAGTCCCAGCTGATGGTCACTTAACATTCACAAGGACTCAGGGCTGTAAAAGACACTTGCCCTAAAAATTTGTGCTGAAGTAGGGAATGGACAAAAAATTCACAACAGGCAAATGTTTCAATAAGAGATTATGAAGAGTTAAGATTTACTCACACTCTTTTAAAAAAAAAGAAAAATGGATAAAAGCTCAACCTCAGGGAGTGTTAGACGCGTGCAATCTAATCTACGAAAAGTTTCAACTTACACCAGTCGACTGACCATCAGCAAAAAGTCTACAAACAATAAATGCTGAAGGGGATTTAGAGAACTGTGTACCCTCTACCTTCTGGTGAGACATAAAAGCCAATAATGAGAAAAGAAAGGAGCTGTGTTTAAAAGTAAAAATGGAGGTACCATTGAATCCAGCAGGTGCACCAATGGACCTCTCACCTGAGAAGACAAGAATCGAGAAGACACAGGCCGCAAAAGCTGCAGTGCAGCCTTATTCACAATAGCCAAGACAGTGAAGCAATCAAAATATCCAACAAGAGGTGAATGGATAAAGAAGAAGTGGTCCATGTACACAGTGGAATATTAACCATGGAAAACAACGAACCATTGCTCTCTGAGGCACCACAAAGGAGTCTGGAGATAGTCACGAAACATGAGGTAAGTCGGAAAGCAAAAGACCTATATTCTATGATATCACTTATAGGCGTTATCTAATAACTGACACAAATGAACATATATCCACAGAGAAAGACACTCACAGACTTAGAAAATAAAACTATGCTCAACTAAAAGGAAAGGTGGGGGGAATGGATAAATTAAGATTAGTGTTACTATATGTATACAAACACATATTATATACATATCTCAAAAATACCGACCATATAGCAAGGGAGGTCTGCGGAACCCTCTGTAACATTTTACATGGGAAGAGGATCTGTACTTGAATAGACATATATAATGTACAAATGAACCAGAGTGTGTTCACCTAGGACAAACAATATTCTAACCTTTAGCCCAATTAAAACACCTTTAAAAACCAAGAAGAAATAATGAGACATAAACTTATGGGGGTTTCTCCACGCACATTCTAATGGAATTTACAACCTAGGAACACGACTTCCAGAAAGGCTCTGCTGCCCTACCACCCAGATTTGGGAATGGAGAAATGCTGCCTCCTTGAGGCCACTTCCCACAACAGCAGCTTTAAACCCATTGCTCTAGGTCACTAAATATTCACAAAACTTGAAGTTCGGGAAATGAGACCTGCTCTCTAAAAAAACTCTTGGGTGGAAAATCGCCCAAAAAATTCAAAAGAGGGCAACCTTCCAAGAAGACAGTTTCAAGAGTTATACTGTACTCCCAGTTGTTTCCTTTTTTTAACAGAAAAGAAAACAGCGGAGAAAAATGATGAGTTTTACGAATTTTCAACGACTTACAAACCCAAATTACAAAAACCTATGAGCTCACAGCGGCCAGAAGGGCCATTAGCATAAATGCTGCAAACAATAAATGATGAAGCGATTGTGGAGAAATGCGTACCCTCGATTCTAAGGGGGACGTGGTAAGAGCCACTAATGAAAACACAAAGGTGGTGCTTTGAAAAGGGAAACACGGTGCTACCAGTCAGTGAATCACACCCACTGCTGGGCCTATCACCTGAGAAAATGAGAATCAAAAAGTCACAGGCTGGCAATCCTGCACTCCAACAATATTTACCATAGCCAACACTTGGAAGCAATGAAAATGTCCATCAACCGAGGAATGCACAAAGAAGAACTGGTCCACGTACACAGTGGAAAATTACTCCAATAAAAAATAAAAATTAAATTTAAAAATCCAACACAACTAAGGAGACATCAGCTTGTGTGGGTTGGTCCGGGCACACTCCACTCTAATTTATAACCGAGAAACACCACAGGCCGCAAGGGCTTTTCCCTAGTTACCAGGGTGGAGAACATAGAAAGGCTGCCGCCCTCTGGCAGTTACCTGCAAAAGCAGTTTTAAAGCCTGTGCTAATGGTCATTTCATATGAATAAGTACTGCAGAAGTGTAAATGAAACCTGCCCTCAAAATGTCTTCAGGGAGGTAAAGGCCAAAACGTTTCAAAATGTGACACATACTTTAAGAGAACACTTTGAAGAACTAAGGGGTAATCACAGCTTGAAAAATAAAAAGGACATGCCTTAAAGCTCAATTTCAACGGATTATGAGGCACATGCGAATTCAACCACAAAGAGGTATCAGCTCACACTTGTCAGAATAACCATCATCAAGAAAACTACAAACAATAAATGCTGAAGGTGTTGTGGAGAAATGCATACCCTCAACTGCAAGTGGGACATAAGTTGGAAAGGGCCACAAACTAGAACAGAATGGGGGTGCCTTAAAAACGTAAACATTGAGCTACCATATGATCCAGCAGGCCCACTCGTCCACCTATAATCTAAGAAGAGAGAATTGGAAAGACACAGGCAGGCAAATCTGCATTGCACAGTATTACAATAGCCAAGATATGGAAGTAACCAAAAAGTCCACCAACAGATGGGTGGACAAAGAAGTACTCCTCCATGTACAGATGGAATATTCGTTAGTGAAAAAAATGAAACAATGCCATTTGCAGCGCCATAGATGAGTCTAGACGTAATCACGCCACGTGTAGTCAGTGAGAAAGCAAAATACATATATCCTATGATATCACTTTCAGGAGTTACTTAAAAATTGATACCAATGAAGATATTTCCACAGAGAAAGGCAATCACAGATTCATTAAAAAACTTATGGTTCACCAAATAGAAAGGGATGAGGATTGGATACATTACCATATTGGGGTTAACAGAGATATACAAACCATGTGAAATATATAACCACCAAAGACGTACGGAAGACCAGGAAGAGACTACTCAACATTGTGTCATAACCTACATGGGAAAAGGATGCGAGGAAGAAAAGATACACGTATATGTGTGAAAGACCCACATCTTGCACACCTAGAGCAAACAAACCAATGTAATCAAATCTGCCTGGGTAAAAAATAAAAAGTAAATTACAAATATGAACAAGAAGTAATGAGACATAAACTTAAAGGGCTTTTTCCTGGCACGTTCCATTCTAATATACAACCTAGAACACCACTTCCATTAAGGCTCTGTTTCCCTAGTAACCAAATTTGGCAAAGGAGAAATGCTGCCACCTTGTGGCCGTTTCCTGCAAGAGCAGCTTTAAAGTCCCAGCTAATGGTCACTTAACATTCACAAGGACTCAGGGCTGTAAAAGACACTTGCCCTAAAAATTTGTGCTGAAGTAGGGAATGGACAAAAAATTCACAACAGGCAAATGTTTCAAGAAGAGATTATGAAGAGTTAAGTTTTACTCACACTCTTTTTAAAAAAAAGAAAAATGGATAAAAGCTCAACCTCAGGGAGTGTTAGACGCATGCAATCTAATCTACGAAAAGTTTCAACTTACACCAGTCGACTGACCATCAGCAAAAAGTCTACAAACAATAAATGCTGAAGGGGATTTAGAGAACTGTGTACCCTCTACCTTCTGGTGAGACATAAAAGCCAATAATGAGAAAAGAAAGGAGCTGTGTTTAAAAGTAAAAATGGAGGTACCATTCAATCCAGCAGGTGCACCAATGGACCTCTCACCTGAGAAGACAAGAATCGAGAAGACACAGGCCGCAAAAGCTGCAGTGCAGCCTTATTCACAATAGCCAAGACAGTGAAGCAATCAAAATATCCAACAAGAGGTGAATGGATAAAGAAGAAGTGGTCCATGTACACAGTGGAATATTAACCATGGAAAACAACGAACCATTGCTCTCTGAGGCACCACAAAGGAGTCTGGAGATAGTCACGAAACATGAGGTAAGTCGGAAAGCAAAAGACCTATATTCTATGATATCACTTATAGGCGTTATCTAATAACTGACACAAATGAACATATATCCACAGAGAAAGACACTCACAGACTTAGAAAATAAAACTATGCTCAACTAAAAGGAAAGGTGGGGGGAATGGATAAATTAAGATTAGTGTTACTATATGTATACAAACACATATTATATACATATCTCAAAAATACCGACCATATAGCAAGGGAGGTCTGCGGAACCCTCTGTAACATTTTACATGGGAAGAGGATCTGTACTTGAATAGACATATATAATGTACAAATGAACCAGAGTGTGTTCACCTAGGACAAACAATATTCTAACCTTTAGCCCAATTAAAACACCTTTAAAAACCAAGAAGAAATAATGAGACATAAACTTATGGGGGTTTCTCCACGCACATTCTAATGTAATTTACAACCTAGGAACACGACTTCCAGAAAGGCTCTGCTGCCCTACCACCCAGATTTGGGAATGGAGAAATGCTGCCTCCTTGAGGCCACTTCCCACAACAGCAGCTTTAAACCCATTGCTCTAGGTCACTAAATATTCACAAAACTTGAAGTTCGGGAAATGAGACCTGCTCTCTAAAAAAACTCTTGGGTGGAAAATCGCCCAAAAAATTCAAAAGAGGGCAACCTTCCAAGAAGACAGTTTCAAGAGTTATACTGTACTCCCAATTGTTTCCTTTTTTTAACAGAAAAGAAAACAGCGGAGAAAAATGATGAGTTTTACGAATTTTCAACGACTTACAAACCCAAATTACAAAAACCTATGAGCTCACAGCGGCCAGAAGGGCCATTAGCATAAATGCTGCAAACAATAAATGTTGAAGCGATTGTGGAGAAATGCGTACCCTCGATTCTAAGGGGGACGTGGTAAGAGCCACTAATGAAAACACAAAGGAGGTGCTTTGAAAAGGGAAACACGGTGCTCCCAGTCAGTGAATCACACCCACTGCTGGGCCTATCACCTGAGAAAATGAGAATCAAAAAGTCACAGGCTGGCAATCCTGCACTCCAACAATATTTACCATAGCCAACACTTGGAAGCAATGAAAATGTCCATCAACCGAGGAATGCACAAAGAAGAACTGGTCCACGTACACAGTGGAAAATTACTCCAATAAAAAATAAAAATTAAATTTAAAAATCCAACACAACTAAGGAGACATCAGCTTGTGTGGGTTGGTCCGGGCACACTCCACTCTAATTTATAACCGAGAAACACCACAGGCCGCAAGGGCTTTTCCCTAGTTACCAGGGTGGGGAACATTGAAAGGCTGCCGCCCTCTGGCAGTTACCTGCAAAAGCAGTTTTAAAGCCTGTGCTAATGGTCATTTCATATGAATAAGTACTGCAGAAGTGTAAATGAAACCTGCCCTCAAAATGTCTTCAGGGAGGTAAAGGCCAAAACGTTTCAAAATGTGACACATACTTTAAGAGAACACTTTGAAGAACTAAGGGGTAATCACAGCTTGAAAAATAAAAAGGACATGCCTTAAAGCTCAATTTCAACGGATTATGAGGCACATGCGAATTCAACCACAAAGAGGTATCAGCTCACACTTGTCAGAATAACCATCAGCAAGAAAACTACAAACAATAAATGCTGAAGGTGTTGTGGAGAAATGCATACCCTCAACTGCAAGTGGGACATAAGTTGGAAAGGGCCACAAACTCGAACAGAATGGGGGTGCCTTAAAAACGTAAACATTGAGCTACCATATGATCCAGCAGGCCCACTCCTCCACCTATAATCTAAGAAGAGAGAATTGGAAAGACACAGGCAGGCAAATCTGCATTGCACATTATTACAATAGCCAAGATATGGAAGTAACCAAAAAGTCCACCAACAGATGGGTGGACAAAGAAGTACTCCTCCATGTACAGATGCAATATTCGCTAGTGAAGAAAATGAAACAATGCCATTTGCAGCACCGTAGATGAGTCTAGACGTAATCACGCCACGTGTAGTCAGTGAGAAAGCAAAATACATATATCCTATGATATCACTTTCAGGAGTTACTTAAAAATTGATACCAATGAAGATATTTCCACAGAGAAAGGCAATCACAGATTCATTAAAAAACTTATGGTTCACCAAATAGAAAGGGATGAGGATTGGATACATTACCATATTGGGGTTAACAGAGATATACAAACCATGTGAAATATATAACCACCAAAGACGTACGGAAGACCAGGAAGAGACTACTCAACATTGTGTCATAACCTACATGGGAAAAGGATGCGAGGAAGAAAAGATACACGTATATGTGTGAAAGACCCACATCTTGCACACCTATAGCAAACAAACCAATGTAATCAAATCTGCCTGGGTAAAAAATAAAAAGTAAATTACAAATATGAACAAGAAGTAATGAGACATAAACTTAAAGGGCTTTTTCCTGGCACGTTCCATTCTAATATACAACCTAGAATACCACTTCCATTAAGGCTCTGTTTCCCTAGTAACCAAATTTGGCAAAGGAGAAATGCTGCCACCTTGTGGCCGTTTCCTGCAAGAGCAGCTTTAAAGTCCCAGCTAATGGTCACTTAACATTCACAAGGACTCAGGGCTGTAAAAGACACTTGCCCTAAAAATTTGTGCTGAAGTAGGGAATGGACAAAAAATTCACAACAGGCAAATGTTTCAAGAAGAGATTATGAAGAGTTAAGTTTTACTCACACTCTTTTTAAAAAAAAGAAAAATGGATAAAAGCTCAACCTCAGGGAGTGTTAGACGCATGCAATCTAATCTACGAAAAGTTTCAACTTACACCAGTCGACTGACCATCAGCAAAAAGTCTACAAACAATAAATGCTGAAGGGGATTTAGAGAACTGTGTACCCTCTACCTTCTGGTGAGACATAAAAGCCAATAATGAGAAAAGAAAGGAGCTGTGTTTAAAAGTAAAAATGGAGGTACCATTCAATCCAGCAGGTGCACCAATGGACCTCTCACCTGAGAAGACAAGAATCGAGAAGACACAGGCCGCAAAAGCTGCAGTGCAGCCTTATTCACAATAGCCAAGACAGTGAAGCAATCAAAATATACAACAAGAGGTGAATGGATAAAGAAGAAGTGGTCCATGTACACAGTGGAATATTAACCATGGAAAACAACGAACCATTGCTCTCTGAGGCACCGCAAAGGAGGCTGGAGATAGTCACGAAACATGAGGTAAGTCGGAAAGCAAAAGACCTATATTCTATGATATCACTTATAGGCGTTACCTAATAACTGACACAAATGAACATATATCCACAGAGAAAGACACTCACAGACTTAGAAAATAAAACTATGCTCAACTAAAAGGAAAGGTGGGGGGAATGGATAAATTAAGATTAGTGTTACTATATGTATACAAACACATATTATATACATATCTCAAAAATACCGACCATATAGCAAGGGAGGTCTGCGGAACACTCTGTAACATTTTACATGGGAAGAGGATCTGTACTTGAATAGACATATACAATGTACAAATGAACCAGAGTGTGTTCACCTAGGACAAACAATATTCTAACCTTTAGCCCAATTAAAACACCTTTAAAAACCAAGAAGAAATAATGAGACATAAACTTATGGGGGTTTCTCCACGCACATTCTAATGTAATTTACAACCTAGGAACACGACTTCCAGAAAGGCTCTGCTGCCCTACTACCCAGATTTGGGAATGGAGAAATGCTGCCTCCTTGAGGCCACTTCCCACAACAGCAGCTTTAAACCCATTGCTCTACGTCACTAAATATTCACAAAACTTAAAGTTCGGGAAATGAGACCTGCTCTCTAAAAAAACTCTTGGGTGGAAAATCGCCCAAAAAATTCAAAAGCGGGCAACCTTCCAAGAAGACAGTTTCAAGAGTTATACTGTACTCCCAATTGTTTCCTTTTTTTAACAGAAAAGAAAACAGCGGAGAAAAATGATGAGTTTTACGAATTTTCAACGACTTACAAACCCAAATTACAAAAACCTATGAGCTCACAGCAGCCAGAAGGGCCATTAGCATAAATGCTGCAAACAATAAATGATGAAGCGATTGTGGAGAAATGCGTACCCTCGATTCTAAGGGGGACGTGGTAAGAGCCACTAATGAAAACACAAAGAAGGTGCTTTGAAAAGGGAAACACGGTGCTACCAGTCAGTGAATCACACCCACTGCAGGGCCTATCACCTGAGAAAATGAGAATCAAAAAGTCACAGGCTGGCAATCCTGCACTCCAACAATATTTACCATAGCCAACACTTGGAAGCAATGAAAATGTCCATCAACCGAGGAATGCACAAAGAAGAAGTGGTCCACGTACACAGTGGAAAATTACTCCAATAAAAAATAAAAATTAAATTTAAAAATCCAACACAACTAAGGAGACATCAGCTTGTGTGGGTTTCTCCGGGCACACTCCACTCTAATTTATAACCGAGAAACACCACAGGCCGCAAGGGCTTTTCCCTAGTTACCAGGGTTGGGAACATAGAAAGGCTGCCGCCCTCTGGCAGTTACCTGCAAAAGCAGTTTTAAAGCCTGTGCTAATGGTCATTTCATATGAATAAGTACTGCAGAAGTGTAAATGAAACCTGCCCTCAAAATGTCTTCAGGGAGGTAAAGGCCAAAACGTTTCAAAATGTGACACATACTTTAAGAGAACACTTTGAAGAACTAAGGGGTAATCACAGCTTGAAAAATAAAAAGGACATGCCTTAAAGCTCAATTTCAACGGATTATGAGGCACATGCAAATTCAACCACAAAGAGGTATCAGCTCACACTTGTCAGAATAACCATCAGCAAGAAAACTACAAACAATAAATGCTGAAGGTGTTGTGGAGAAATGCATACCCTCAACTGCAAGTGGGACATAAGTTGGAAAGGGCCACAAACTCGAACAGAATGGGGGTGCCTTAAAAACGTAAACATTGAGCTACCATATGATCCAGCAGGCCCACTCCTCCACCTATAATCTAAGAAGAGAGAATTGGAAAGACACAGGCAGGCAAATCTGCATTGCACAGTATTACAATAGCCAAGATATGGAAGTAACCAAAAAGTCCACCAACAGATGGGTGGACAAAGAAGTACTCCTCCATGTACAGATGGAATATTCGCTAGTGAAGAAAATGAAACAATGCCATTTGCAGCGCCATAGATGAGTCTAGACGTAATCACGCCACGTGTAGTCAGTGAGAAAGCAAAATACATATATCCTATGATATCACTTTCAGGAGTTACTTAAAAATTGATACCAATGAAGATATTTCCACAGAGAAAGGCAATCACAGATTCATTAAAAAACTTATGGTTCACCAAATAGAAAGGGATGAGGATTGGATACATTACCATATTGGGGTTAACAGAGATATAGAAACCATGTGAAATATATAACCACCAAAGACGTACGGAAGACCAGGAAGAGACTACTCAACATTGTGTCATAACCTACATGGGAAAAGGATGCGAGGAAGAAAAGATACACGTATATGTGTGAAAGACCCACATCTTGCACACCTATAGCAAACAAACCAATGTAATCAAATCTGCCTGGGTAAAAAATAAAAAGTAAATTACAAATATGAACAAGAAGTAATGAGACATAAACTTAAAGGGCTTTTTCCTGGCACGTTCCATTCTAATATACAACCTAGAATACCACTTCCATTAAGGCTCTGTTTCCCTAGTAACCAAATTTGGCAAAGGAGAAATGCTGCCACCTTGTGGCCGTTTCCTGCAAGAGCAGCTTTGAAGTCCCAGCTAATGGTCACTTAACATTCACAAGGACTCAGGGCTGTAAAAGACACTTGCCCTAAAAATTTGTGCTGAAGTAGGGAATGGACAAAAAATTCACAACAGGCAAATGTTTCAAGAAGAGATTATGAAGAGTTAAGTTTTACTCACACTCTTTTTAAAAAAAAGAAAAATGGATAAAAGCTCAACCTCAGGGAGTGTTAGACGCATGCAATCTAATCTACGAAAAGTTTCAACTTACACCAGTCGACTGACCATCAGCAAAAAGTCTACAAACAATAAATGCTGAAGGGGATTTAGAGAACTGTGTACCCTCTACCTTCTGGTGAGACATAAAAGCCAATAATGAGAAAAGAAAGGAGCTGTGTTTAAAAGTAAAAATGGAGGTACCATTCAATCGAGCAGGTGCACCAATGGACCTCTCACCTGAGAAGACAAGAATCGAGAAGACACAGGCCGCAAAAGCTGCAGTGCAGCCTTATTCACAATAGCCAAGACAGTGAAGCAATCAAAATATCCAACAAGAGGTGAATGGATAAAGAAGAAGTGGTCCATGTACACAGTGGAATATTAACCATGGAAAACAACGAACCATTGCTCTCTGAGGCACCGCAAAGGAGGCTGGAGATAGTCACGAAACATGAGGTAAGTCGGAAAGCAAAAGACCTATATTCTATGATATCACTTATAGGCGTTACCTAATAACTGACACAAATGAACATATATCCACAGAGAAAGACACTCACAGACTTAGAAAATAAAACTATGCTCAACTAAAAGGAAAGGTGGGGGGAATGGATAAATTAAGATTAGTGTTACTATATGTATACAAACACATATTATATACATATCTCAAAAATACCGACCATATAGCAAGGGAGGTCTGCGGAACACTCTGTAACATTTTACATGGGAAGAGGATCTGTACTTGAATAGACATATACAATGTACAAATGAACCAGAGTGTGTTCACCTAGGACAAACAATATTCTAACCTTTAGCCCAATTAAAACACCTTTAAAAACCAAGAAGAAATAATGAGACATAAACTTATGGGGGTTTCTCCACGCACATTCTAATGTAATTTACAAGCTAGGAACACGACTTACAGAAAGGCTCTGCTGCCCTACCACCCAGATTTGGGAATGGAGAAATGCTGCCTTCTTGAGGCCACTTCCCACAACAGCAGCTTTAAACCCATTGCTCTAGGTCACTAAATATTCACAAAACTTAAAGTTCGGGAAATGAGACCTGCTCTCTAAAAAAACTCTTGGGTGGAAAATCGCCCAAAAAATTCAAAAGCGGGCAACCTTCCAAGAAGACAGTTTCAAGAGTTATACTGTACTCCCAATTGTTTCCTTTTTTTAACAGAAAAGAAAACAGCGGAGAAAAATGATGAGTTTTACGAATTTTCAACGACTTACAAACCCAAATTACAAAAACCTATGAGCTCACAGCAGCCAGAAGGGCCATTAGCATAAATGCTGCAAACAATAAATGATGAAGCGATTGTGGAGAAATGCGTACCCTCGATTCTAAGGGGGACGTGGTAAGAGCCACTAATGAAAACACAAAGAAGGTGCTTTGAAAAGGGAAACACGGTGCTACCAGTCAGTGAATCACACCCACTGCAGGGCCTATCACCTGAGAAAATGAGAATCAAAAAGTCACAGGCTGGCAATCCTGCACTCCAACAATATTTACCATAGCCAACACTTGGAAGCAATGAAAATGTCCATCAACCGAGGAATGCACAAAGAAGAAGTGGTCCACGTACACAGTGGAAAATTACTCCAATAAAAAATAAAAATTAAATTTAAAAATCCAACACAACTAAGGAGACATCAGCTTGTGTGGGTTGGTCCGGGCACACTCCACTCTAATTTATAACCGAGAAACACCACAGGCCGCAAGGGCTTTTCCCTAGTTACCAGGGTGGGGAACATAGAAAGGCTGCCGCCCTCTGGCAGTTACCTGCAAAAGCAGTTTTAAAGCCTGTGCTAATGGTCATTTCATATGAATAAGTACTGCAGAAGTGTAAATGAAACCTGCCCTCAAAATGTCTTCAGGGAGGTATAGGCCAAAACGTTTCAAAATGTGACACATACTTTAAGAGAACACTTTGAAGAACTAAGGGGTAATCACAGCTTGAAAAATAAAAAGGACATGCCTTAAAGCTCAATTTCAACGGATTATGAGGCACATGCGAATTCAACCACAAAGAGGTATCAGCTCACACTTGTCAGAATAACCATCAGCAAGAAAACTACAAACAATAAATGCTGAAGGTGTTGTGGAGAAATGCATACCCTCAACTGCAAGTGGGACCTAAGTTGGAAAGGGCAACAAACTCGAACAGAATGGGGGTGCCTTAAAAAAGTAAACATTGAGCTACCATATGATCCAGCAGGCCCACTCCTCCACCTATAATCTAAGAAGAGAGAATTGGAAAGACACAGGCAGGCAAATCTGCATTGCACAGTATTACAATAGCCAAGATATGGAAGTAACCAAAAAGTCCACCAACAGATGGGTGGACAAAGAAGTACTCCTCCATGTACAGATGGAATATTCGCTAGTGAAAAAAATGAAACAATGCCATTTGCAGCGCCATAGATGAGTCTAGACGTAATCACGCCACGTGTAGTCAGTGAGAAAGCAAAATACATATATCCTATGATATCACTTTCAGGAGTTACTTAAAAATTGATACCAATGAAGATATTTCCACAGAGAAAGGCAATCACAGATTCATTAAAAAACTTATGGTTCACCAAATAGAAAGGGATGAGGATTGGATACATTACCATATTGGGGTTAACAGAGATATACAAACCATGTGAAATATATAATCACCAAAGACGTACGGAAGACCAGGAGAAGACTACTCAACCTTGTGTCATAACCTACATGGGAAAAGGATGCTAGGAAGAATAGATACATGTATATGTGTGAAAGAACCACATCTTGCACACCTATAGTAAAGAAACCAATGTAATCAAATCTGCCTGGGTAAAAAATAAAAAGTGAATTACAAATATGAACAAGAAGTAATGAGACATAAACTTAAAGGGCTTTTTCCTGGCACGTTCCATTCTAATATACAACCTAGAATTCCACTTCCATTAAGGCTCTGTTTCCCTAGTAACCAAATTTGGCAAAGGAGAAATGCTGCCACATTGTGGCCGTTTCCTGCAAGAGCAGCTTTAAAGTCCCAGCTAATGGTCACTTAACATTCACAAGGACTCAGGGCTGTAAAAGACACTTGCCCTAAAAATTTGTGCTGAAGTAGGGAATGGACAAAAAATTCACAACAGGCAAATGTTTCAAGAAGAGATTATGAAGAGTTAAGTTTTACTCACACTCTTTTTAAAAAAAAGAAAAATGGATAAAAGCTCAACCTCAGGGAGTGTTAGACGCATGCAATCTAATCTACGAAAAGTTTCAACTTACACCAGTCGACTGACCATCAGCAAAAAGTCTACAAACAATAAATGCTGAAGGGGATTTAGAGAACTGTGTACCCTCTACCTTCTGGTGAGACATAAAAGCCAATAATGAGAAAAGAAAGGAGCTGTGTTTAAAAGTAAAAATGGAGGTACCATTCAATCCAGCAGGTGCACCAATGGACCTCTCACCTGAGAAGACAAGAATCGAGAAGACACAGGCCGCAAAAGCTGCAGTGCAGCCTTATTCACAATAGCCAAGACAGTGAAGCAATCAAAATATACAACAAGAGGTGAATGGATAAAGAAGAAGTGGTCCATGTACACAGTGGAATATTAACCATGGAAAACAACGAACCATTGCTCTCTGAGGCACCACAAAGGAGTCTGGAGATAGTCACGAAACATGAGGTAAGTTGGAAAGCAAAAGACCTATATTCTATGATATCACTTATAGGCGTTACCTAATAACTGACACAAATGAACATATATCCACAGAGAAAGACACTCACAGACTTAGAAAATAAAACTATGCTCAACTAAAAGGAAAGGTGGGGGGAATGGATAAATTAAGATTAGTGTTACTATATGTATACAAACACATATTATATACATATCTCAAAAATACCGACCATATAGCAAGGGAGGTCTGCGGAACCCTCTGTAACATTTTACATGGGAAGAGGATCTGTACTTGAATAGACATATATAATGTACAAATGAACCAGAGTGTGTTCACCTAGGACAAACAATATTCTAACCTTTAGCCCAATTAAAACACCTTTAAAAACCAAGAAGAAATAATGAGACATAAACTTATGGGGGTTTCTCCACGCACATTCTAATGTAATTTACAACCTAGGAACACGACTTCCAGAAAGGCTCTGCTGCCCTACCACCCAGATTTGGGAATGGAGAAATGCTGCCTCCTTGAGGCCACTTCCCACAACAGCAGCTTTAAACCCATTGCTCTAGGTCACTAAATATTCACAAAACTTGAAGTTCGGGAAATGAGACCTGCTCTCTAAAAAAACTCTTGGGTGGAAAATCGCCCAAAAAATTCAAAAGAGGGCAACCTTCCAAGAAGACAGTTTCAAGAGTTATACTGTACTCCCAATTGTTTCCTTTTTTTAACAGAAAAGAAAACAGCGGAGAAAAATGATGAGTTTTACGAATTTTCAACGACTTACAAACCCAAATTACAAAAACCTATGAGCTCACAGCAGCCAGAAGGGCCATTAGCATAAATGCTGCAAACAATAAATGATGAAGCGATTGTGGAGAAATGCGTACCCTCGATTCTAAGGGGGACGTGGTAAGAGCCACTAATGAAAACACAAAGGAGGTGCTTTGAAAAGGGAAACACGGTGCTACCAGTCAGTGAATCACACCCACTGCAGGGCCTATCACCTGAGAAAATGAGAATCAAAAATTCACAGGCTGGCAATCCTGCACTCCAACAATATTTACCATAGCCAACACTTGGAAGCAATGAAAATGTCCATCAACCGAGGAATGCACAAAGAAGAAGTGGTCCACGTACACAGTGGAAAATTACTCCAATAAAAAATAAAAATTAAATTTAAAAATCCAACACAACTAAGGAGACATCAGCTTGTGTGGGTTGGTCCGGGCACACTCCACTCTAATTTATAACCGAGAAACACCACAGGCCGCAAGGGCTTTTCCCTAGTTACCAGGGTGGGGAACATAGAAAGGCTGCCGCCCTCTGGCAGTTACCTGCAAAAGCAGCTTTAAAGCCTGTGCTAATGATCATTTCATATGAATAAGTACTGCAGAAGTGTAAATGAAACCTGCCCTCAAAATATCTTCAGGGAGGTAAAGGCCAAAACGTTTCAAAATGTGACACATACTTTAAGAGAACACTTTGTAGAACTAAGGGGTAGTCACAGCTTGAAAAATAAAAAGGACATGCCTTAAAGCTCAATTTCAACGGATTATGAGACACATGCGAATTCAACCACAAAGAGGTATCAGCTCACACTTGTCAGAATAACCATCAGCAAGAAAACTACAAACAATAAATGCTGAAGGTGTTGTGGAGAAATGCATACCCTCAACTGCAAGTGGGACATAAGTTGGAAAGGGCCACAAACTCGAACAGAATGGGGGTGCCTTAAAAACGTAAACATTGAGCTACCATATGATCCAGCAGGCCCACTCCTCCACCTATAATCTAAGAAGAGAGAATTGGAAAGACACAGGCAGGCAAATCTGCATTGCACTGTATTACAATAGCCAAGATATGGAAGTAACCAAAAAGTCCACCAACAGATGGGTGGACAAAGAAGTACTCCTCCATGTACAGATGGAATATTCGCTAGTGAAGAAAATGAAACAATGCCATTTGCAGCGCCATAGATGAGTCTAGACGTAATCACGCCACGTGTAGTCAGTGAGAAAGCAAAATACATATATCCTATGATATCACTTTCAGGAGTTACTTAAAAATTGATACCAATGAAGATATTTCCACAGAGAAAGGCAATCACAGATTCATTAAAAAACTTATGGTTCACCAAATAGAAAGGGATGAGGATTGGATACATTACCATATTGGGGTTAACAGAGATATACAAACCATGTGAAATATATAAACACCAAAGACGTACGGAAGACCAGGAAGAGACTACTCAACATTGTGTCATAACCTACATGGGAAAAGGATGCGAGGAAGAAAAGATACACGTATATGTGTGAAAGACCCACATCTTGCACACCTATAGCAAACAAACCAATGTAATCAAATCTGCCTGGGTAAAAAATAAAAAGTAAATTACAAATATGAACAAGAAGTAATGAGACATAAACTTAAAGGGCTTTTTCCTGGCACGTTCCATTCTAATATACAACCTAGAATACAACTTCCATTAAGGCTCTGTTTCCCTAGTAACCAAATTTGGCAAAGGAGAAATGCTGCCACCTTGTGGCCGTTTCCTGCAAGAGCAGCTTTAAAGTCCCAGCTAATGGTCACTTAACATTCACAAGGACTCAGGGCTGTAAAAGACACTTGCCCTAAAAATTTGTGCTGAAGTAGGGAATGGACAAAAAATTCACAACAGGCAAATGTTTCAAGAAGAGATTATGAAGAGTTAAGTTTTACTCACACTCTTTTTAAAAAACAGAAAAATGGATAAAAGCTCAACCTCAGGGAGTGTTAGACGCATGCAATCTAATCTACGAAAAGTTTCAACTTACACCAGTCGACTGACCATCAGCAAAAAGTCTACAAACAATAAATGCTGAAGGGGATTTAGAGAACTGTGTACCCTCTACCTTCTGGTGAGACATAAAAGCCAATAATGAGAAAAGAAAGGAGCTGTGTTTAAAAGTAAAAATGGAGGTACCATTCAATCCAGCAGGTGCACCAATGGACCTCTCACCTGAGAAGACAAGAATCGAGAAGACACAGGCCGCAAAAGCTGCAGTGCAGCCTTATTCACAATAGCCAAGACAGTGAAGCAATCAAAATATACAACAAGAGGTGAATGGATAAAGAAGAAGTGGTCCATGTACACAGTGGAATATTAACCATGGAAAACAACGAACCACTGCTCTCTGAGGCACCACAAAGGAGTCTGGAGATAGTCACGAAACATGAGGTAAGTCGGAAAGCAAAAGACCTATATTCTATGATATCACTTATAGGCGTTATCTAATAACTGACACAAATGAACATATATCCACAGAGAAAGACACTCACAGACTTAGAAAATAAAACTATGCTCAACTAAAAGGAAAGGTGGGGGGAATGGATAAATTAAGATTAGTGTTACTATATGTATACAAACACATATTATATACATATCTCAAAAATACCGACCATATAGCAAGGGAGGTCTGCGGAACCCTCTGTAACATTTTACATGGGAAGAGGATCTGTACTTGAATAGACATATATAATGTACAAATGAACCAGAGTGTGTTCACCTAGGACAAACAATATTCTAACCTTTAGCCCAATTAAAACACCTTTAAAAACCAAGAAGAAATAATGAGACATAAACTTATGGGGGTTTCTCCACGCACATTCTAATGTAATTTACAACCTAGGAACACGACTTCCAGAAAGGCTCTGCTGCCCTACCACCCAGATTTGGGAATGGAGAAATGCTGCCTCCTTGAGGCCACTTCCCACAACAGCAGCTTTAAACCCATTGCTCTAGGTCACTAAATATTCACAAAACTTGAAGTTCGGGAAATGAGACCTGCTCTCTAAAAAAACTCTTGGGTGGAAAATCGCCCAAAAAATTCAAAAGAGGGCAACCTTCCAAGAAGACAGTTTCAAGAGTTATACTGTACTCCCAATTGTTTCCTTTTTTTAACAGAAAAGAAAACAGAGGAGAAAAATGATGAGTTTTACGAATTTTCAACGACTTACAAACCCAAATTACAAAAACCTATGAGCTCACAGCAGCCAGAAGTGCCATTAGCATAAATGCTGCAAACAATAAATGATGAAGCGATTGTGGAGAAATGCGTACCCTCGATTCTAAGGGGGACGTGGTAAGAGCCACTAATGAAAACACAAAGGAGGTGCTTTGAAAAGGGAAACACGGTGCTACCAGTCAGTGAATCACACCCACTGCTGGGCCTATCACCTGAGAAAATTAGAATCAAAAAGTCACAGGCTGGCAATCCTGCACTCCAACAATATTTACCATAGCCAACACTTGGAAGCAATGAAAATGTCCATCCACCGAGGAATGCACAAAGAAGAACTGGTCCACGTACACAGTGGAAAATTACTCCAATAAAAAATAAAAATTAAATTTAAAAATCCAACACAACTAAGGAGACATCAGCTTGTGTGGGTTTCTCCGGGCACACTCCACTCTAATTTATAACCGAGAAACACCACAGGCCGCAAGGGCTTTTCCCTAGTTACCAGGGTTGGGAACATAGAAAGGCTGCCGCCCTCTGGCAGTTACCTGCAAAAGCAGTTTTAAAGCCTGTGCTAATGGTCATTTCATATGAATAAGTACTGCAGAAGTGTAAATGAAACCTGCCCTCAAAATGTCTTCAGGGAGGTAAAGGCCAAAACGTTTCAAAATGTGACACATACTTTAAGAGAACACTTTGAAGAACTAAGGGGTAATCACAGCTTGAAAAATAAAAAGGACATGCCTTAAAGCTCAATTTCAACGGATTATGAGGCACATGCAAATTCAACCACAAAGAGGTATCAGCTCACACTTGTCAGAATAACCATCAGCAAGAAAACTACAAACAATAAATGCTGAAGGTGTTGTGGAGAAATGCATACCCTCAACTGCAAGTGGGACATAAGTTGGAAAGGGCCACAAACTCGAACAGAATGGGGGTGCCTTAAAAACGTAAACATTGAGCTACCATATGATCCAGCAGGCCCACTCCTCCACCTATAATCTAAGAAGAGAGAATTGGAAAGACACAGGCAGGCAAATCTGCATTGCACAGTATTACAATAGCCAAGATATGGAAGTAACCAAAAAGTCCACCAACAGATGGGTGGACAAAGAAGTACTCCTCCATGTACAGATGGAATATTCGCTAGTGAAGAAAATGAAACAATGCCATTTGCAGCGCCATAGATGAGTCTAGACGTAATCACGCCACGTGTAGTCAGTGAGAAAGCAAAATACATATATCCTATGATATCACTTTCAGGAGTTACTTAAAAATTGATACCAATGAAGATATTTCCACAGAGAAAGGCAATCACAGATTCATTAAAAAACTTATGGTTCACCAAATAGAAAGGGATGAGGATTGGATACATTACCATATTGGGGTTAACAGAGATATAGAAACCATGTGAAATATATAACCACCAAAGACGTACGGAAGACCAGGAAGAGACTACTCAACATTGTGTCATAACCTACATGGGAAAAGGATGCGAGGAAGAAAAGATACACGTATATGTGTGAAAGACCCACATCTTGCACACCTATAGCAAACAAACCAATGTAATCAAATCTGCCTGGGTAAAAAATAAAAAGTAAATTACAAATATGAACAAGAAGTAATGAGACATAAACTTAAAGGGCTTTTTCCTGGCACGTTCCATTCTAATATACAACCTAGAATACCACTTCCATTAAGGCTCTGTTTCCCTAGTAACCAAATTTGGCAAAGGAGAAATGCTGCCACCTTGTGGCCGTTTCCTGCAAGAGCAGCTTTAAAGTCCCAGCTAATGGTCACTTAACATTCACAAGGACTCAGGGCTGTAAAAGACACTTGCCCTAAAAATTTGTGCTGAAGTAGGGAATGGACAAAAAATTCACAACAGGCAAATGTTTCAAGAAGAGATTATGAAGAGTTAAGTTTTACTCACACTCTTTTTAAAAAAAAGAAAAATGGATAAAAGCTCAACCTCAGGGAGTGTTAGACGCATGCAATCTAATCTACGAAAAGTTTCAACTTACACCAGTCGACTGACCATCAGCAAAAAGTCTACAAACAATAAATGCTGAAGGGGATTTAGAGAACTGTGTACCCTCTACCTTCTGGTGAGACATAAAAGCCAATAATGAGAAAAGAAAGGAGCTGTGTTTAAAAGTAAAAATGGAGGTACCATTCAATCGAGCAGGTGCACCAATGGACCTCTCACCTGAGAAGACAAGAATCGAGAAGACACAGGCCGCAAAAGCTGCAGTGCAGCCTTATTCACAATAGCCAAGACAGTGAAGCAATCAAAATATCCAACAAGAGGTGAATGGATAAAGAAGAAGTGGTCCATGTACACAGTGGAATATTAACCATGGAAAACAACGAACCATTGCTCTCTGAGGCACCGCAAAGGAGGCTGGAGATAGTCACGAAACATGAGGTAAGTCGGAAAGCAAAAGACCTATATTCTATGATATCACTTATAGGCGTTACCTAATAACTGACACAAATGAACATATATCCACAGAGAAAGACACTCACAGACTTAGAAAATAAAACTATGCTCAACTAAAAGGAAAGGTGGGGGGAATGGATAAATTAAGATTAGTGTTACTATATGTATACAAACACATATTATATACATATCTCAAAAATACCGACCATATAGCAAGGGAGGTCTGCGGAACACTCTGTAACATTTTACATGGGAAGAGGATCTGTACTTGAATAGACATATACAATGTACAAATGAACCAGAGTGTGTTCACCTAGGACAAACAATATTCTAACCTTTAGCCCAATTAAAACACCTTTAAAAACCAAGAAGAAATAATGAGACATAAACTTATGGGGGTTTCTCCACGCACATTCTAATGTAATTTACAAGCTAGGAACACGACTTACAGAAAGGCTCTGCTGCCCTACCACCCAGATTTGGGAATGGAGAAATGCTGCCTTCTTGAGGCCACTTCCCACAACAGCAGCTTTAAACCCATTGCTCTAGGTCACTAAATATTCACAAAACTTAAAGTTCGGGAAATGAGACCTGCTCTCTAAAAAAACTCTTGGGTGGAAAATCGCCCAAAAAATTCAAAAGCGGGCAACCTTCCAAGAAGACAGTTTCAAGAGTTATACTGTACTCCCAATTGTTTCCTTTTTTTAACAGAAAAGAAAACAGCGGAGAAAAATGATGAGTTTTACGAATTTTCAACGACTTACAAACCCAAATTACAAAAACCTATGAGCTCACAGCAGCCAGAAGGGCCATTAGCATAAATGCTGCAAACAATAAATGATGAAGCGATTGTGGAGAAATGCGTACCCTCGATTCTAAGGGGGACGTGGTAAGAGCCACTAATGAAAACACAAAGAAGGTGCTTTGAAAAGGGAAACACGGTGCTACCAGTCAGTGAATCACACCCACTGCAGGGCCTATCACCTGAGAAAATGAGAATCAAAAAGTCACAGGCTGGCAATCCTGCACTCCAACAATATTTACCATAGCCAACACTTGGAAGCAATGAAAATGTCCATCAACCGAGGAATGCACAAAGAAGAAGTGGTCCACGTACACAGTGGAAAATTACTCCAATAAAAAATAAAAATTAAATTTAAAAATCCAACACAACTAAGGAGACATCAGCTTGTGTGGGTTGGTCCGGGCACACTCCACTCTAATTTATAACCGAGAAACACCACAGGCCGCAAGGGCTTTTCCCTAGTTACCAGGGTGGGGAACATAGAAAGGCTGCCGCCCTCTGGCAGTTACCTGCAAAAGCAGTTTTAAAGCCTGTGCTAATGGTCATTTCATATGAATAAGTACTGCAGAAGTGTAAATGAAACCTGCCCTCAAAATGTCTTCAGGGAGGTATAGGCCAAAACGTTTCAAAATGTGACACATACTTTAAGAGAACACTTTGAAGAACTAAGGGGTAATCACAGCTTGAAAAATAAAAAGGACATGCCTTAAAGCTCAATTTCAACGGATTATGAGGCACATGCGAATTCAACCACAAAGAGGTATCAGCTCACACTTGTCAGAATAACCATCAGCAAGAAAACTACAAACAATAAATGCTGAAGGTGTTGTGGAGAAATGCATACCCTCAACTGCAAGTGGGACCTAAGTTGGAAAGGGCAACAAACTCGAACAGAATGGGGGTGCCTTAAAAAAGTAAACATTGAGCTACCATATGATCCAGCAGGCCCACTCCTCCACCTATAATCTAAGAAGAGAGAATTGGAAAGACACAGGCAGGCAAATCTGCATTGCACAGTATTACAATAGCCAAGATATGGAAGTAACCAAAAAGTCCACCAACAGATGGGTGGACAAAGAAGTACTCCTCCATGTACAGATGGAATATTCGCTAGTGAAAAAAATGAAACAATGCCATTTGCAGCGCCATAGATGAGTCTAGACGTAATCACGCCACGTGTAGTCAGTGAGAAAGCAAAATACATATATCCTATGATATCACTTTCAGGAGTTACTTAAAAATTGATACCAATGAAGATATTTCCACAGAGAAAGGCAATCACAGATTCATTAAAAAACTTATGGTTCACCAAATAGAAAGGGATGAGGATTGGATACATTACCATATTGGGGTTAACAGAGATATACAAACCATGTGAAATATATAATCACCAAAGACGTACGGAAGACCAGGAGAAGACTACTCAACCTTGTGTCATAACCTACATGGGAAAAGGATGCTAGGAAGAATAGATACATGTATATGTGTGAAAGAACCACATCTTGCACACCTATAGTAAAGAAACCAATGTAATCAAATCTGCCTGGGTAAAAAATAAAAAGTGAATTACAAATATGAACAAGAAGTAATGAGACATAAACTTAAAGGGCTTTTTCCTGGCACGTTCCATTCTAATATACAACCTAGAATTCCACTTCCATTAAGGCTCTGTTTCCCTAGTAACCAAATTTGGCAAAGGAGAAATGCTGCCACATTGTGGCCGTTTCCTGCAAGAGCAGCTTTAAAGTCCCAGCTAATGGTCACTTAACATTCACAAGGACTCAGGGCTGTAAAAGACACTTGCCCTAAAAATTTGTGCTGAAGTAGGGAATGGACAAAAAATTCACAACAGGCAAATGTTTCAAGAAGAGATTATGAAGAGTTAAGTTTTACTCACACTCTTTTTAAAAAAAAGAAAAATGGATAAAAGCTCAACCTCAGGGAGTGTTAGACGCATGCAATCTAATCTACGAAAAGTTTCAACTTACACCAGTCGACTGACCATCAGCAAAAAGTCTACAAACAATAAATGCTGAAGGGGATTTAGAGAACTGTGTACCCTCTACCTTCTGGTGAGACATAAAAGCCAATAATGAGAAAAGAAAGGAGCTGTGTTTAAAAGTAAAAATGGAGGTACCATTCAATCCAGCAGGTGCACCAATGGACCTCTCACCTGAGAAGACAAGAATCGAGAAGACACAGGCCGCAAAAGCTGCAGTGCAGCCTTATTCACAATAGCCAAGACAGTGAAGCAATCAAAATATACAACAAGAGGTGAATGGATAAAGAAGAAGTGGTCCATGTACACAGTGGAATATTAACCATGGAAAACAACGAACCATTGCTCTCTGAGGCACCACAAAGGAGTCTGGAGATAGTCACGAAACATGAGGTAAGTTGGAAAGCAAAAGACCTATATTCTATGATATCACTTATAGGCGTTACCTAATAACTGACACAAATGAACATATATCCACAGAGAAAGACACTCACAGACTTAGAAAATAAAACTATGCTCAACTAAAAGGAAAGGTGGGGGGAATGGATAAATTAAGATTAGTGTTACTATATGTATACAAACACATATTATATACATATCTCAAAAATACCGACCATATAGCAAGGGAGGTCTGCGGAACCCTCTGTAACATTTTACATGGGAAGAGGATCTGTACTTGAATAGACATATATAATGTACAAATGAACCAGAGTGTGTTCACCTAGGACAAACAATATTCTAACCTTTAGCCCAATTAAAACACCTTTAAAAACCAAGAAGAAATAATGAGACATAAACTTATGGGGGTTTCTCCACGCACATTCTAATGTAATTTACAACCTAGGAACACGACTTCCAGAAAGGCTCTGCTGCCCTACCACCCAGATTTGGGAATGGAGAAATGCTGCCTCCTTGAGGCCACTTCCCACAACAGCAGCTTTAAACCCATTGCTCTAGGTCACTAAATATTCACAAAACTTGAAGTTCGGGAAATGAGACCTGCTCTCTAAAAAAACTCTTGGGTGGAAAATCGCCCAAAAAATTCAAAAGAGGGCAACCTTCCAAGAAGACAGTTTCAAGAGTTATACTGTACTCCCAATTGTTTCCTTTTTTTAACAGAAAAGAAAACAGCGGAGAAAAATGATGAGTTTTACGAATTTTCAACGACTTACAAACCCAAATTACAAAAACCTATGAGCTCACAGCAGCCAGAAGGGCCATTAGCATAAATGCTGCAAACAATAAATGATGAAGCGATTGTGGAGAAATGCGTACCCTCGATTCTAAGGGGGACGTGGTAAGAGCCACTAATGAAAACACAAAGGAGGTGCTTTGAAAAGGGAAACACGGTGCTACCAGTCAGTGAATCACACCCACTGCAGGGCCTATCACCTGAGAAAATGAGAATCAAAAATTCACAGGCTGGCAATCCTGCACTCCAACAATATTTACCATAGCCAACACTTGGAAGCAATGAAAATGTCCATCAACCGAGGAATGCACAAAGAAGAAGTGGTCCACGTACACAGTGGAAAATTACTCCAATAAAAAATAAAAATTAAATTTAAAAATCCAACACAACTAAGGAGACATCAGCTTGTGTGGGTTGGTCCGGGCACACTCCACTCTAATTTATAACCGAGAAACACCACAGGCCGCAAGGGCTTTTCCCTAGTTACCAGGGTGGGGAACATAGAAAGGCTGCCGCCCTCTGGCAGTTACCTGCAAAAGCAGCTTTAAAGCCTGTGCTAATGATCATTTCATATGAATAAGTACTGCAGAAGTGTAAATGAAACCTGCCCTCAAAATATCTTCAGGGAGGTAAAGGCCAAAACGTTTCAAAATGTGACACATACTTTAAGAGAACACTTTGTAGAACTAAGGGGTAGTCACAGCTTGAAAAATAAAAAGGACATGCCTTAAAGCTCAATTTCAACGGATTATGAGACACATGCGAATTCAACCACAAAGAGGTATCAGCTCACACTTGTCAGAATAACCATCAGCAAGAAAACTACAAACAATAAATGCTGAAGGTGTTGTGGAGAAATGCATACCCTCAACTGCAAGTGGGACATAAGTTGGAAAGGGCCACAAACTCGAACAGAATGGGGGTGCCTTAAAAACGTAAACATTGAGCTACCATATGATCCAGCAGGCCCACTCCTCCACCTATAATCTAAGAAGAGAGAATTGGAAAGACACAGGCAGGCAAATCTGCATTGCACTGTATTACAATAGCCAAGATATGGAAGTAACCAAAAAGTCCACCAACAGATGGGTGGACAAAGAAGTACTCCTCCATGTACAGATGGAATATTCGCTAGTGAAGAAAATGAAACAATGCCATTTGCAGCGCCATAGATGAGTCTAGACGTAATCACGCCACGTGTAGTCAGTGAGAAAGCAAAATACATATATCCTATGATATCACTTTCAGGAGTTACTTAAAAATTGATACCAATGAAGATATTTCCACAGAGAAAGGCAATCACAGATTCATTAAAAAACTTATGGTTCACCAAATAGAAAGGGATGAGGATTGGATACATTACCATATTGGGGTTAACAGAGATATACAAACCATGTGAAATATATAAACACCAAAGACGTACGGAAGACCAGGAAGAGACTACTCAACATTGTGTCATAACCTACATGGGAAAAGGATGCGAGGAAGAAAAGATACACGTATATGTGTGAAAGACCCACATCTTGCACACCTATAGCAAACAAACCAATGTAATCAAATCTGCCTGGGTAAAAAATAAAAAGTAAATTACAAATATGAACAAGAAGTAATGAGACATAAACTTAAAGGGCTTTTTCCTGGCACGTTCCATTCTAATATACAACCTAGAATACAACTTCCATTAAGGCTCTGTTTCCCTAGTAACCAAATTTGGCAAAGGAGAAATGCTGCCACCTTGTGGCCGTTTCCTGCAAGAGCAGCTTTAAAGTCCCAGCTAATGGTCACTTAACATTCACAAGGACTCAGGGCTGTAAAAGACACTTGCCCTAAAAATTTGTGCTGAAGTAGGGAATGGACAAAAAATTCACAACAGGCAAATGTTTCAAGAAGAGATTATGAAGAGTTAAGTTTTACTCACACTCTTTTTAAAAAACAGAAAAATGGATAAAAGCTCAACCTCAGGGAGTGTTAGACGCATGCAATCTAATCTACGAAAAGTTTCAACTTACACCAGTCGACTGACCATCAGCAAAAAGTCTACAAACAATAAATGCTGAAGGGGATTTAGAGAACTGTGTACCCTCTACCTTCTGGTGAGACATAAAAGCCAATAATGAGAAAAGAAAGGAGCTGTGTTTAAAAGTAAAAATGGAGGTACCATTCAATCCAGCAGGTGCACCAATGGACCTCTCACCTGAGAAGACAAGAATCGAGAAGACACAGGCCGCAAAAGCTGCAGTGCAGCCTTATTCACAATAGCCAAGACAGTGAAGCAATCAAAATATACAACAAGAGGTGAATGGATAAAGAAGAAGTGGTCCATGTACACAGTGGAATATTAACCATGGAAAACAACGAACCACTGCTCTCTGAGGCACCACAAAGGAGTCTGGAGATAGTCACGAAACATGAGGTAAGTCGGAAAGCAAAAGACCTATATTCTATGATATCACTTATAGGCGTTATCTAATAACTGACACAAATGAACATATATCCACAGAGAAAGACACTCACAGACTTAGAAAATAAAACTATGCTCAACTAAAAGGAAAGGTGGGGGGAATGGATAAATTAAGATTAGTGTTACTATATGTATACAAACACATATTATATACATATCTCAAAAATACCGACCATATAGCAAGGGAGGTCTGCGGAACCCTCTGTAACATTTTACATGGGAAGAGGATCTGTACTTGAATAGACATATATAATGTACAAATGAACCAGAGTGTGTTCACCTAGGACAAACAATATTCTAACCTTTAGCCCAATTAAAACACCTTTAAAAACCAAGAAGAAATAATGAGACATAAACTTATGGGGGTTTCTCCACGCACATTCTAATGTAATTTACAACCTAGGAACACGACTTCCAGAAAGGCTCTGCTGCCCTACCACCCAGATTTGGGAATGGAGAAATGCTGCCTCCTTGAGGCCACTTCCCACAACAGCAGCTTTAAACCCATTGCTCTAGGTCACTAAATATTCACAAAACTTGAAGTTCGGGAAATGAGACCTGCTCTCTAAAAAAACTCTTGGGTGGAAAATCGCCCAAAAAATTCAAAAGAGGGCAACCTTCCAAGAAGACAGTTTCAAGAGTTATACTGTACTCCCAATTGTTTCCTTTTTTTAACAGAAAAGAAAACAGAGGAGAAAAATGATGAGTTTTACGAATTTTCAACGACTTACAAACCCAAATTACAAAAACCTATGAGCTCACAGCAGCCAGAAGTGCCATTAGCATAAATGCTGCAAACAATAAATGATGAAGCGATTGTGGAGAAATGCGTACCCTCGATTCGAAGGGGGACGTGGTAAGAGCCACTAATGAAAACACAAAGGAGGTGCTTTGAAAAGGGAAACACGGTGCTACCAGTCAGTGAATCACACCCACTGCTGGGCCTATCACCTGAGAAAATTAGAATCAAAAAGTCACAGGCTGGCAATCCTGCACTCCAACAATATTTACCATAGCCAACACTTGGAAGCAATGAAAATGTCCATCCACCGAGGAATGCACAAAGAAGAACTGGTCCACGTACACAGTGGAAAATTACTCCAATAAAAAATAAAAATTAAATTTAAAAATCCAACACAACTAAGGAGACATCAGCTTGTGTGGGTTGGTCCGGGCACACTCCACTCTAATTTATAACCGAGAAACACCACAGGCCGCAAGGGCTTTTCCCTAGTTACCAGGGTGGGGAACATAGAAAGGCTGCCGCCCTCTGGCAGTTACCTGCAAAAGCAGTTTTAAAGCCTGTGCTAATGGTCATTTCATATGAATAAGTACTGCAGAAGTGTAAATGAAACCTGCCCTCAAAATGTCTTCAGGGAGGTAAAGGCCAAAACGTTTCAAAATGTGACACATACTTTAAGAGAACACTTTGAAGAACTAAGGGGTAATCACAGCTTGAAAAATAAAAAGGACATGCCTTAAAGCTCAATTTCAACGGATTATGAGGCACATGCGAATTCAACCACAAAGAGGTATCAGCTCACACTTGTCAGAATAACCATCAGCAAGAAAACTACAAACAATAAATGCTGAAGGTGTTGTGGAGAAATGCATACCCTCAACTGCAAGTGGGACATAAGTTGGAAAGGGCCACAAACTAGAACAGAATGGGGGTGCCTTAAAAACGTAAACATTGAGCTACCATATGATCCAGCAGGCCCACTCCTCCACCTATAATCTAAGAAGAGAGAATTGGAAAGACACAGGCAGGCAAATCGGCATTGCACAGTATTACAATAGCCAAGATATGGAACTAACCAAAAAGTCCACCAACAGATGGGTGGACAAAGAAGTACTCCTCCATGTACAGATGGAATATTCGCTAGTGAAGAAAATGAAACAATGCCATTTGCAGCGCCATAGATGAGTCTAGACGTAATCACGCCACGTGTAGTCAGTGAGAAAGCAAAATACATATATCCTATGATATCACTTTCAGGAGTTACTTAAAAATTGATACCAATGAAGATATTTCCACAGAGAAAGGCAATCACAGATTCATTAAAAAACTTATGGTTCACCAAATAGAAAGGGATGAGGATTGGATACATTACCATATTGGGGTTAACAGAGATATACAAACCATGTGAAATATATAACCACCAAAGACGTACGGAAGACCAGGAAGAGACTACTCAACATTGTGTCATAACCTACATGGGAAAAGGATGCGAGGAAGAAAAGATACACGTATATGTGTGAAAGACCCACATCTTGCACACCTATAGCAAACAAACCAATGTAATCAAATCTGCCTGGGTAAAAAATAAAAAGTAAATTACAAATATGAACAAGAAGTAATGAGACATAAACTTAAAGGGCTTTTTCCTGGCACGTTCCATTCTAATATACAACCTAGAATACCACTTCCATTAAGGCTCTGTTTCCCTAGTAACCAAATTTGGCAAAGGAGAAATGCTGCCACCTTGTGGCCGTTTCCTGCAAGAGCAGCTTTAAAGTCCCAGCTAATTGTCACTAAACATTCACAAGGACTCAGGGCTGTAAAAGACACTTGCCCTAAAAATTTGTGCTGAAGTAGGGAATGGACAAAAAATTCACAACAGGCAAATGTTTCAAGAAGAGATTATGAAGAGTTAAGTTTTACTCACACTCTTTTTAAAAAAAAGAAAAATGGATAAAAGCTCAACCTCAGGGAGTGTTAGACGCATGCAATCTAATCTACGAAAAGTTTCAACTTACACCAGTCGACTGACCATCAGCAAAAAGTCTACAAACAATAAATGCTGAAGGGGATTTAGAGAACTGTGTATACCCTCTACCTTCTGGTGAGACATAAAAGCCAATAATGAGAAAAGAAAGGAGCTGTGTTTAAAAGTAAAAATGGAGGTACCATTCAATCCAGCAGGTGCACCAATGGACCTCTCACCTGAGAAGACAAGAATCGAGAAGACACAGGCCGCAAAAGCTGCAGTGCAGCCTTATTCACAATAGCCAAGACAGTGAAGCAATCAAAATATACAACAAGAGGTGAATGGATAAAGAAGAAGTGGTCCATGTACAGAGTGGAATATTAACCATGGAAAACAACGAACCATTGCTCTCTGAGGCACCACAAAGGAGTCTGGAGATAGTCACGAAACATGAGGTAAGTCGGAAAGCAAAAGACCTATATTCTATGATATCACTTACAGGCGTTATCTAATAACTGACACAAATGAACATATATCCACAGAGAAAGACACTCACAGACTTAGAAAATAAAACTATGCTCAACTAAAAGGAAAGGTGGGGGGAATGGATAAATTAAGATTAGTGTTACTATATGTATACAAACACATATTATATACATATCTCAAAAATACCGACCATATAGCAAGGGAGGTCTGCGGAACCCTCTGTAACATTTTACATGGGAAGAGGATCTGTACTTGAATAGACATATATAATGTACAAATGAACCAGAGTGTGTTCACCTAGGACAAACAATATTCTAACCTTTAGCCCAATTAAAACACCTTTAAAAACCAAGAAGAAATAATGAGACATAAAGTTATGGGGGTTTCTCCACGCACATTCTAATGTAATTTACAACCTAGGAACACGACTTCCAGAAAGGCTCTGCTGCCCTACCACCCAGATTTGGGAATGGAGAAATGCTGCCTCCTTGAGGCCACTTCCCACAACAGCAGCTTTAAACCCATTGCTCTAGGTCACTAAATATTCACAAAACTTGAAGTTCGGGAAATGAGACCTGCTCTCTAAAAAAACTCTTGGGTGGAAAATCGCCCAAAAAATTCAAAAGAGGGCAACCTTCCAAGAAGACAGTTTCAAGAGTTATACTGTACTCCCAAATGTTTCCTTTTTTTAACAGAAAAGAAAACAGCGGAGAAAAATGATGAGTTTTACGAATTTTCAACGACTTACAAACCCAAATTACAAAAACCTATGAGCTCACAGCAGCCAGAAGTGCCATTAGCATAAATGCTGCAAACAATAAATGATGAAGCGATTGTGGAGAAATGCGTACCCTCGATTCTAAGGGGGACGTGGTAAGAGCCACTAATGAAAACACAAAGGAGGTGCTTTGAAAAGGGAAACACGGTGCTACCAGTCAGTGAATCACACCCACTGCTGGGCCTATCACCTGAGAAAATGAGAATCAAAAAGTCACAGGCTGGCAATCCTGCACTCCAACAATATTTACCATAGCCAACACTTGGAAGCAATGAAAATGTCCATCCACCGAGGAATGCACAAAGAAGAACTGGTCCACGTACACAGTGGAAAATTACTCCAATAAAAAATAAAAATTAAAGTTAAAAATCCAACACAACTAAGGAGACATCAGCTTGTGTGGGTTGGTCCGGGCACACTCCACTCTAATTTATAACCGAGAAACACCACAGGCCGCAAGGGCTTTTCCCTAGTTACCAGGGTGGGGAACATAGAAAGGCTGCCGCCCTCTGGCAGTTACCTGCAAAAGCAGCTTTAAAGCCTGTGCTAATGATCATTTCATATGAATAAGTACTGCAGAAGTGTAAATGAAACCTGCCCTCAAAATGTCTTCAGGGAGGTAAAGGCCAAAACGTTTCAAAATGTGACACATACTTTACGAGAACACTTTGTAGAACTAAGGGGTAGTCACAGCTTGAAAAATAAAAAGGACATGCCTTAAAGCTCAATTTCAACGGATTATGAGGCACATGCGAATTCAACCACAAAGAGGTATCAGCTCACACTTGTCAGAATAACCATCAGCAAGAAAACTACAAACAATAAATGCTGAAGGTGTTGTGGAGAAATGCATACCCTCAACTGCAAGTGGGACATAAGTTGGAAAGGGCCACAAACTAGAACAGAATGGGGGTGCCTTAAAAACGTAAACATTGAGCTACCATATGATCCAGCAGGCCCACTCCTCCACCTATAATCTAAGAAGAGAGAATTGGAAAGACACAGGCAGGCAAATCTGCATTGCACATTATTACAATAGCCAAGATATGGAAGTAACCAAAAAGTCCACCAACAGATGGGTGGACAAAGAAGTACTCCTCCATGTACAGATGGAATATTCGCTAGTGAAGAAAATGAAACAATGCCATTTGCAGCGCCATAGATGAGTCTAGACGTAATCACGCCACGTGTAGTCAGTGAGAAAGCAAAATACATATATCCTATGATATCACTTTCAGGAGTTACTTAAAAATTGATACCAATGAAGATATTTCCACAGAGAAAGGCAATCACAGATTCATTAAAAAACTTATGGTTCACCAAATAGAAAGGGATGAGGATTGGATACATTACCATATTGGGGTTAACAGAGATATACAAACCATGTGAAATATATAACCACCAAAGACGTACGGAAGACTAGGAAGAGACTACTCAACATTGTGTCATAACCTACATGGGAAAAGGATGCGAGGAAGAAAAGATACACGTATATGTGTGAAAGACCCACATCTTGCACACCTAGAGCAAACAAACCAATGTAATCAAATCTGCCTGGGTAAAAAATAAAATGTAAATTACAAATATGAACAAGAAGTAATGAGACATAAACTTAAAGGGCTTTTTCCTGGCACGTTCCATTCTAATATACAACCTAGAATACCACTTCCATTAAGGCTCTGTTTCCCTAGTAACGAAACTTGGCAAAGGAGAAATGCTGCCACCTTGTGGCCGTTTCCTGCAAGAGCAGCTTTAAAGTCCCAGCTAATGGTCACTTAACATTCACAAGGACTCAGGGCTGTAAAAGACACTTGCCCTAAAAATTTGTGCTGAAGTAGGGAATGGACAAAAAATTCACAACAGGCAAATGTTTCAAGAAGAGATTATGAAGAGTTAAGTTTTACTCACACTCTTTTTAAAAAAAAGAAAAATGGATAAAAGCTCAACCTCAGGGAGTGTTAGACGCATGCAATCTAATCTACGAAAAGTTTCAACTTACACCAGTCGACTGACCATCAGCAAAAAGTCTACAAACAATAAATGCTGAAGGGGATTTAGAGAACTGTGTATACCCTCTACCTTCTGGTGAGACATAAAAGCCAATAATGAGAAAAGAAAGGAGCTGTGTTTAAAAGTAAAAATGGAGGTACCATTCAATCCAGCAGGTGCACCAATGGACCTCTCACCTGAGAAGACAAGAATCGAGAAGACACAGGCCGCAAAAGCTGCAGTGCAGCCTTATTCACAATAGCCAAGACAGTGAAGCAATCAAAATATACAACAAGAGGTGAATGGATAAAGAAGAAGTGGTCCATGTACAGAGTGGAATATTAACCATGGAAAACAACGAACCATTGCTCTCTGAGGCACCACAAAGGAGTCTGGAGATAGTCACGAAACATGATGTAAGTCAGAAAGCAAAAGACCTATATTCTATGATATCACTTATAGGCGTTATCTAATAACTGACACAAATGAACATATATCCACAGAGAAAGACACTCACAGACTTAGAAAATAAAACTATGCTCAACTAAAAGGAAAGGTGGGGGGAATGGATAAATTAAGATTAGTGTTACTATATGTATACAAACACATATTATATACATATCTCAAAAATACCGACCATATAGCAAGGGAGGTCTGCGGAACCCTCTGTAACATTTTACATGGGAAGAGGATCTGTACTTGAATAGACATATATAATGTACAAATGAACCAGAGTGTGTTCACCTAGGACAAACAATATTCTAACCTTTAGCCCAATTAAAACACCTTTAAAAACCAAGAAGAAATAATGAGACATAAACTTATGGGGGTTTCTCCACGCACATTCTAATGTAATTTACAACCTAGGAACACGACTTCCAGAAAGGCTCTGCTGCCCTACCACCCAGATTTGGGAATGGAGAAATGCTGCCTCCTTGAGGCCACTTCCCACAACAGCAGCTTTAAACCCATTGCTCTAGGTCACTAAATATTCACAAAACTTGAAGTTCGGGAAATGAGACCTGCTCTCTAAAAAAACTCTTGGGTGGAAAATCGCCCAAAAAATTCAAAAGAGGGCAACCTTCCAAGAAGACAGTTTCAAGAGTTATACTGTACTCCCAAATGTTTCCTTTTTTTAACAGAAAAGAAAACAGCGGAGAAAAATGATGAGTTTTACGAATTTTCAACGACTTACAAACCCAAATTACAAAAACCTATGAGCTCACAGCAGCCAGAAGTGCCATTAGCATAAATGCTGCAAACAATAAATGATGAAGCGATTGTGGAGAAATGCGTACCCTCGATTCTAAGGGGGACGTGGTAAGAGCCACTAATGAAAACACAAAGAAGGTGCTTTGAAAAGGGAAACACGGTGCTACCAGTCAGTGAATCACACCCACTGCTGGGCCTATCACCTGAGAAAATGAGAATCAAAAAGTCACAGGCTGGCAATCCTGCACTCCAACAATATTTACCATAGCCAACACTTGGAAGCAATGAAAATGTCCATCAACCGAGGAATGCACAAAGAAGAACTGGTCCACGTACACAGTGGAAAATTACTCCAATAAAAAATAAAAATTAAAGTTAAAAATCCAACACAACTAAGGAGACATCAGCTTGTGTGGGTTGGTCCGGGCACACTCCACTCTAATTTATAACCGAGAAACACCACAGGCCGCAAGGGCTTTTCCCTAGTTACCAGGGTGGGGAACATAGAAAGGCTGCCGCCCTCTGGCAGTTACCTGCAAAAGCAGTTTTAAAGCCTGTGCTAATGGTCATTTCATATGAATAAGTACTGCAGAAGTGTAAATGAAACCTGCCCTCAAAATGTCTTCAGGGAGGTAAAGGCCAAAACGTTTCAAAATGTGACACATACTTTAAGAGAACACTTTGAAGAACTAAGGGGTAATCACAGCTTGAAAAATAAAAAGGACATGCCTTAAAGCTCAATTTCACGGATTATGAGGCACATGCGAATTCAACCACAAAGAGGTATCAGCTCACACTTGTCAGAATAACCATCAGCAAGAAAACTACAAACAATAAATGCTGAAGGTGTTGTGGAGAAATGCATACCCTCAACTGCAAGTGGGACCTAAGTTGGAAAGGGCCACAAACTCGAACAGAATGGGGGTGCCTTAAAAACGTAAACATTGAGCTACCATATGATCCAGCAGGCCCACTCCTCCACCTATAATCTAAGAAGAGAGAATTGGAAAGACACAGGCAGGCAAATCTGCATTGCACAGTATTACAATAGCCAAGATATGGAACTAACCAAAAAGTCCACCAACAGATGGGTGGACAAAGAAGTACTCCTCCATGTACAGATGGAATATTCGCTAGTGAAGAAAATGAAACAATGCCATTTGCAGCGCCATAGATGAGTCTAGACGTAATCACGCCACGTGTAGTCAGTGAGAAAGCAAAATACATATATCCTATGATATCACTTTCAGGAGTTACTTAAAAATTGATACCAATGAAGATATTTCCACAGAGAAAGGCAATCACAGATTCATTAAAAAACTTATGATTCACCAAATAGAAAGGGATGAGGATTGGATACATTACCATATTGGGGTTAACAGAGATATACAAACCATGTGAAATATATAACCACCAAAGACGTACGGAAGACCAAGAAGAGACTACTCAACATTTTGTCATAACCTACATGGGAAAAGGATGCGAGGAAGAAAAGATACACGTATATGTGTGAAAGACCCACATCTTGCACACCTATAGCAAACAAACCAATGTAATCAAATCTGCCTGGGTAAAAAATAAAAAGTAAATTACAAATATGAACAAGAAGTAATGAGACATAAACTTAAAGGGCTTTTTCCTGGCACGTTCCATTCTAATATACAACCTAGAATACCACTTCCATTAAGGCTCTGTTTCCCTAGTAACCAAATTTGGCAAAGGAGAAATGCTGCCACCTTGTGGCCGTTTCCTGCAAGAGCAGCTTTAAAGTCCCAGCTAATGGTCACTTAACATTCACAAGGACTCAGGGCTGTAAAAGACACTTGCCCTAAAAATTTGTGCTGAAGTAGGGAATGGACAAAAAATTCACAACAGGCAAATGTTTCAAGAAGAGATTATGAAGAGTTAAGTTTTACTCACACTCTTTTTAAAAAAAAGAAAAATGGATAAAAGCTCAACCTCAGGGAGTGTTAGACGCATGCAATCTAATCTACGAAAAGTTTCAACTTACACCAGTCGACTGACCATCAGCAAAAAGTCTACAAACAATAAATGCTGAAGGGGATTTAGAGAACTGTGTACCCTCTACCTTCTGGTGAGACATAAAAGCCAATAATGAGAAAAGAAAGGAGCTGTGTTTAAAAGTAAAAATGGAGGTACCATTCAATCCAGCAGGTGCACCAATGGACCTCTCACCTGAGAAGACAAGAATCGAGAAGACACAGGCCGCAAAAGCTGCAGTGCAGCCTTATTCACAATAGCCAAGACAGTGAAGCAATCAAAATATCCAACAAGAGGTGAATGGATAAAGAAGAAGTGGTCCATGTACACAGTGGAATATTAACCATGGAAAACAACGAACCATTGCTCTCTGAGGCACCACAAAGGAGTCTGGAGATAGTCACGAAACATGAGGTAAGTCGGAAAGCAAAAGACCTATATTCTATGATATCACTTATAGGCGTTATCTAATAACTGACACAAATGAACATATATCCACAGAGAAAGACACTCACAGACTTAGAAAATAAAACTATGCTCAACTAAAAGGAAAGGTGGGGGGAATGGATAAATTAAGATTAGTGTTACTATATGTATACAAACAAATATTATATACATATCTCAAAAATACCGACCATATAGCAAGGGAGGTCTGCGGAACCCTCTGTAACATTTTACATGGGAAGAGGATCTGTACTTGAATAGACATATATAATGTACAAATGAACCAGAGTGTGTTCACCTAGGACAAACAATATTCTAACCTTTAGCCCAATTAAAACACCTTTAAAAACCAAGAAGAAATAATGAGACATAAACTTATGGGGGTTTCTCCACGCACATTCTAATGTAATTTACAACCTAGGAACACGACTTCCAGAAAGGCTCTGCTGCCCTACCACCCAGATTTGGGAATGGAGAAATGCTGCCTCCTTGAGGCCACTTCCCACAACAGCAGCTTTAAACCCATTGCTCTAGGTCACTAAATATTCACAAAACTTAAAGTTCGGGAAATGAGACCTGCTCTCTAAAAAAACTCTTGGGTGGAAAATCGCCCAAAAAATTCAAAAGAGGGCAACCTTCCAAGAAGACAGTTTCAAGAGTTATACTGTACTCCCAATTGTTTCCTTTTTTTAACAGAAAAGAAAACAGCGGAGAAAAATGAGGAGTTTTACGAATTTTCAACGACTTACAAACCCAAATTACAAAAACCTATGAGCTCACAGCAGCCAGAAGGGCCATTAGCATAAATACTGCAAACAGTAAATGATGAAGCGATTGTGGAGAAATGCGTACCCTCGATTCTAAGGGGGACGTGGTAACAGCCACTAATGAAAACACAAAGAAGGTGCTTTGAAAAGGGAAACACGGTGCTACCAGTCAGTGAATCACACCCACTGCTGGGCCTATCACCTGAGAAAATGAGAATCAAAAAGTCACAGGCTGGCAATCCTGCACTCCAACAATATTTACCATAGCCAACACTTGGAAGCAATGAAAATGTCCATCAACCGAGGAATGCACAAAGAAGAACTGGTCCACGTACACAGTGGAAAATTACTCCAATAAAAAATAAAAATTAAATTTAAAAATCCAACACAACTAAGGAGACATCAGCTTGTGTGGGTTTCTCCGGGCACACTCCACTCTAATTTATAACCGAGAAACACCACAGGCCGCAAGGGCTTTTCCCTAGTTACCAGGGTGGGGAACATAGAAAGGCTGCCGCCCTCTGGCAGTTACCTGCAAAAGCAGGTTTAAAGCCTGTGCTAATGGTCATTTCATATGAATAAGTACTGCAGAAGTGTAAATGAAACCTGCCCTCAAAATGTCTTCAGGGAGGTAAAGGCCAAAACGTTTCAAAATGTGACACATACTTTAAGAGAACACTTTGAAGAACTAAGGGGTAATCACAGCTTGAAAAATAAAAAGGACATGCCTTAAAGCTCAATTTCAACGGATTATGAGGCACATGCGAATTCAACCAAAAAGAGGTATCAGCTCACACTTGTCAGAATAACCATCAGCAAGAAAACTACAAACAATAAATGCTGAAGGTGTTGTGGAGAAATGCATACCCTCAACTGCAAGTGGGACATAAGTTGGAAAGGGCCACAAACTCGAACAGAATGGGGGTGCCTTAAAAACTTAAACATTGAGCACCATATGATCCAGCAGGCCCACTCCTCCACCTATAATCTAAGAAGAGAGAATTGGAAAGACACAGGCAGGCAAATCTGCATTGCACAGTATTACAATAGCCAAGATATGGAACTAACCAAAAAGTCCACCAACAGATGGGTGGACAAAGAAGTACTCCTCCATGTACAGATGGAATATTCGCTAGTGAAGAAAATGAAACAATGCCATTTGCAGCGCCATAGATGAGTCTAGACGTAATCACGCCACGTGTAGTCAGTGAGAAAGCAAAATACATATATCCTATGATATCACTTTCAGGAGTTACTTAAAAATTGATACCAATGAAGATATTTCCACAGAGAAAGGCAATCACAGATTCATTAAAAAACTTATGGTTCACCAAATAGAAAGGGATGAGGATTGGATACATTACCATATTGGGGTTAACAGAGATATACAAACCATGTGAAATATATAACCACCAAAGACGTACGGAAGACCAAGAAGAGACTACTCAACATTGTGTCATAACCTACATGGGAAAAGGATGCGAGGAAGAAAAGATACACGTATATGTGTGAAAGACCCACATCTTGCACACCTATAGCAAACAAACCAATGTAATCAAATCTGCCTGGGTAAAAAATAAAAAGTAAATTACAAATATGAACAAGAAGTAATGAGACATAAACTTAAAGGGCTTTTTCCTGGCACGTTCCATTCTAATATACAACCTAGAATACCACTTCCATTAAGGCTCTGTTTCCCTAGTAACCAAATTTGGCAAAGGAGAAATGCTGCCACCTTGTGGCCGTTTCCTGCAAGAGCAGCTTTAAAGTCCCAGCTAATGGTCACTTAACATTCACAAGGACTCAGGGCTGTAAAAGACACTTGCCCTAAAAATTTGTGCTGAAGTAGGGAATGGACAAAAAATTCACAACAGGCAAATGTTTCAAGAAGAGATTATGAAGAGTTAAGTTTTACTCACACTCTTTTAAAAAAAAAGAAAAATGGATAAAAGCTCAACCTCAGGGAGTGTTAGACGCATGCAATCTAATCTACGAAAAGTTTCAACTTACACCAGTCGACTGACCATCAGCAAAAAGTCTACAAACAATAAATGCTGAAGGGGATTTAGAGAACTGTGTACCCTCTACCTTCTGGTGAGACATAAAAGCCAATAATGAGAAAAGAAAGGAGCTGTGTTTAAAAGTAAAAATGGAGGTACCATTCAATCCAGCAGGTGCACCAATGGACCTCTCACCTGAGAAGACAAGAATCGAGAAGACACAGGCCGCAAAAGCTGCAGTGCAGCCTTATTCACAATAGCCAAGACAGTGAAGCAATCAAAATATCCAACAAGAGGTGAATGGATAAAGAAGAAGTGGTCCATGTACACAGTGGAATATTAACCATGGAAAACAACGAACCATTGCTCTCTGAGGCACCACAAAGGAGTCTGGAGATAGTCACGAAACATGAGGTAAGTCGGAAAGCAAAAGACCTATATTCTATGATATCACTTATAGGCGTTACCTAATAACTGACACAAATGAACATATATCCACAGAGAAAGACACTCACAGACTTAGAAAATAAAACTATGCTCAACTAAAAGGAAAGGTGGGGGGAATGGATAAATTAAGATTAGTGTTACTATATGTATACAAACACATATTATATACATATCTCAAAAATACCGACCATATAGCAAGGGAGGTCTGCGGAACCCTCTGTAACATTTTACATGGGAAGAGGATCTGTACTTGAATAGACATATATAATGTACAAATGAACCAGAGTGTGTTCACCTAGGACAAACAATATTCTAACCTTTAGCCCAATTAAAACACCTTTAAAAACCAAGAAGAAATAATGAGACATAAACTTATGGGGGTTTCTCCACGCACATTCTAATGTAATTTACAACCTAGGAACACGACTTCCAGAAAGGCTCTGCTGCCCTACCACCCAGATTTGGGAATGGAGAAATGCTGCCTCCTTGAGGCCACTTCCCACAACAGCAGCTTTAAACCCATTGCTCTAGGTCACTAAATATTCACAAAACTTGAAGTTCGGGAAATGAGACCTGCTCTCTAAAAAAACTCTTGGGTGGAAAATCGCCCAAAAAATTCAAAAGAGGGCAACCTTCCAAGAAGACAGTTTCAAGAGTTATACTGTACTCCCAATTGTTTCCTTTTTTTAACAGAAAAGAAAACAGCGGAGAAAAATGATGAGTTTTACGAATTTTCAACGACTTACAAACCCAAATTACAAAAACCTATGAGCTCACAGCAGCCAGAAGGGCCATTAGCATAAATGCTGCAAACAATAAATGATGAAGCGATTGTGGAGAAATGCGTACCCTCGATTCTAAGGGGGACGTGGTAAGAGCCACTAATGAAAACACAAAGAAGGTGCTTTGAAAAGGGAAACACGGTGCTACCAGTCAGTGAATCACACCCACTGCAGGGCCTATCACCTGAGAAAATGAGAATCAAAAAGTCACAGGCTGGCAATCCTGCACTCCAACAATATTTACCATAGCCAACACTTGGAAGCAATGAAAATGTCCATCAACCGAGGAATGCACAAAGAAGAAGTGGTCCACGTACACAGTGGAAAATTACTCCAATAAAAAATAAAAATTAAATTTAAAAATCCAACACAACTAAGGAGACATCAGCTTGTGTGGGTTGGTCCGGGCACACTCCACTCTAATTTATAACCGAGAAACACCACAGGCCGCAAGGGCTTTTCCCTAGTTACCAGGGTGGGGAACATAGAAAGGCTGCCGCCCTCTGGCAGTTACCTGCAAAAGCAGCTTTAAAGCCTGTGCTAATGATCATTTCATATGAATAAGTACTGCAGAAGTGTAAATGAAACCTGCCCTCAAAATGTCTTCAGGGAGGTAAAGGCCAAAACGTTTCAAAATGTGACACATACTTTAAGAGAACACTTTGTAGAACTAAGGGGTAGTCACAGCTTGAAAAATAAAAAGGACATGCCTTAAAGCTCAATTTCAACGGATTATGAGGCACATGCAAATTCAACCACAAAGAGGTATCAGCTCACACTTGTCAGAATAACCATCAGCAAGAAAACTACAAACAATAAATGCTGAAGGTGTTGTGGAGAAATGCATACCCTCAACTGCAAGTGGGACATAAGTTGGAAAGGGCCACAAACTCGAACAGAATGGGGGTGCCTTAAAAACGTAAACATTGAGCTACCATATGATCCAGCAGGCCCACTCCTCCACCTATAATCTAAGAAGAGAGAATTGGAAAGACACAGGCAGGCAAATCTGCATTGCACATTATTACAATAGCCAAGATATGGAAGTAACCAAAAAGTCCACCAACAGATGGGTGGACAAAGAAGTACTCCTCCATGTACAGATGGAATATTCGCTAGTGAAGAAAATGAAACAATGCCATTTGCAGCGCCATAGATGAGTCTAGACGTAATCACGCCACGTGTAGTCAGTGAGAAAGCAAAATACATATATCCTATGATATCACTTTCAGGAGTTACTTAAAAATTGATACCAATGAAGATATTTGCACAGAGAAAGGCAATCACAGATTCATTAAAAAACTTATGGTTCACCAAATAGAAAGGGATGAGGATTGGATACATTACCATATTGGGGTTAACAGAGATATACAAACCATGTGAAATATATAACCACCAAAGACGTACGGAAGACCAGGAAGAGACTACTCAACATTGTGTCATAACCTACATGGGAAAAGGATGCGAGGAAGAAAAGATACACGTATATGTGTGAAAGACCCACATCTTGCACACCTATAGCAAACAAACCAATGTAATCAAATCTGCCTGGGTAAAAAATAAAAAGTAAATTACAAATATGAACAAGAAGTAATGAGACATAAACTTAAAGGGCTTTTTCCTGGCACGTTCCATTCTAATATACAACCTGGAATACCACTTCCATTAAGGCTCTGTTTCCCTAGTAACCAAATTTGGCAAAGGAGAAATGCTGCCACCTTGTGGCCGTTTCCTGCAAGAGCAGCTTTAAAGTCCCAGCTAATGGTCACTTAACATTCACAAGGACTCAGGGCTGTAAAAGACACTTGCCCTAAAAATTTGTGCTGAAGTAGGGAATGGACAAAAAATTCACAACAGGCAAATGTTTCAAGAAGAGATTATGAAGAGTTAAGTTTTACTCACACTCTTTTTAAAAAAAAGAAAAATGGATAAAAGCTCAACCTCAGGGAGTGTTAGACGCATGCAATCTAATCTACGAAAAGTTTCAACTTACACCAGTCGACTGACCATCAGCAAAAAGTCTACAAACAATAAATGCTGAAGGGGATTTAGAGAACTGTGTACCCTCTACCTTCTGGTGAGATATAAAAGCCAATAATGAGAAAAGAAAGGAGCTGTGTTTAAAAGTAAAAATGGAGGTACCATTCAATCCAGCAGGTGCACCAATGGACCTCTCACCTGAGAAGACAAGAATCGAGAAGACACAGGCCGCAAAAGCTGCAGTGCAGCCTTATTCACAATAGCCAAGACAGTGAAGCAATCAAAATATACAACAAGAGGTGAATGGATAAAGAAGAAGTGGTCCATGTACACAGTGGAATATTAACCATGGAAAACAACGAACCATTGCTCTCTGAGGCACCACAAAGGAGTCTGGAGATAGTCACGAAACATGAGGTAAGTCAGAAAGCAAAAGACCTATATTCTATGATATCACTTATAGGCGTTATCTAATAACTGACACAAATGAACATATATCCACAGAGAAAGACACTCACAGACTTAGAAAATAAAACTATGCTCAACTAAAAGGAAAGGTGGGGGGAATGGATAAATTAAGATTAGTGTTACTATATGTATACAAACACATATTATATACATATCTCAAAAATACCGACCATATAGCAAGGGAGGTCTGCGGAACACTCTGTAACATTTTACATGGGAAGAGGATCTGTACTTGAATAGACATATATAATGTACAAATGAACCAGAGTGTGTTCACCTAGGACAAACAATATTCTAACCTTTAGCCCAATTAAAACACCTTTAAAAACCAAGAAGAAATAATGAGACATAAACTTATGGGGGTTTCTCCACGCACATTCTAATGTAATTTACAACCTAGGAACACGACTTCCAGAAAGGCTCTGCTGCCCTACCACCCAGATTTGGGAATGGAGAAATGCTGCCTCCTTGAGGCCACTTCCCACAACAGCAGCTTTAAACCCATTGCTCTAGGTCACTAAATATTCACAAAACTTGAAGTTCGGGAAATGAGACCTGCTCTCTAAAAAAACTCTTGGGTGGAAAATCGCCCAAAAAATTCAAAAGAGGGCAACCTTCCAAGAAGACAGTTTCAAGAGTTATACTGTACTCCCAATTGTTTCCTTTTTTTAACAGAAAAGAAAACAGCGGAGAAAAATGATGAGTTTTACGAATTTTCAACGACTTACAAACCCAAATTACAAAAGCTATGAGCTCACAGCAGCCAGAAGGGCCATTAGCATAAATGCTGCAAACAATAAATGATGAAGCGATTGTGGAGAAATGCGTACCCTCGATTCTAAGGGGGACGTGGTAAGAGCCACTAATGAAAACACAAAGGAGGTGCTTTGAAAAGGGAAACACGGTGCTACCAGTCAGTGAATCACACCCACTGCTGGGCCTATCACCTGAGAAAATGAGAATCAAAAAGTCACAGGCTGGCAATCCTGCACTCCAACAATATTTACCATAGCCAACACTTGGAAGCAATGAAAATGTCCATCAACCAAGGAATGCACAAAGAAGAACTGGTCCACGTACACAGTGGAAAATTACTCCAATAAAAAATAAAAATTAAATTTAAAAATCCAACACAACTAAGGAGACATCAGCTTGTGTGGGTTGGTCCGGGCACACTCCACTCTAATTTATAACCGAGAAACACCACAGGCCGCAAGGGCTTTTCCCTAGTTACCAGGGTGGGGAACATAGAAAGGCTGCCGCCCTCTGGCAGTTACCTGCAAAAGCAGCTTTAAAGCCTGTGCTAATGGTCATTTCATATGAATAAGTACTGCAGAAGTGTAAATGAAACCTGCCCTCAAAATGTCTTCAGGGAGGTAAAGGCCAAAACGTTTCAAAATGTGACACATACTTTAAGAGAACACTTTGTAGAACTAAGGGGTAGTCACAGCTTGAAAAATAAAAAGGACATGCCTTAAAGCTCAATTTCAACGGATTATGAGGCACATGCGAATTCAACCACAAAGAGGTATCAGCTCACACTTGTCAGAATAACCATCAGCAAGAAAACTACAAACAATAAATGCTGAAGGTGTTGTGGAGAAATGCATACCCTCAACTGCAAGTGGGACCTAAGTTGGAAAGGGCCACAAACTAGAACAGAATGGGGGTGCCTTAAAAACGTAAACATTGAGCTACCATATGATCCAGCAGGCCCACTCCTCCACCTATAATCTAAGAAGAGAGAATTGGAAAGACACAGGCAGGCAAATCTGCATTGCACAGTATTACAATAGCCAAGATATGGAAGTAACCAAAAAGTCCACCAACAGATGGGTGGACAAAGAAGTACTCCTCCATGTACAGATGGAATATTCGCTAGTGAAGAAAATGAAACAATGCCATTTGCAGCGCCATAGATGAGTCTAGACGTAATCACGCCACGTGTAGTCAGTGAGAAAGCAAAATACATATATCCTATGATATCACTTTCAGGAGTTACTTAAAAATTGATACCAATGAAGATATTTCCACAGAGAAAGGCAATCACAGATTCATTAAAAAACTTATGGTTCACCAAATAGAAAGGGATGAGGATTGGATACATTACCATATTGGGGTTAACAGAGATATACAAACCATGTGAAATATATAATCACCAAAGACGTACGGAAGACCAGGAGAAGACTACTCAACCTTGTGTCATAACCTACATGGGAAAAGGATGCTAGGAAGAATAGATACACGTATATGTGTGAAAGACCCACATCTTGCACACCTATAGCAAAGAAACCAATGTAATCAAATCTGCCTGGGTAAAAAATAAAAAGTAAATTACAAATATGAACAAGAAGTAATGAGACATAAACTTAAAGGGCTTTTTCCTGGCACGTTCCATTCTAATATACAACCTAGAATTCCACTTCCATTAAGGCTCTGTTTCCCTAGTAACCAAATTTGGCAAAGGAGAAATGCTGCCACCTTGTGGCCGTTTCCTGCAAGAGCAGCTTTAAAGTCCCAGCTAATGGTCACTTAACATTCACAAGGACTCAGGGCTGTAAAAGACACTTGCCCTAAAAATTTGTGCTGAAGTAGGGAATGGACAAAAAATTCACAACAGGCAAATGTTTCAAGAAGAGATTATGAAGAGTTAAGTTTTACTCACACTCTTTTTAAAAAAAAGAAAAATGGATAAAAGCTCAACCTCAGGGAGTGTTAGACGCATGCAATCTAATCTACGAAAAGTTTCAACTTACACCAGTCGACTGACCATCAGCAAAAAGTCTACAAACAATAAATGCTGAAGGGGATTTAGAGAACTGTGTACCCTCTACCTTCTGGTGAGACATAAAAGCCAATAATGAGAAAAGAAAGGAGCTGTGTTTAAAAGTAAAAATGGAGGTACCATTCAATCCAGCAGGTGCACCAATGGACCTCTCACCTGAGAAGACAAGAATCGAGAAGACACAGGCCGCAAAAGCTGCAGTGCAGCCTTATTCACAATAGCCAAGACAGTGAAGCAATCAAAATATCCAACAAGAGGTGAATGGATAAAGAAGAAGTGGTCCATGTACACAGTGGAATATTAACCATGGAAAACAACGAACCATTGCTCTCTGAGGCACCACAAAGGAGGCTGGAGATAGTCACGAAACATGAGGTAAGTCGGAAAGCAAAAGACCTATATTCTATGATATCACTTATAGGCGTTATCTAATAACTGACACAAAGGAACATATATCCACAGAGAAAGACACTCACAGACTTAGAAAATAAAACTATGCTCAACTAAAAGGAAAGGTGGGGGGAATGGATAAATTAAGATTAGTGTTACTATATGTATACAAACACATATTATATACATATCTCAAAAATACCGACCATATAGCAAGGGAGGTCTGCGGAACCCTCTGTAACATTTTACATGGGAAGAGGATCTGTACTTGAATAGACATATATAATGTCCAAATGAACCAGAGTGTGTTCACCTAGGACAAACAATATTCTAACCTTTAGCCCAATTAAAACACCTTTAAAAACCAAGAAGAAATAATGAGACATAAACTTATGGGGGTTTCTCCACGCACAATCTAATGTAATTTACAACCTAGGAACACGACTTCCAGAAAGGCTCTGCTGCCCTACCACCCAGATTTGGGAATGGAGAAATGCTGCCTCCTTGAGGCCACTTCCCACAACAGCAGCTTTAATCCCATTGCTCTAGGTCACTAAATATTCACAAAACTTGAAGTTCGGGAAATGAGACCTGCTCTCTAAAAAAACTCTTGGGTGGAAAATCGCCCAAAAAATTCAAAAGAGGGCAACCTTCCAAGAAGACAGTTTCAAGAGTTATACTGTACTCCCAATTGTTTCCTTTTTTTAACAGAAAAGAAAACAGCGGAGAAAAATGATGAGTTTTACGAATTTTCAACGACTTACAAACCCAAATTACAAAAACCTATGAGCTCACAGCAGCCAGAAGGGCCATTAGCATAAATGCTGCAAACAGTAAATGATGAAGCGATTGTGGAGAAATGCGTACCCTCGATTCTAAGGGGGACGTGGTAACAGCCACTAATGAAAACACAAAGAAGGTGCTTTGAAAAGGGAAACACGGTGCTACCAGTCAGTGAATCACACCCACTGCTGGGCCTATCACCTGAGAAAATGAGAATCAAAAAGTCACAGGCTGGCAATCCTGCACTCCAACAATATTTACCATAGCCAACACTTGGAAGCAATGAAAATGTCCATCAACCAAGGAATGCACAAAGAAGAACTGGTCCACGTACACAGTGGAAAATTACTCCAATAAAAAATAAAAATTAAATTTAAAAATCCAACACAACTAAGGAGACATCAGCTTGTGTGGGTTGGTCCGGGCACACTCCACTCTAATTTATAACCGAGAAACACCACAGGCCGCAAGGGCTTTTCCCTAGTTACCAGGGTGGGGAACATAGAAAGGCTGCCGCCCTCTGGCAGTTACCTGCAAAAGCAGCTTTAAAGCCTGTGCTAATGATCATTTCATATGAATAAGTACTGCAGAAGTGTAAATGAAACCTGCCCTCAAAATGTCTTCAGGGAGGTAAAGGCCAAAACGTTTCAAAATGTGACACATACTTTAAGAGAACACTTTGAAGAACTAAGGGGTAATCACAGCTTGAAAAATAAAAAGGACATGCCTTAAAGCTCAATTTCACGGATTATGAGGCACATGCGAATTCAACCACAAAGAGGTATCAGCTCACACTTGTCAGAATAACCATCAGCAAGAAAACTACAAACAATAAATGCTGAAGGTGTTGTGGAGAAATGCATACCCTCAACTGCAAGTGGGACCTAAGTTGGAAAGGGCCACAAACTCGAACAGAATGGGGGTGGCTTAAAAACGTAAACATTGAGCTACCATATGATCCAGCAGGCCCACTCCTCCACCTATAATCTAAGAAGAGAGAATTGGAAAGACACAGGCAGGCAAATCTGCATTGCACAGTATTACAATAGCCAAGATATGGAACTAACCAAAAAGTCCACCAACAGATGGGTGGACAAAGAAGTACTCCTCCATGTACAGATGGAATATTCGCTAGTGAAGAAAATGAAACAATGCCATTTGCAGCGCCATAGATGAGTCTAGACGTAATCACGCCACGTGTAGTCAGTGAGAAAGCAAAATACATATATCCTATGATATCACTTTCAGGAGTTACTTAAAAATTGATACCAATGAAGATATTTCCACAGAGAAAGGCAATCACAGATTCATTAAAAAACTTATGATTCACCAAATAGAAAGGGATGAGGATTGGATACATTACCATATTGGGGTTAACAGAGATATACAAACCATGTGAAATATATAACCACCAAAGACGTACGGAAGACCAAGAAGAGACTACTCAACATTTTGTCATAACCTACATGGGAAAAGGATGCGAGGAAGAAAAGATACACGTATATGTGTGAAAGACCCACATCTTGCACACCTATAGCAAACAAACCAATGTAATCAAATCTGCCTGGGTAAAAAATAAAAAGTAAATTACAAATATGAACAAGAAGTAATGAGACATAAACTTAAAGGGCTTTTTCCTGGCACGTTCCATTCTAATATACAACCTAGAATACCACTTCCATTAAGGCTCTGTTTCCCTAGTAACCAAATTTGGCAAAGGAGAAATGCTGCCACCTTGTGGCCGTTTCCTGCAAGAGCAGCTTTAAAGTCCCAGCTAATGGTTACTTAACATTCACAAGGACTCAGGGCTGTAAAAGACACTTGCCCTAAAAATTTGTGCTGAAGTAGGGAATGGACAAAAAATTCACAACAGGCAAATGTTTCAAGAAGAGATTATGAAGAGTTAAGTTTTACTCACACTCTTTTTAAAAAAAAGAAAAATGGATAAAAGCTCAACCTCAGGGAGTGTTAGACGCATGCAATCTAATCTACGAAAAGTTTCAACTTACACCAGTCGACTGACCATCAGCAAAAAGTCTACAAACAATAAATGCTGAAGGGGATTTAGAGAACTGTGTACCCTCTACCTTCTGGTGAGACATAAAAGCCAATAATGAGAAAAGAAAGGAGCTGTGTTTAAAAGTAAAAATGGAGGTACCATTCAATCCAGCAGGTGCACCAATGGACCTCTCACCTGAGAAGACAAGAATCGAGAAGACACAGGCCGCAAAAGCTGCAGTGCAGCCTTATTCACAATAGCCAAGACAGTGAAGCAATCAAAATATCCAACAAGAGGTGAATGGATAAAGAAGAAGTGGTCCATGTACACAGTGGAATATTAACCATGGAAAACAACGAACCATTGCTCTCTGAGGCACCACAAAGGAGTCTGGAGATAGTCACGAAACATGAGGTAAGTCGGAAAGCAAAAGACCTATATTCTATGATATCACTTATAGGCGTTACCTAATAACTGACACAAATGAACATATATCCACAGAGAAAGACACTCACAGACTTAGAAAATAAAACTATGCTCAACTAAAAGGAAAGGTGGGGGGAATGGATAAATTAAGATTAGTGTTACTATATGTATACAAACACATATTATATACATATCTCAAAAATACCGACCATATAGCAAGGGAGGTCTGCGGAACCCTCTGTAACATTTTACATGGGAAGAGGATCTGTACTTGAATAGACATATATAATGTACAAATGAACCAGAGTGTGTTCACCTAGGACAAACAATATTCTAACCTTTAGCCCAATTAAAACACCTTTAAAAACCAAGAAGAAATAATGAGACATAAACTTATGGGGGTTTCTCCACGCACATTCTAATGTAATTTACAACCTAGGAACACGACTTCCAGAAAGGCTCTGCTGCCCTACCACCCAGATTTGGGAATGGAGAAATGCTGCCTCCTTGAGGCCACTTCCCACAACAGCAGCTTTAAACCCATTGCTCTAGGTCACTAAATATTCACAAAACTTGAAGTTCGGGAAATGAGACCTGCTCTCTAAAAAAACTCTTGGGTGGAAAATCGCCCAAAAAATTCAAAAGAGGGCAACCTTCCAAGAAGACAGTTTCAAGAGTTATACTGTACTCCCAATTGTTTCCTTTTTTTAACAGAAAAGAAAACAGCGGAGAAAAATGATGAGTTTTACGAATTTTCAACGACTTACAAACCCAAATTACAAAAACCTATGAGCTCACAGCAGCCAGAAGGGCCATTAGCATAAATGCTGCAAACAATAAATGATGAAGCGATTGTGGAGAAATGCGTACCCTCGATTCTAAGGGGGACGTGGTAAGAGCCACTAATGAAAACACAAAGAAGGTGCTTTGAAAAGGGAAACACGGTGCTACCAGTCAGTGAATCACACCCACTGCAGGGCCTATCACCTGAGAAAATGAGAATCAAAAAGTCACAGGCTGGCAATCCTGCACTCCAACAATATTTACCATAGCCAACACTTGGAAGCAATGAAAATGTCCATCAACCGAGGAATGCACAAAGAAGAACTGGTCCACGTACACAGTGGAAAATTACTCCAATAAAAAATAAAAATTAAATTTAAAAATCCAACACAACTAAGGAGACATCAGCTTGTGTGGGTTGGTCCGGGCACACTCCACTCTAATTTATAACCGAGAAACACCACAGGCCGCAAGGGCTTTTCCCTAGTTACCAGGGTGGGGAACATAGAAAGGCTGCCGCCCTCTGGCAGTTACCTGCAAAAGCAGCTTTAAAGCCTGTGCTAATGATCATTTCATATGAATAAGTACTGCAGAAGTGTAAATGAAACCTGCCCTCAAAATGTCTTCAGGGAGGTAAAGGCCAAAACGTTTCAAAATGTGACACATACTTTAAGAGAACACTTTGTAGAACTAAGGGGTAGTCACAGCTTGAAAAATAAAAAGGACATGCCTTAAAGCTCAATTTCAACGGATTATGAGGCACATGCAAATTCAACCACAAAGAGGTATCAGCTCACACTTGTCAGAATAACCATCAGCAAGAAAACTACAAACAATAAATGCTGAAGGTGTTGTGGAGAAATGCATACCCTCAACTGCAAGTGGGACATAAGTTGGAAAGGGCCACAAACTCGAACAGAATGGGGGTGCCTTAAAAACGTAAACATTGAGCTACCATATGATCCAGCAGGCCCACTCCTCCACCTATAATCTAAGAAGAGAGAATTGGAAAGACACAGGCAGGCAAATCTGCATTGCACATTATTACAATAGCCAAGATATGGAAGTAACCAAAAAGTCCACCAACAGATGGGTGGACAAAGAAGTACTCCTCCATGTACAGATGGAATATTCGCTAGTGAAGAAAATGAAACAATGCCATTTGCAGCGCCATAGATGAGTCTAGACGTAATCACGCCACGTGTAGTCAGTGAGAAAGCAAAATACATATATCCTATGATATCACTTTCAGGAGTTACTTAAAAATTGATACCAATGAAGATATTTCCACAGAGAAAGGCAATCACAGATTCATTAAAAAACTTATGGTTCACCAAATAGAAAGGGATGAGGATTGGATACATTACCATATTGGGGTTAACAGAGATATACAAACCATGTGAAATATATAACCACCAAAGACGTACGGAAGACCAAGAAGAGACTACTCAACATTGTGTCATAACCTACATGGGAAAAGGATGCGAGGAAGAAAAGATACACGTATATGTGTGAAAGACCCACATCTTGCACACCTATAGCAAACAAACCAATGTAATCAAATCTGCCTGGGTAAAAAATAAAAAGTAAATTACAAATATGAACAAGAAGTAATGAGACATAAACTTAAAGGGCTTTTTCCTGGCACGTTCCATTCTAATATACAACCTAGAATACCACTTCCATTAAGGCTCTGTTTCCCTAGTAACCAAATTTGGCAAAGGAGAAATGCTGCCACCTTGTGGCCGTTTCCTGCAAGAGCAGCTTTAAAGTCCCAGCTAATGGTCACTTAACATTCACAAGGACTCAGGGCTGTAAAAGACACTTGCCCTAAAAATTTGTGCTGAAGTAGGGAATGGACAAAAAATTCACAACAGGCAAATGTTTCAAGAAGAGATTATGAAGAGTTAAGTTTTACTCACACTCTTTTAAAAAAAAAGAAAAATGGATAAAAGCTCAACCTCAGGGAGTGTTAGACGCATGCAATCTAATCTACGAAAAGTTTCAACTTACACCAGTCGACTGACCATCAGCAAAAAGTCTACAAACAATAAATGCTGAAGGGGATTTAGAGAACTGTGTACCCTCTACCTTCTGGTGAGACATAAAAGCCAATAATGAGAAAAGAAAGGAGCTGTGTTTAAAAGTAAAAATGGAGGTACCATTCAATCCAGCAGGTGCACCAATGGACCTCTCACCTGAGAAGACAAGAATCGAGAAGACACAGGCCGCAAAAGCTGCAGTGCAGCCTTATTCACAATAGCCAAGACAGTGAAGCAATCAAAATATCCAACAAGAGGTGAATGGATAAAGAAGAAGTGGTCCATGTACACAGTGGAATATTAACCATGGAAAACAACGAACCATTGCTCTCTGAGGCACCACAAAGGAGTCTGGAGATAGTCACGAAACATGAGGTAAGTCGGAAAGCAAAAGACCTATATTCTATGATATCACTTATAGGCGTTACCTAATAACTGACACAAATGAACATATATCCACAGAGAAAGACACTCACAGACTTAGAAAATAAAACTATGCTCAACTAAAAGGAAAGGTGGGGGGAATGGATAAATTAAGATTAGTGTTACTATATGTATACAAACACATATTATATACATATCTCAAAAATACCGACCATATAGCAAGGGAGGTCTGCGGAACCCTCTGTAACATTTTACATGGGAAGAGGATCTGTACTTGAATAGACATATACAATGTACAAATGAACCAGAGTGTGTTCACCTAGGACAAACAATATTCTAACCTTTAGCCCAATTAAAACACCTTTAAAAACCAAGAAGAAACAATGAGACATAAACTTATGGGGGTTTCTCCACGCACATTCTAATGTAATTTACAACCTAGGAACACGACTTCCAGAAAGGCTCTGCTGCCCTACCACCCAGATTTGGGAATGGAGAAATGCTGCCTCCTTGAGGCCACTTCCCACAACAGCAGCTTTAAACCCATTGCTCTAGGTCACTAAATATTCACAAAACTTGAAGTTCGGGAAATGAGACCTGCTCTCTAAAAAAACTCTTGGGTGGAAAATCGCCCAAAAAATTCAAAAGAGGGCAACCTTCCAAGAAGACAGTTTCAAGAGTTATACTGTACTCCCAATTGTTTCCTTTTTTTAACAGAAAAGAAAACAGCGGAGAAAAATGATGAGTTTTACGAATTTTCAACGACTTACAAACCCAAATTACAAAAACCTATGAGCTCACAGCAGCCAGAAGGGCCATTAGCATAAATGCTGCAAACAATAAATGATGAAGCGATTGTGGAGAAATGCGTACCCTCGATTCTAAGGGGGACGTGGTAAGAGCCACTAATGAAAACACAAAGGAGGTGCTTTGAAAAGGGAAACACGGTGCTACCAGTCAGTGAATCACACCCACTGCTGGGCCTATCACCTGAGAAAATGAGAATCAAAAAGTCACAGGCTGGCAATCCTGCACTCCAACAATATTTACCATAGCCAACACTTGGAAGCAATGAAAATGTCCATCAACCGAGGAATGCACAAAGAAGAAGTGGTCCACGTACACAGTGGAAAATTACTCCAATAAAAAATAAAAATTAAATTTAAAAATCCAACACAACTAAGGAGACATCAGCTTGTGTGGGTTGGTCGGGGCACACTCCACTCTAATTTATAACCGAGAAACACCACAGGCCGCAAGGGCTTTTCCCTAGTTACCAGGGTGGGGAACATAGAAAGGCTGCCGCCCTCTGGCAGTTACCTGCAAAAGCAGCTTTAAAGCCTGTGCTAATGATCATTTCATATGAATAAGTACTGCAGAAGTGTAAATGAAACCTGCCCTCAAAATGTCTTCAGGGAGGTAAAGGCCAAAACGTTTCAAAATGTGACACATACTTTAAGAGAACACTTTGTAGAACTAAGGGGTAGTCACAGCTTGAAAAATAAAAAGGACATGCCTTAAAGCTCAATTTCAACGGATTATGAGGCACATGCAAATTCAACCACAAAGAGGTATCAGCTCACACTTGTCAGAATAACCATCAGCAAGAAAACTACAAACAATAAATGCTGAAGGTGTTGTGGAGAAATGCATACCCTCAACTGCAAGTGGGACATAAGTTGGAAAGGGCCACAAACTCGAACAGAATGGGGGTGCCTTAAAAACGTAAACATTGAGCTACCATATGATCCAGCAGGCCCACTCCTCCACCTATAATCTAAGAAGAGAGAATTGGAAAGACACAGGCAGGCAAATCTGCATTGCACATTATTACAATAGCCAAGATATGGAAGTAACCAAAAAGTCCACCAACAGATGGGTGGACAAAGAAGTACTCCTCCATGTACAGATGGAATATTCGCTAGTGAAGAAAATGAAACAATGCCATTTGCAGCGCCATAGATGAGTCTAGACGTAATCACGCCACGTGTAGTCAGTGAGAAAGCAAAATACATATATCCTATGATATCACTTTCAGGAGTTACTTAAAAATTGATACCAATGAAGATATTTCCACAGAGAAAGGCAATCACAGATTCATTAAAAAACTTATGGTTCACCAAATAGAAAGGGATGAGGATTGGATACATTACCATATTGGGGTTAACAGAGATATACAAACCATGTGAAATATATAACCACCAAAGACGTACGGAAGACCAGGAAGAGACTACTCAACATTGTGTCATAACCTACATGGGAAAAGGATGCGAGGAAGAAAAGATACACGTATATGTGTGAAAGACCCACATCTTGCACACCTATAGCAAACAAACCAATGTAATCAAATCTGCCTGGGTAAAAAATAAAAAGTAAATTACAAATATGAACAAGAAGTAATGAGACATAAACTTAAAGGGCTTTTTCCTGGCACGTTCCATTCTAATATACAACCTGGAATACCACTTCCATTAAGGCTCTGTTTCCCTAGTAACCAAATTTGGCAAAGGAGAAATGCTGCCACCTTGTGGCCGTTTCCTGCAAGAGCAGCTTTAAAGTCCCAGCTAATGGTCACTTAACATTCACAAGGACTCAGGGCTGTAAAAGACACTTGCCCTAAAAATTTGTGCTGAAGTAGGGAATGGACAAAAAATTCACAACAGGCAAATGTTTCAAGAAGAGATTATGAAGAGTTAAGTTTTACTCACACTCTTTTTAAAAAAAAGAAAAATGGATAAAAGCTCAACCTCAGGGAGTGTTAGACGCATGCAATCTAATCTACGAAAAGTTTCAACTTACACCAGTCGACTGACCATCAGCAAAAAGTCTACAAACAATAAATGCTGAAGGGGATTTAGAGAACTGTGTACCCTCTACCTTCTGGTGAGATATAAAAGCCAATAATGAGAAAAGAAAGGAGCTGTGTTTAAAAGTAAAAATGGAGGTACCATTCAATCCAGCAGGTGCACCAATGGACCTCTCACCTGAGAAGACAAGAATCGAGAAGACACAGGCCGCAAAAGCTGCAGTGCAGCCTTATTCACAATAGCCAAGACAGTGAAGCAATCAAAATATACAACAAGAGGTGAATGGATAAAGAAGAAGTGGTCCATGTACACAGTGGAATATTAACCATGGAAAACAACGAACCATTGCTCTCTGAGGCACCACAAAGGAGTCTGGAGATAGTCACGAAACATGAGGTAAGTCAGAAAGCAAAAGACCTATATTCTATGATATCACTTATAGGCGTTATCTAATAACTGACACAAATGAACATATATCCACAGAGAAAGACACTCACAGACTTAGAAAATAAAACTATGCTCAACTAAAAGGAAAGGTGGGGGGAATGGATAAATTAAGATTAGTGTTACTATATGTATAAAAACACATATTATATACATATCTCAAAAATACCGACCATATAGCAAGGGAGGTCTGCGGAACCCTCTGTAACATTTTACATGGGAAGAGGATCTGTACTTGAATAGACATATATAATGTCCAAATGAACCAGAGTGTGTTCACCTAGGACAAACAATATTCTAACCTTTAGCCCAATTAAAACACCTTTAAAAACCAAGAAGAAATAATGAGACATAAACTTATGGGGGTTTCTCCACGCACAATCTAATGTAATTTACAACCTAGGAACACGACTTCCAGAAAGGCTCTGCTGCCCTACCACCCAGATTTGGGAATGGAGAAATGCTGCCTCCTTGAGGCCACTTCCCACAACAGCAGCTTTAATCCCATTGCTCTAGGTCACTAAATATTCACAAAACTTGAAGTTCGGGAAATGAGACCTGCTCTCTAAAAAAACTCTTGGGTGGAAAATCGCCCAAAAAATTCAAAAGAGGGCAACCTTCCAAGAAGACAGTTTCAAGAGTTATACTGTACTCCCAATTGTTTCCTTTTTTTAACAGAAAAGAAAACAGCGGAGAAAAATGATGAGTTTTACGAATTTTCAACGACTTACAAACCCAAATTACAAAAACCTATGAGCTCACAGCAGCCAGAAGGGCCATTAGCATAAATACTGCAAACAGTAAATGATGAAGCGATTGTGGAGAAATGCGTACCCTCGATTCTAAGGGGGACGTGGTAACAGCCACTAATGAAAACACAAAGAAGGTGCTTTGAAAAGGGAAACACGGTGCTACCAGTCAGTGAATCACACCCACTGCTGGGCCTATCACCTGAGAAAATGAGAATCAAAAAGTCACAGGCTGGCAATCCTGCACTCCAACAATATTTACCATAGCCAACACTTGGAAGCAATGAAAATGTCCATCAACCGAGGAATGCACAAAGAAGAAGTGGTCCACGTACACAGTGGAAAATTACTCCAATAAAAAATAAAAATTAAATTTAAAAATCCAACACAACTAAGGAGACATCAGCTTGTGTGGGTTGGTCCGGGCACACTCCACTCTAATTTATAACCGAGAAACACCACAGGCCGCAAGGGCTTTTCCCTAGTTACCAGGGTGGGGAACATAGAAAGGCTGCCGCCCTCTGGCAGTTACCTGCAAAAGCAGCTTTAAGCCTGTGCTAATGATCATTTCATATGAATAAGTACTGCAGAAGTGTAAATGAAACCTGCCCTCAAAATGTCTTCAGGGAGGTAAAGGCCAAAACGTTTCAAAATGTGACACATACTTTAAGAGAACACTTTGTAGAACTAAGGGGTAGTCACAGCTTGAAAAATAAAAAGGACATGCCTTAAAGCTCAATTTCAACGGATTATGAGGCACATGCAAATTCAACCACAAAGAGGTATCAGCTCACACTTGTCAGAATAACCATCAGCAAGAAAACTACAAACAATAAATGCTGAAGGTGTTGTGGAGAAATGCATACCCTCAACTGCAAGTGGGACATAAGTTGGAAAGGGCCACAAACTCGAACAGAATGGGGGTGCCTTAAAAACGTAAACATTGAGCTACCATATGATCCAGCAGGCCCACTCCTCCACCTATAATCTAAGAAGAGAGAATTGGAAAGACACAGGCAGGCAAATCTGCATTGCACAGTATTACAATAGCCAAGATATGGAAGTAACCAAAAAGTCCACCAACAGATGGGTGGACAAAGAAGTACTCCTCCATGTACAGATGGAATATTCGCTAGTGAAGAAAATGAAACAATGCCATTTGCAGCGCCATAGATGAGTCTAGACGTAATCACGCCACGTGTAGTCAGTGAGAAAGCAAAATACATATATCCTATGATATCACTTTCAGGAGTTACTTAAAAATTGATACCAATGAAGATATTTCCACAGAGAAAGGCAATCACAGATTCATTAAAAAACTTATGGTTCACCAAATAGAAAGGGATGAGGATTGGATACATTACCATATTGGGGTTAACAGAGATATACAAACCATGTGAAATATATAATCACCAAAGACGTACGGAAGACCAGGAGAAGACTACTCAACCTTGTGTCATAACCTACATGGGAAAAGGATGCTAGGAAGAATAGATACACGTATATGTGTGAAAGAACCACATCTTGCACACCTATAGCAAAGAAACCAATGTAATCAAATCTGCCTGGGTAAAAAATAAAAAGTAAATTACAAATATGAACAAGAAGTAATGAGACATAAACTTAAAGGGCTTTTTCCTGGCACGTTCCATTCTAATATACAACCTAGAATTCCACTTCCATTAAGGCTCTGTTTCCCTAGTAACCAAATTTGGCAAAGGAGAAATGCTGCCACCTTGTGGCCGTTTCCTGCAAGAGCAGCTTTAAAGTCCCAGCTAATGGTCACTTAACATTCACAAGGACTCAGGGCTGTAAAAGACACTTGCCCTAAAAATTTGTGCTGAAGTAGGGAATGGACAAAAAATTCACAACAGGCAAATGTTTCAAGAAGAGATTATGAAGAGTTAAGTTTTACTCACACTCTTTTTAAAAAAAAGAAAAATGGATAAAAGCTCAACCTCAGGGAGTGTTAGACGCATGCAATCTAATCTACGAAAAGTTTCAACTTACACCAGTCGACTGACCATCAGCAAAAAGTCTACAAACAATAAATGCTGAAGGGGATTTAGAGAACTGTGTACCCTCTACCTTCTGGTGAGACATAAAAGCCAATAATGAGAAAAGAAAGGAGCTGTGTTTAAAAGTAAAAATGGAGGTACCATTCAATCCAGCAGGTGCACCAATGGACCTCTCACCTGAGAAGACAAGAATCGAGAAGACACAGGCCGCAAAAGCTGCAGTGCAGCCTTATTCACAATAGCCAAGACAGTGAAGCAATCAAAATATCCAACAAGAGGTGAATGGATAAAGAAGAAGTGGTCCATGTACACAGTGGAATATTAACCATGGAAAACAACGAACCATTGCTCTCTGAGGCACCACAAAGGAGGCTGGAGATAGTCACGAAACATGAGGTAAGTCGGAAAGCAAAAGACCTATATTCTATGATATCACTTATAGGCGTTATCTAATAACTGACACAAAGGAACATATATCCACAGAGAAAGACACTCACAGACTTAGAAAATAAAACTATGCTCAACTAAAAGGAAAGGTGGGGGGAATGGATAAATTAAGATTAGTGTTACTATATGTATACAAACACATATTATATACATATCTCAAAAATACCGACCATATAGCAAGGGAGGTCTGCGGAACCCTCTGTAACATTTTACATGGGAAGAGGATCTGTACTTGAATAGACATATATAATGTCCAAATGAACCAGAGTGTGTTCACCTAGGACAAACAATATTCTAACCTTTAGCCCAATTAAAACACCTTTAAAAACCAAGAAGAAATAATGAGACATAAACTTATGGGGGTTTCTCCACGCACAATCTAATGTAATTTACAACCTAGGAACACGACTTCCAGAAAGGCTCTGCTGCCCTACCACCCAGATTTGGGAATGGAGAAATGCTGCCTCCTTGAGGCCACTTCCCACAACAGCAGCTTTAATCCCATTGCTCTAGGTCACTAAATATTCACAAAACTTGAAGTTCGGGAAATGAGACCTGCTCTCTAAAAAAACTCTTGGGTGGAAAATCGCCCAAAAAATTCAAAAGAGGGCAACCTTCCAAGAAGACAGTTTCAAGAGTTATACTGTACTCCCAATTGTTTCCTTTTTTTAACAGAAAAGAAAACAGCGGAGAAAAATGATGAGTTTTACGAATTTTCAACGACTTACAAACCCAAATTACAAAAACCTATGAGCTCACAGCAGCCAGAAGGGCCATTAGCATAAATGCTGCAAACAGTAAATGATGAAGCGATTGTGGAGAAATGCGTACCCTCGATTCTAAGGGGGACGTGGTAACAGCCACTAATGAAAACACAAAGAAGGTGCTTTGAAAAGGGAAACACGGTGCTACCAGTCAGTGAATCACACCCACTGCTGGGCCTATCACCTGAGAAAATGAGAATCAAAAAGTCACAGGCTGGCAATCCTGCACTCCAACAATATTTACCATAGCCAACACTTGGAAGCAATGAAAATGTCCATCAACCGAGGAATGCACAAAGAAGAAGTGGTCCACGTACACAGTGGAAAATTACTCCAATAAAAAATAAAAATTAAATTTAAAAATCCAACACAACTAAGGAGACATCAGCTTGTGTGGGTTGGTCCGGGCACACTCCACTCTAATTTATAACCGAGAAACACCACAGGCCGCAAGGGCTTTTCCCTAGTTACCAGGGTGGGGAACATAGAAAGGCTGCCGCCCTCTGGCAGTTACCTGCAAAAGCAGCTTTAAGCCTGTGCTAATGATCATTTCATATGAATAAGTACTGCAGAAGTGTAAATGAAACCTGCCCTCAAAATGTCTTCAGGGAGGTAAAGGCCAAAACGTTTCAAAATGTGACACATACTTTAAGAGAACACTTTGTAGAACTAAGGGGTAGTCACAGCTTGAAAAATAAAAAGGACATGCCTTAAAGCTCAATTTCAACGGATTATGAGGCACATGCAAATTCAACCACAAAGAGGTATCAGCTCACACTTGTCAGAATAACCATCAGCAAGAAAACTACAAACAATAAATGCTGAAGGTGTTGTGGAGAAATGCATACCCTCAACTGCAAGTGGGACATAAGTTGGAAAGGGCCACAAACTCGAACAGAATGGGGGTGCCTTAAAAACGTAAACATTGAGCTACCATATGATCCAGCAGGCCCACTCCTCCACCTATAATCTAAGAAGAGAGAATTGGAAAGACACAGGCAGGCAAATCTGCATTGCACAGTATTACAATAGCCAAGATATGGAAGTAACCAAAAAGTCCACCAACAGATGGGTGGACAAAGAAGTACTCCTCCATGTACAGATGGAATATTCGCTAGTGAAGAATATGAAACAATGCCATTTCAGCGCCATAGATGAGTCTAGACGTAATCACGCCACTTGTAGTCAGTGAGAAAGCAAAATACATATATCCTATGATATCACTTTCAGGAGTTACTTAAAAATTGATACCAATGAAGATATTTCCACAGAGAAAGGCAATCACAGATTCATTAAAAAACTTATGGTTCACCAAATACAAAGGGATGAGGATTGGATACATTACCATATTGGGGTTAACAGAGATATACAAACCATGTGAAATATATAAGCACCAAAGACGTACGGAAGACCAGGAAGAGACTACTCAACCTTGTGTCATAACCTACATGGGAAAAGGATGCGAGGAAGAAAAGATACACGTATATGTGTGAAAGACCCACATCTTGCACACCTATAGCAAACAAACCAATGTAATCAAATCTGCCTGGGTAAAAAATAAAAAGTAAATTACAAATATGAACAAGAAGTAATGAGACATAAACTTAAAGGGCTTTTTCCTGGAACGTTCCATTCTAATATACAACCTAGAATACCACTTCCATTAAGGCTCTGTTTCCCTAGTAACTAAATTTGGCAAAGGAGAAATGCTGCCACCTTGTGGCCGTTTCCTGCAAGATCAGCTTTAAAGTCCCAGCTAATGGTCACTTAACATTCACAAGGACTCAGGGCTGTAAAAGACACTTGCCCTAAAAATTTGTGCTGAAGTAGGGAATGGACAAAAAATTCACAACAGGCAAATGTTTCAAGAAGAGATTATGAAGAGTTAAGTTTTACTCACACTCTTTTTAAAAAAAAGAAAAATGGATAAAAGCTCAACCTCAGGGAGTGTTAGACGCATGCAATCTAATCTACGAAAAGTTTCAACTTACACCAGTCGACTGACCATCAGCAAAAAGTCTACAAACAATAAATGCTGAAGGGGATTTAGAGAACTGTGTACCCTCTACCTTCTGGTGAGACACAAAAGCCAATAATGAGAAAAGAAAGGAGCTGTGTTTAAAAGTAAAAATGGAGGTACCATTCAATCCAGCAGGTGCACCAATGGACCTCTCACCTGAGAAGACAAGAATCGAGAAGACACAGGCCGCAAAAGCTGCAGTGCAGCCTTATTCACAATAGCCAAGACAGTGAAGCAATCAAAATATCCAACAAGAGGTGAATGGATAAAGAAGAAGTGGTCCATGTACACAGTGGAATATTAACCATGGAAAACAACGAACCATTGCTCTCTGAGGCACCGCAAAGGAGGCTGGAGATAGTCACGAAACATGAGGTAAGTCGGAAAGCAAAAGACCTATATTCTATGATATCACTTATAGGCGTTACCTAATAACTGACACAAATGAACATATATCCACAGAGAAAGACACTCACAGACTTAGAAAATAAAACTATGCTCAACTAAAAGGAAAGGTGGGGGGAATGGATAAATTAAGATTAGTGTTACTATATGTATACAAACACATATTATATACATATCTCAAAAATACCGACCATATAGCAAGGGAGGTCTGCGGAACACTCTGTAACATTTTACATGGGAAGAGGATCTGTACTTGAATAGACATATACAATGTACAAATGAACCAGAGTGTGTTCACCTAGGACAAACAATATTCTAACCTTTAGCCCAATTAAAACACCTTTAAAAACCAAGAAGAAATAATGAGACATAAACTTATGGGGGTTTCTCCACGCACATTCTAATGTAATTTACAACCTAGGAACACGACTTCCAGAAAGGCTCTGCTGCCCTACCACCCAGATTTGGGAATGGAGAAATGCTGCCTTCTTGAGGCCACTTCCCACAACAGCAGCTTTAAACCCATTGCTCTAGGTCACTAAATATTCACAAAACTTAAAGTTCGGGAAATGAGACCTGCTCTCTAAAAAAACTCTTGGGTGGAAAATCGCCCAAAAAATTCAAAAGCGGGCAACCTTCCAAGAAGACAGTTTCAAGAGTTATACTGTACTCCCAATTGTTTCCTTTTTTTAACAGAAAAGAAAACAGCGGAGAAAAATGATGAGTTTTACGAATTTTCAACGACTTACAAACCCAAATTACAAAAACCTATGAGCTCACAGCAGCCAGAAGGGCCATTAGCATAAATGCTGCAAACAATAAATGATGAAGCGATTGTGGAGAAATTCGTACCCTCGATTCTAAGGGGGACGTGGTAAGAGCCACTAATGAAAACACAAAGAAGGTGCTTGGAAAAGGGAAACACGGTGCTACCAGTCAGTGAATCACACCCACTGCAGGGCCTATCACCTGAGAAAATTAGAATCAAAAAGTCACAGGCTGGCAATCCTGCACTCCAACAATATTTACCATAGCCAACACTTGGAAGCAATGAAAATGTCCATCAACCGAGGAATGCACAAAGAAGAAGTGGTCCACGTACACAGTGGAAAATTACTCCAATAAAAAATAAAAATTAAATTTAAAAATCCAACACAACTAAGGAGACATCAGCTTGTGTGGGTTTCTCCGGGCACACTCCACTCTAATTTATAACCGAGAAACACCACAGGCCGCAAGGGCTTTTCCCTAGTTACCAGGGTGGGGAACATAGAAAGGCTGCCACCCTCTGGCAGTTACCTGCAAAAGCAGGTTTAAAGCCAGTGCTAATGGTCATTTCATATGAATAAGTACTGCAGAAGTGTAAATGAAACCTGCCCTCAAAATGTCTTCAGGGAGGTAAAGGCCAAAACGTTTCAAAATGTGACACATACTTTAAGAGAACACTTTGAAGAACTAAGGGGTAATCACAGCTTGAAAAATAAAAAGGACATGCCTTAAAGCTCAATTTCAACGGATTATGAGGCACATGCGAATTCAACCACAAAGAGGTATCAGCTCACACTTGTCAGAATAACCATCAGCAAGAAAACTACAAACAATAAATGCTGAAGGTGTTGTGGAGAAATGCATACCCTCAACTGCAAGTGGGACATAAGTTGGAAAGGGCCACAAACTCGAACAGAATGGGGGTGCCTTAAAAACGTAAACATTGAGCTACCATATGATCCAGCAGGCCCACTCCTCCACCTATAATCTAAGAAGAGAGAATTGGAAAGACACAGGCAGGCAAATCTGCATTGCACAGTATTACAATAGCCAAGATATGGAAGTAACCAAAAAGTCCACCAACAGATGGGTGGACAAAGAAGTACTCCTCCATGTACAGATGGAATATTCGCTAGTGAAGAAAATGAAACAATGCCATTTGCAGCGCCATAGATGAGTCTAGACGTAATCACGCCACGTGTAGTCAGTGAGAAAGCAAAATACATATATCCTATGATATCACTTTCAGGAGTTACTTAAAAATTGATACCAATGAAGATATTTCCACAGAGAAAGGCAATCACAGATTCATTAAAAAACTTATGGTTCACCAAATAGAAAGGGATGAGGATTGGATACATTACCATATTGGGGTTAACAGAGATATACAAACCATGTGAAATATATAATCACCAAAGACGTACGGAAGACCAGGAGAAGACTACTCAACCTTGTGTCATAACCTACATGGGAAAAGGATGCTAGGAAGAATAGATACACGTATATGTGTGAAAGAACCACATCTTGCACACCTATAGCAAAGAAACCAATGTAATCAAATCTGCCTGGGTAAAAAATAAAAAGTAAATTACAAATATGAACAAGAAGTAATGAGACATAAACTTAAAGGGCTTTTTCCTGGCACGTTCCATTCTAATATACAACCTAGAATTCCACTTCCATTAAGGCTCTGTTTCCCTAGTAACCAAATTTGGCAAAGGAGAAATGCTGCCACCTTGTGGCCGTTTCCTGCAAGAGCAGCTTTAAAGTCCCAGCTAATGGTCACTTAACATTCACAAGGACTCAGGGCTGTAAAAGACACTTGCCCTAAAAATTTGTGCTGAAGTAGGGAATGGACAAAAAATTCACAACAGGCAAATGTTTCAAGAAGAGATTATGAAGAGTTAAGTTTTACTCACACTCTTTTTAAAAAAAAGAAAAATGGATAAAAGCTCAACCTCAGGGAGTGTTAGACGCATGCAATCTAATCTACGAAAAGTTTCAACTTACACCAGTCGACTGACCATCAGCAAAAAGTCTACAAACAATAAATGCTGAAGGGGATTTAGAGAACTGTGTACCCTCTACCTTCTGGTGAGACATAAAAGCCAATAATGAGAAAAGAAAGGAGCTGTGTTTAAAAGTAAAAATGGAGGTACCATTCAATCCAGCAGGTGCACCAATGGACCTCTCACCTGAGAAGACAAGAATCGAGAAGACACAGGCCGCAAAAGCTGCAGTGCAGCCTTATTCACAATAGCCAAGACAGTGAAGCAATCAAAATATCCAACAAGAGGTGAATGGATAAAGAAGAAGTGGTCCATGTACACAGTGGAATATTAACCATGGAAAACAACGAACCATTGCTCTCTGAGGCACCACAAAGGAGGCTGGAGATAGTCACGAAACATGAGGTAAGTCGGAAAGCAAAAGACCTATATTCTATGATATCACTTATAGGCGTTATCTAATAACTGACACAAAGGAACATATATCCACAGAGAAAGACACTCACAGACTTAGAAAATAAAACTATGCTCAACTAAAAGGAAAGGTGGGGGGAATGGATAAATTAAGATTAGTGTTACTATATGTATACAAACACATATTATATACATATCTCAAAAATACCGACCATATAGCAAGGGAGGTCTGCGGAACCCTCTGTAACATTTTACATGGGAAGAGGATCTGTACTTGAATAGACATATATAATGTCCAAATGAACCAGAGTGTGTTCACCTAGGACAAACAATATTCTAACCTTTAGCCCAATTAAAACACCTTTAAAAACCAAGAAGAAATAATGAGACATAAACTTATGGGGGTTTCTCCACGCACAATCTAATGTAATTTACAACCTAGGAACACGACTTCCAGAAAGGCTCTGCTGCCCTACCACCCAGATTTGGGAATGGAGAAATGCTGCCTCCTTGAGGCCACTTCCCACAACAGCAGCTTTAATCCCATTGCTCTAGGTCACTAAATATTCACAAAACTTGAAGTTCGGGAAATGAGACCTGCTCTCTAAAAAAACTCTTGGGTGGAAAATCGCCCAAAAAATTCAAAAGAGGGCAACCTTCCAAGAAGACAGTTTCAAGAGTTATACTGTACTCCCAATTGTTTCCTTTTTTTAACAGAAAAGAAAACAGCGGAGAAAAATGATGAGTTTTACGAATTTTCAACGACTTACAAACCCAAATTACAAAAACCTATGAGCTCACAGCAGCCAGAAGGGCCATTAGCATAAATGCTGCAAACAGTAAATGATGAAGCGATTGTGGAGAAATGCGTACCCTCGATTCTAAGGGGGACGTGGTAACAGCCACTAATGAAAACACAAAGAAGGTGCTTTGAAAAGGGAAACACGGTGCTACCAGTCAGTGAATCACACCCACTGCTGGGCCTATCACCTGAGAAAATGAGAATCAAAAAGTCACAGGCTGGCAATCCTGCACTCCAACAATATTTACCATAGCCAACACTTGGAAGCAATGAAAATGTCCATCAACCGAGGAATGCACAAAGAAGAAGTGGTCCACGTACACAGTGGAAAATTACTCCAATAAAAAATAAAAATTAAATTTAAAAATCCAACACAACTAAGGAGACATCAGCTTGTGTGGGTTGGTCCGGGCACACTCCACTCTAATTTATAACCGAGAAACACCACAGGCCGCAAGGGCTTTTCCCTAGTTACCAGGGTGGGGAACATAGAAAGGCTGCCGCCCTCTGGCAGTTACCTGCAAAAGCAGCTTTAAGCCTGTGCTAATGATCATTTCATATGAATAAGTACTGCAGAAGTGTAAATGAAACCTGCCCTCAAAATGTCTTCAGGGAGGTAAAGGCCAAAACGTTTCAAAATGTGACACATACTTTAAGAGAACACTTTGTAGAACTAAGGGGTAGTCACAGCTTGAAAAATAAAAAGGACATGCCTTAAAGCTCAATTTCAACGGATTATGAGGCACATGCAAATTCAACCACAAAGAGGTATCAGCTCACACTTGTCAGAATAACCATCAGCAAGAAAACTACAAACAATAAATGCTGAAGGTGTTGTGGAGAAATGCATACCCTCAACTGCAAGTGGGACATAAGTTGGAAAGGGCCACAAACTCGAACAGAATGGGGGTGCCTTAAAAACGTAAACATTGAGCTACCATATGATCCAGCAGGCCCACTCCTCCACCTATAATCTAAGAAGAGAGAATTGGAAAGACACAGGCAGGCAAATCTGCATTGCACAGTATTACAATAGCCAAGATATGGAAGTAACCAAAAAGTCCACCAACAGATGGGTGGACAAAGAAGTACTCCTCCATGTACAGATGGAATATTCGCTAGTGAAGAATATGAAACAATGCCATTTCAGCGCCATAGATGAGTCTAGACGTAATCACGCCACTTGTAGTCAGTGAGAAAGCAAAATACATATATCCTATGATATCACTTTCAGGAGTTACTTAAAAATTGATACCAATGAAGATATTTCCACAGAGAAAGGCAATCACAGATTCATTAAAAAACTTATGGTTCACCAAATAGAAAGGGATGAGGATTGGATACATTACCATATTGGGGTTAACAGAGATATACAAACCATGTGAAATATATAAGCACCAAAGACGTACGGAAGACCAGGAAGAGACTACTCAACCTTGTGTCATAACCTACATGGGAAAAGGATGCGAGGAAGAAAAGATACACGTATATGTGTGAAAGACCCACATCTTGCACACCTATAGCAAACAAACCAATGTAATCAAATCTGCCTGGGTAAAAAATAAAAAGTAAATTACAAATATGAACAAGAAGTAATGAGACATAAACTTAAAGGGCTTTTTCCTGGAACGTTCCATTCTAATATACAACCTAGAATACCACTTCCATTAAGGCTCTGTTTCCCTAGTAACTAAATTTGGCAAAGGAGAAATGCTGCCACCTTGTGGCCGTTTCCTGCAAGATCAGCTTTAAAGTCCCAGCTAATGGTCACTTAACATTCACAAGGACTCAGGGCTGTAAAAGACACTTGCCCTAAAAATTTGTGCTGAAGTAGGGAATGGACAAAAAATTCACAACAGGCAAATGTTTCAAGAAGAGATTATGAAGAGTTAAGTTTTACTCACACTCTTTTTAAAAAAAAGAAAAATGGATAAAAGCTCAACCTCAGGGAGTGTTAGACGCATGCAATCTAATCTACGAAAAGTTTCAACTTACACCAGTCGACTGACCATCAGCAAAAAGTCTACAAACAATAAATGCTGAAGGGGATTTAGAGAACTGTGTACCCTCTACCTTCTGGTGAGACACAAAAGCCAATAATGAGAAAAGAAAGGAGCTGTGTTTAAAAGTAAAAATGGAGGTACCATTCAATCCAGCAGGTGCACCAATGGACCTCTCACCTGAGAAGACAAGAATCGAGAAGACACAGGCCGCAAAAGCTGCAGTGCAGCCTTATTCACAATAGCCAAGACAGTGAAGCAATCAAAATATCCAACAAGAGGTGAATGGATAAAGAAGAAGTGGTCCATGTACACAGTGGAATATTAACCATGGAAAACAACGAACCATTGCTCTCTGAGGCACCGCAAAGGAGGCTGGAGATAGTCACGAAACATGAGGTAAGTCGGAAAGCAAAAGACCTATATTCTATGATATCACTTATAGGCGTTACCTAATAACTGACACAAATGAACATATATCCACAGAGAAAGACACTCACAGACTTAGAAAATAAAACTATGCTCAACTAAAAGGAAAGGTGGGGGGAATGGATAAATTAAGATTAGTGTTACTATATGTATACAAACACATATTATATACATATCTCAAAAATACCGACCATATAGCAAGGGAGGTCTGCGGAACACTCTGTAACATTTTACATGGGAAGAGGATCTGTACTTGAATAGACATATACAATGTACAAATGAACCAGAGTGTGTTCACCTAGGACAAACAATATTCTAACCTTTAGCCCAATTAAAACACCTTTAAAAACCAAGAAGAAATAATGAGACATAAACTTATGGGGGTTTCTCCACGCACATTCTAATGTAATTTACAACCTAGGAACACGACTTCCAGAAAGGCTCTGCTGCCCTACCACCCAGATTTGGGAATGGAGAAATGCTGCCTTCTTGAGGCCACTTCCCACAACAGCAGCTTTAAACCCATTGCTCTAGGTCACTAAATATTCACAAAACTTAAAGTTCGGGAAATGAGACCTGCTCTCTAAAAAAACTCTTGGGTGGAAAATCGCCCAAAAAATTCAAAAGCGGGCAACCTTCCAAGAAGACAGTTTCAAGAGTTATACTGTACTCCCAATTGTTTCCTTTTTTTAACAGAAAAGAAAACAGCGGAGAAAAATGATGAGTTTTACGAATTTTCAACGACTTACAAACCCAAATTACAAAAACCTATGAGCTCACAGCAGCCAGAAGGGCCATTAGCATAAATGCTGCAAACAATAAATGATGAAGCGATTGTGGAGAAATTCGTACCCTCGATTCTAAGGGGGACGTGGTAAGAGCCACTAATGAAAACACAAAGAAGGTGCTTGGAAAAGGGAAACACGGTGCTACCAGTCAGTGAATCACACCCACTGCAGGGCCTATCACCTGAGAAAATTAGAATCAAAAAGTCACAGGCTGGCAATCCTGCACTCCAACAATATTTACCATAGCCAACACTTGGAAGCAATGAAAATGTCCATCAACCGAGGAATGCACAAAGAAGAAGTGGTCCACGTACACAGTGGAAAATTACTCCAATAAAAAATAAAAATTAAATTTAAAAATCCAACACAACTAAGGAGACATCAGCTTGTGTGGGTTTCTCCGGGCACACTCCACTCTAATTTATAACCGAGAAACACCACAGGCCGCAAGGGCTTTTCCCTAGTTACCAGGGTGGGGAACATAGAAAGGCTGCCGCCCTCTGGCAGTTACCTGCAAAAGCAGGTTTAAAGCCAGTGCTAATGGTCATTTCATATGAATAAGTACTGCAGAAGTGTAAATGAAACCTGCCCTCAAAATGTCTTCAGGGAGGTAAAGGCCAAAACGTTTCAAAATGTGACACATACTTTAAGAGAACACTTTGAAGAACTAAGGGGTAATCACAGCTTGAAAAATAAAAAGGACATGCCTTAAAGCTCAATTTCAACGGATTATGAGGCACATGCGAATTCAACCACAAAGAGGTATCAGCTCACACTTGTCAGAATAACCATCAGCAAGAAAACTACAAACAATAAATGCTGAAGGTGTTGTGGAGAAATGCATACCCTCAACTGCAAGTGGGACATAAGTTGGAAAGGGCCACAAACTCGAACAGAATGGGGGTGCCTTAAAAACGTAAACATTGAGCTACCATATGATCCAGCAGGCCCACTCCTCCACCTATAATCTAAGAAGAGAGAATTGGAAAGACACAGGCAGGCAAATCTGCATTGCACAGTATTACAATAGCCAAGATATGGAAGTAACCAAAAAGTCCACCAACAGATGGGTGGACAAAGAAGTACTCCTCCATGTACAGATGGAATATTCGCTAGTGAAGAAAATGAAACAATGCCATTTGCAGCGCCATAGATGAGTCTAGACGTAATCACGCCACGTGTAGTCAGTGAGAAAGCAAAATACATATATCCTATGATATCACTTTCAGGAGTTACTTAAAAATTGATACCAATGAAGATATTTCCACAGAGAAAGGCAATCACAGATTCATTAAAAAACTTATGGTTCACCAAATAGAAAGGGATGAGGATTGGATACATTACCATATTGGGGTTAACAGAGATATACAAACCATGTGAAATATATAATCACCAAAGACGTACGGAAGACCAGGAGAAGACTACTCAACCTTGTGTCATAACCTACATGGGAAAAGGATGCTAGGAAGAATAGATACACGTATATGTGTGAAAGAACCACATCTTGCACACCTATAGCAAAGAAACCAATGTAATCAAATCTGCCTGGGTAAAAAATAAAAAGTAAATTACAAATATGAACAAGAAGTAATGAGACATAAAATTAAAGGGCTTTTTCCTGGCACGTTCCATTCTAATATACAACCTAGAATTCCACTTCCATTAAGGCTCTGTTTCCCTAGTAACCAAATTTGGCAAAGGAGAAATGCTGCCACCTTGTGGCCGTTTCCTGCAAGAGCAGCTTTAAAGTCCCAGCTAATGGTCACTTAACATTCACAAGGACTCAGGGCTGTAAAAGACACTTGCCCTAAAAATTTGTGCTGAAGTAGGGAATGGACAAAAAATTCACAACAGGCAAATGTTTCAAGAAGAGATTATGAAGAGTTAAGTTTTACTCACACTCTTTTTAAAAAAAAGAAAAATGGATAAAAGCTCAACCTCAGGGAGTGTTAGACGCATGCAATCTAATCTACGAAAAGTTTCAACTTACACCAGTCGACTGACCATCAGCAAAAAGTCTACAAACAATAAATGCTGAAGGGGATTTAGAGAACTGTGTACCCTCTACCTTCTGGTGAGACATAAAAGCCAATAATGAGAAAAGAAAGGAGCTGTGTTTAAAAGTAAAAATGGAGGTACCATTCAATCCAGCAGGTGCACCAATGGACCTCTCACCTGAGAAGACAAGAATCGAGAAGACACAGGCCGCAAAAGCTGCAGTGCAGCCTTATTCACAATAGCCAAGACAGTGAAGCAATCAAAATATCCAACAAGAGGTGAATGGATAAAGAAGAAGTGGTCCATGTACACAGTGGAATATTAACCATGGAAAACAACGAACCATTGCTCTCTGAGGCACCGCAAAGGAGGCTGGAGATAGTCACGAAACATGAGGTAAGTCGGAAAGCAAAAGACCTATATTCTATGATATCACTTATAGGCGTTATCTAATAACTGACACAAAGGAACATATATCCACAGAGAAAGACACTCACAGACTTAGAAAATAAAACTATGCTCAACTAAAAGGAAAGGTGGGGGGAATGGATAAATTAAGATTAGTGTTACTATATGTATACAAACACATATTATATACATATCTCAAAAATACCGACCATATAGCAAGGGAGGTCTGCGGAACCCTCTGTAACATTTTACATGGGAAGAGGATCTGTACTTGAATAGACATATATAATGTCCAAATGAACCAGAGTGTGTTCACCTAGGACAAACAATATTCTAACCTTTAGCCCAATTAAAACACCTTTAAAAACCAAGAAGAAATAATGAGACATAAACTTATGGGGGTTTCTCCACGCACATTCTAATGTAATTTACAACCTAGGAACACGACTTCCAGAAAGGCTCTGCTGCCCTACCACCCAGATTTGGGAATGGAGAAATGCTGCCTCCTTGAGGCCACTTCCCACAACAGCAGCTTTAATCCCATTGCTCTAGGTCACTAAATATTCACAAAACTTGAAGTTCGGGAAATGAGACCTGCTCTCTAAAAAAACTCTTGGGTGGAAAATCGCCCAAAAAATTCAAAAGAGGGCAACCTTCCAAGAAGACAGTTTCAAGAGTTATACTGTACTCCCAATTGTTTCCTTTTTTTAACAGAAAAGAAAACAGCGGAGAAAAATGATGAGTTTTACGAATTTTCAACGACTTACAAACCCAAATTACAAAAACCTATGAGCTCACAGCAGCCAGAAGGGCCATTAGCATAAATGCTGCAAACAGTAAATGATGAAGCGATTGTGGAGAAATGCGTACCCTCGATTCTAAGGGGGACGTGGTAACAGCCACTAATGAAAACACAAAGAAGGTGCTTGGAAAAGGGAAACACGGTGCTACCAGTCAGTGAATCACACCCACTGCTGGGCCTATCACCTGAGAAAATGAGAATCAAAAAGTCACAGGCTGGCAATCCTGCACTCCAACAATATTTACCATAGCTAACACTTGGAAGCAATGAAAATGTCCATCAACCGAGGAATGCACAAAGAAGAAGTGGTCCACGTACACAGTGGAAAATTACTCCAATAAAAAATAAAAATTAAATTTAAAAATCCAACACAACTAAGGAGACATCAGCTTGTGTGGGTTGGTCCGGGCACACTCCACTCTAATTTATAACCGAGAAACACCACAGGCCGCAAGGGCTTTTCCCTAGTTACCAGGGTGGGGAACATAGAAAGGCTGCCGCCCTCTGGCAGTTACCTGCAAAAGCAGCTTTAAAGCCTGTGCTAATGATCATTTCATATGAATAAGTACTGCAGAAGTGTAAATGAAACCTGCCCTCAAAATGTCTTCAGGGAGGTAAAGGCCAAAACGTTTCAAAATGTGACACATACTTTAAGAGAACACTTTGTAGAACTAAGGGGTAGTCACAGCTTGAAAAATAAAAAGGACATGCCTTAAAGCTCAATTTCAACGGATTATGAGGCACATGCAAATTCAACCACAAAGAGGTATCAGCTCACACTTGTCAGAATAACCATCAGCAAGAAAACTACAAACAATAAATGCTGAAGGTGTTGTGGAGAAATGCATACCCTCAACTGCAAGTGGGACATAAGTTGGAAAGGGCCACAAACTCGAACAGAATGGGGGTGCCTTAAAAACGTAAACATTGAGCTACCATATGATCCAGCAGGCCCACTCCTCCACCTATAATCTAAGAAGAGAGAATTGGAAAGACACAGGCAGGCAAATCTGCATTGCACATTATTACAATAGCCAAGATATGGAAGTAACCAAAAAGTCCACCAACAGATGGGTGGACAAAGAAGTACTCCTCCATGTACAGATGGAATATTCGCTAGTGAAGAAAATGAAACAATGCCATTTGCAGCGCCATAGATGAGTCTAGACGTAATCACGCCACGTGTAGTCAGTGAGAAAGCAAAATACATATATCCTATGATATCACTTTCAGGAGTTACTTAAAAATTGATACCAATGAAGATATTTCCACAGAGAAAGGCAATCACAGATTCATTAAAAAACTTATGGTTCACCAAATAGAAAGGGATGAGGATTGGATACATTACCATATTGGGGTTAACAGAGATATACAAACCATGTGAAATATATAACCACCAAAGACGTACGGAAGACCAGGAAGAGACTACTCAACATTGTGTCATAACCTACATGGGAAAAGGATGCGAGGAAGAAAAGATACACGTATATGTGTGAAAGACCCACATCTTGCACACCTATAGCAAACAAACCAATGTAATCAAATCTGCCTGGGTAAAAAATAAAAAGTAAATTACAAATATGAACAAGAAGTAATGAGACATAAACTTAAAGGGCTTTTTCCTGGCACGTTCCATTCTAATATACAACCTGGAATACCACTTCCATTAAGGCTCTGTTTCCCTAGTAACCAAATTTGGCAAAGGAGAAATGCTGCCATCTTGTGGCCGTTTCCTGCAAGAGCAGCTTTAAAGTCCCAGCTAATGGTCACTTAACATTCACAAGGACTCAGGGCTGTAAAAGACACTTGCCCTAAAAATTTGTGCTGAAGTAGGGAATGGACAAAAAATTCACAACAGGCAAATGTTTCAAGAAGAGATTATGAAGAGTTAAGTTTTACTCACACTCTTTTTAAAAAAAAGAAAAATGGATAAAAGCTCAACCTCAGGGAGTGTTAGACGCATGCAATCTAATCTACGAAAAGTTTCAACTTACACCAGTCGACTGACCATCAGCAAAAAGTCTACAAACAATAAATGCTGAAGGGGATTTAGAGAACTGTGTACCCTCTACCTTCTGGTGAGATATAAAAGCCAATAATGAGAAAAGAAAGGAGCTGTGTTTAAAAGTAAAAAGGGAGGTACCATTCAATCCAGCAGGTGCACCAATGGACCTCTCACCTGAGAAGACAAGAATCGAGAAGACACAGGCCGCAAAAGCTGCAGTGCAGCCTTATTCACAATAGCCAAGACAGTGAAGCAATCAAAATATACAACAAGAGGTGAATGGATAAAGAAGAAGTGGTCCATGTACACAGTGGAATATTAACCATGGAAAACAACGAACCATTGCTCTCTGAGGCACCACAAAGGAGTCTGGAGATAGTCACGAAACATGAGGTAAGTCAGAAAGCAAAAGACCTATATTCTATGATATCACTTATAGGCGTTATCTAATAACTGACACAAATGAACATATATCCACAGAGAAAGACACTCACAGACTTAGAAAATAAAACTATGCTCAACTAAAAGGAAAGGTGGGGGGAATGGATAAATTAAGATTAGTGTTACTATATGTATACAAACACATATTATATACATATCTCAAAAATACCGACCATATAGCAAGGGAGGTCTGCGGAACCCTCTGTAACATTTTACATGGGAAGAGGATCTGTACTTGAATAGACATATATAATGTACAAATGAACCAGAGTGTGTTCACCTAGGACAAACAATATTCTAACCTTTAGCCCAATTAAAACACCTTTAAAAACCAAGAAGAAATAATGAGACATAAACTTATGGGGGTTTCTCCACGCACATTCTAATGTAATTTACAACCTAGGAACACGACTTCCAGAAAGGCTCTGCTGCCCTACCACCCAGATTTGGGAATGGAGAAATGCTGCCTCCTTGAGGCCACTTCCCACAACAGCAGCTTTAAACCCATTGCTCTAGGTCACTAAATATTCACAAAACTTGAAGTTCGGGAAATGAGACCTGCTCTCTAAAAAAACTCTTGGGTGGAAAATCGCCCAAAAAATTCAAAAGAGGGCAACCTTCCAAGAAGACAGTTTCAAGAGTTATACTGTACTCCCAATTGTTTCCTTTTTTTAACAGAAAAGAAAACAGCGGAGAAAAATGATGAGTTTTACGAATTTTCAACGACTTACAAACCCAAATTACAAAAACCTATGAGCTCACAGCAGCCAGAAGGGCCATTAGCATAAATGCTGCAAACAGTAAATGATGAAGCGATTGTGGAGAAATGCGTACCCTCGATTCTAAGGGGGACGTGGTAACAGCCACTAATGAAAACACAAAGAAGGTGCTTTGAAAAGGGAAACACGGTGCTACCAGTCAGTGAATCACACCCACTGCTGGGCCTATCACCTGAGAAAATGAGAATCAAAAAGTCACAGGCTGGCAATCCTGCACTCCAACAATATTTACCATAGCCAACACTTGGAAGCAATGAAAATGTCCATCAACCGAGGAATGCACAAAGAAGAAGTGGTCCACGTACACAGTGGAAAATTACTCCAATAAAAAATAAAAATTAAATTTAAAAATCCAACAAAACTAAGGAGACATCAGCTTGTGTGGGTTGGTCCGGGCACACTCCACTCTAATTTATAACCGAGAAACACCACAGGCTGCACGGGCTTTTCCCTAGTTACCAGGGTGGGGAACATAGAAAGGCTGCCGCCCTCTGGCAGTTACCTGCAAAAGCAGCTTTAAAGCCTGTGCTAATGGTCATTTCATATGAATAAGTACTGCAGAAGTGTAAATGAAACCTGCCCTCAAAATGTCTTCAGGGAGGTAAAGGCCAAAACGTTTCAAAATGTGACACATACTTTAAGAGAACACTTTGTAGAACTAAGGGGTAGTCACAGCTTGAAAAATAAAAAGGACATGCCTTAAAGCTCAATTTCAACGGATTATGAGGCACATGCAAATTCAACCACAAAGAGGTATCAGCTCACACTTGTCAGAATAACCATCAGCAAGAAAACTACAAACAATAAATGCTGAAGGTGTTGTGGAGAAATGCATACCCTCAACTGCAAGTGGGACATAAGTTGGAAAGGGCCACAAACTCGAACAGAATGGGGGTGCCTTAAAAACGTAAACATTGAGCTACCATATGATCCAGCAGGCCCACTCCTCCACCTATAATCTAATAAGAGAGAATTGGAAAGACACAGGCAGGCAAATCTGCATTGCACAGTATTACAATAGCCAAGATATGGAAGTAACCAAAAAGTCCACCAACAGATGGGTGGACAAAGAAGTACTCCTCCATGTACAGATGGAATATTCGCTAGTGAAGAATATGAAACAATGCCATTTGCAGCGCCATAGATGAGTCTAGACGTAATCACGCCACGTGTAGTCAGTGAGAAAGCAAAATACATATATCCTATGATATCACTTTCAGGAGTTACTTAAAAATTGATACCAATGAAGATATTTCCACAGAGAAAGGCAATCACAGATTCATTAAAAAACTTATGGTTCACCAAATAGAAAGGGATGAGGATTGGATACATTACCATATTGGGGTTAACAGAGATATACAAACCATGTGAAATATATAACCACCAAAGACGTACAGAAGACCAGGAAGAGACTACTCAACCTTGTGTCATAACCTACATGGGAAAAGGATGCGAGGAAGAAAAGATACACGTATATGTGTGAAAGACCCACATCTTGCACACCTATAGCAAACAAACCAATGTAATCAAATCTGCCTGGGTAAAAAATAAAAAGTAAATTACAAATATGAACAAGAAGTAATGAGACATAAACTTAAAGGGCTTTTTCCTGGCACGTTCCATTCTAATATACAACCTAGAATACCACTTCCATTAAGGCTCTGTTTCCCTAGTAACCAAATTTGGCCAAGGAGAAATGCTGCCACCTTGTGGCCGTTTCCTGCAAGAGCAGCTTTAAAGTCCCAGCTAATGGTCACTTAACATTCACAAGGACTCAGGGCTGTAAAAGACACTTGCCCTAAAAATTTGTGCTGAAGTAGGGAATGGACAAAAAATTCACAACAGGCAAATGTTTCAAGAAGAGATTATGAAGAGTTAAGTTTTACTCACACTCTTTTTAAAAAAAAGAAAAATGGATAAAAGCTCAACCTCAGGGAGTGTTAGACGCATGCAATCTAATCTACGAAAAGTTTCAACTTACACCAGTCGACTGACCATCAGCAAAAAGTCTACAAACAATAAATGCTGAAGGGGATTTAGAGAACTGTGTACCCTCTACCTTCTGGTGAGACATAAAAGCCAATAATGAGAAAAGAAAGGAGCTGTGTTTAAAAGTAAAAATGGAGGTACCATTCAATCCAGCAGGTGCACCAATGGACCTCTCACCTGAGAAGACAAGAATCGAGAAGACACAGGCCGCAAAAGCTGCAGTGCAGCCTTATTCACAATAGCCAAGACAGTGAAGCAATCAAAATATCCAACAAGAGGTGAATGGATAAAGAAGAAGTGGTCCATGTACACAGTGGAATATTAACCATGGAAAACAACGAACCATTGCTCTCTGAGGCACCGCAAAGGAGGCTGGAGATAGTCACGAAACATGAGGTAAGTCGGAAAGCAAAAGACCTATATTCTATGATATCACTTATAGGCGTTACCTAATAACTGACACAAATGAACATATATCCACAGAGAAAGACACTCACAGACTTAGAAAATAAAACTATGCTCAACTAAAAGGAAAGGTGGGGGGAATGGATAAATTAAGATTAGTGTTACTATATGTATACAAACACATATTATATACATATCTCAAAAATACCGACCATATAGCAAGGGAGGTCTGCGGAACACTCTGTAACATTTTACATGGGAAGAGGATCTGTACTTGAATAGACATATACAATGTACAAATGAACCAGAGTGTGTTCACCTAGGACAAACAATATTCTAACCTTTAGCCCAATTAAAACACCTTTAAAAACCAAGAAGAAATAATGAGACATAAACTTATGGGGGTTTCTCCACGCACATTCTAATGTAATTTACAACCTAGGAACACGACTTCCAGAAAGGCTCTGCTGCCCTACCACCCAGATTTGGGAATGGAGAAATGCTGCCTCCTTGAGGCCACTTCCCACAACAGCAGCTTTAAACCCATTGCTCTAGGTCACTAAATATTCACAAAACTTGAAGTTCGGGAAATGAGACCTGCTCTCTAAAAAAACTCTTGGGTGGAAAATCGCCCAAAAAATTCAAAAGAGGGCAACCTTCCAAGAAGACAGTTTCAAGAGTTATACTGTACTCCCAATTGTTTCCTTTTTTTAACAGAAAAGAAAACAGCGGAGAAAAATGATGAGTTTTACGAATTTTCAACGACTTACAAACCCAAATTACAAAAACCTATGAGCTCACAGCAGCCAGAAGGGCCATTAGCATAAATGCTGCAAACAGTAAATGATGAAGCGATTGTGGAGAAATGCGTACCCTCGATTCTAAGGGGGACGTGGTAACAGCCACTAATGAAAACACAAAGAAGGTGCTTTGAAAAGGGAAACACGGTGCTACCAGTCAGTGAATCACACCCACTGCTGGGCCTATCACCTGAGAAAATGAGAATCAAAAAGTCACAGGCTGGCAATCCTGCACTCCAACAATATTTACCATAGCCAACACTTGGAAGCAATGAAAATGTCCATCAACCGAGGAATGCACAAAGAAGAAGTGGTCCACGTACACAGTGGAAAATTACTCCAATAAAAAATAAAAATTAAATTTAAAAATCCAACAAAACTAAGGAGACATCAGCTTGTGTGGGTTGGTCCGGGCACACTCCACTCTAATTTATAACCGAGAAACACCACAGGCTGCAAGGGCTTTTCCCTAGTTACCAGGGTGGGGAACATAGAAAGGCTGCCGCCCTCTGGCAGTTACCTGCAAAAGCAGCTTTAAAGCCTGTGCTAATGGTCATTTCATATGAATAAGTACTGCAGAAGTGTAAATGAAACCTGCCCTCAAAATGTCTTCAGGGAGGTAAAGGCCAAAACGTTTCAAAATGTGACACATACTTTAAGAGAACACTTTGTAGAACTAAGGGGTAGTCACAGCTTGAAAAATAAAAAGGACATGCCTTAAAGCTCAATTTCAACGGATTATGAGGCACATGCAAATTCAACCACAAAGAGGTATCAGCTCACACTTGTCAGAATAACCATCAGCAAGAAAACTACAAACAATAAATGCTGAAGGTGTTGTGGAGAAATGCATACCCTCAACTGCAAGTGGGACATAAGTTGGAAAGGGCCACAAACTCGAACAGAATGGGGGTGCCTTAAAAACGTAAACATTGAGCTACCATATGATCCAGCAGGCCCACTCCTCCACCTATAATCTAATAAGAGAGAATTGGAAAGACACAGGCAGGCAAATCTGCATTGCACAGTATTACAATAGCCAAGATATGGAAGTAACCAAAAAGTCCACCAACAGATGGGTGGACAAAGAAGTACTCCTCCATGTACAGATGGAATATTCCCTAGTGAAGAATATGAAACAATGCCATTTGCAGCGCCATAGATGAGTCTAGACGTAATCACGCCACGTGTAGTCAGTGAGAAAGCAAAATACATATATCCTATGATATCACTTTCAGGAGTTACTTAAAAATTGATACCAATGAAGATATTTCCACAGAGAAAGGCAATCACAGATTCATTAAAAAACTTATGGTTCACCAAATAGAAAGGGATGAGGATTGGATACATTACCATATTGGGGTTAACAGAGATATACAAACCATGTGAAATATATAACCACCAAAGACGTACAGAAGACCAGGAAGAGACTACTCAACCTTGTGTCATAACCTACATGGGAAAAGGATGCGAGGAAGAAAAGATACACGTATATGTGTGAAAGACCCACATCTTGCACACCTATAGCAAACAAACCAATGTAATCAAATCTGCCTGGGTAAAAAATAAAAAGTAAATTACAAATATGAACAAGAAGTAATGAGACATAAACTTAAAGGGCTTTTTCCTGGCACGTTCCATTCTAATATACAACCTAGAATACCACTTCCATTAAGGCTCTGTTTCCCTAGTAACCAAATTTGGCAAAGGAGAAATGCTGCCACCTTGTGGCCGTTTCCTGCAAGAGCAGCTTTAAAGTCCCAGCTAATGGTCACTTAACATTCACAAGGACTCAGGGCTGTAAAAGACACTTGCCCTAAAAATTTGTGCTGAAGTAGGGAATGGACAAAAAATTCACAACAGGCAAATGTTTCAAGAAGAGATTATGAAGAGTTAAGTTTTACTCACACTCTTTTTAAAAAAAAGAAAAATGGATAAAAGCTCAACCTCAGGGAGTGTTAGACGCATGCAATCTAATCTACGAAAAGTTTCAACTTACACCAGTCGACTGACCATCAGCAAAAAGTCTACAAACAATAAATGCTGAAGGGGATTTAGAGAACTGTGTACCCTCTACCTTCTGGTGAGACATAAAAGCCAATAATGAGAAAAGAAAGGAGCTGTGTTTAAAAGTAAAAATGGAGGTACCATTCAATCCAGCAGGTGCACCAATGGACCTCTCACCTGAGAAGACAAGAATCGAGAAGACACAGGCCGCAAAAGCTGCAGTGCAGCCTTATTCACAATAGCCAAGACAGTGAAGCAATCAAAATATCCAACAAGAGGTGAATGGATAAAGAAGAAGTGGTCCATGTACACAGTGGAATATTAACCATGGAAAACAACGAACCATTGCTCTCTGAGGCACCGCAAAGGAGGCTGGAGATAGTCACGAAACATGAGGTAAGTCGGAAAGCAAAAGACCTATATTCTATGATATCACTTATAGGCGTTACCTAATAACTGACACAAATGAACATATATCCACAGAGAAAGACACTCACAGACTTAGAAAATAAAACTATGCTCAACTAAAAGGAAAGGTGGGGGGAATGGATAAATTAAGATTAGTGTTACTATATGTATACAAACACATATTATATACATATCTCAAAAATACCGACCATATAGCAAGGGAGGTCTGCGGAACACTCTGTAACATTTTACATGGGAAGAGGATCTGTACTTGAATAGACATATACAATGTACAAATGAACCAGAGTGTGTTCACCTAGGACAAACAATATTCTAACCTTTAGCCCAATTAAAACACCTTTAAAAACCAAGAAGAAATAATGAGACATAAACTTATGGGGGTTTCTCCACGCACATTCTAATGTAATTTACAACCTAGGAACACGACTTCCAGAAAGGCTCTGCTGCCCTACCACCCAGATTTGGGAATGGAGAAATGCTGCCTCCTTGAGGCCACTTCCCACAACAGCAGCTTTAATCCCATTGCTCTAGGTCACTAACTATTCACAAAACTTGAAGTTCTGGAAATGAGACCTGCTCTCTAAAAAAACTCTTGGGTGGAAAATCGCCCAAAAAATTCAAAAGAGGGCAACCTTCCAAGAAGACAGTTTCAAGAGTTATACTGTACTCCCAATTGTTTCCTTTTTTTAACAGAAAAGAAAACAGCGGAGAAAAATGATGAGTTTTACAAATTTTCAACGACTTACAAACCCAAATTACAAAAACCTATGAGCTCACAGCAGCCAGAAGGGCCATTAGCATAAATGCTGCAAACAGTAAATGATGAAGCGATTGTGGAGAAATGCGTACCCTCGATTCTAAGGGGGACGTGGTAACAGCCACTAATGAAAACACAAAGAAGGTGCTTGGAAAAGGGAAACACGGTGCTACCAGTCAGTGAATCACACCCACTGCTTGGCCTATCACCTGAGAAAATGAGAATCAAAAAGTCACAGGCTGGCAATCCTGCACTCCAACAATATTTACCATAGCCAACACTTGGAAGCAATGAAAATGTCCATCAACCGAGGAATGCACAAAGAAGAAGTGGTCCACGTACACAGTGGAAAATTACTCCAATAAAAAATAAAAATTAAATTTAAAAATCCAACACAACTAAGGAGACATCAGCTTGTGTGGGTTGGTCCGGGCACACTCCACTCTAATTTATAACCGAGAAACACCACAGGCCGCAAGGGCTTTTCCCTAGTTACCAGGGTGGGGAACATAGAAAGGCTGCCGCCCTCTGGCAGTTACCTGCAAAAGCAGCTTTAAAGCCTGTGCTAATGATCATTTCATATGAATAAGTACTGCAGAAGTGTAAATGAAACCTGCCCTCAAAATGTCTTCAGGGAAGTAAAGGCCAAAACGTTTCAAAATGTGACACATACTTTAAGAGAACACTTTGTAGAACTAAGGGGTAGTCACAGCTTGAAAAATAAAAAGGACATGCCTTAAAGCTCAATTTCAACGGATTATGAGGCACATGCAAATTCAACCACAAACAGGTATCAGCTCACACTTGTCAGAATAACCATCAGCAAGAAAACTACAAACAATAAATGCTGAAGGTGTTGTGGAGAAATGCATACCCTCAACTGCAAGTGGGACATAAGTTGGAAAGGGCCACAAACTCGAACAGAATGGGGGTGCCTTAAAAACGTAAACATTGAGCTACCATATGATCCAGCAGGCCCACTCCTCCACCTATAATCTAAGAAGAGAGAATTGGAAAGACACAGGCAGGCAAATCTGCATTGCACAGTATTACAATAGCCAAGATATGGAAGTAACCAAAAAGTCCACCAACAGATGGGTGGACAAAGAAGTACTCCTCCATGTACAGATGGAATATTCGCTAGTGAAGAATATGAAACAATGCCATTTGCAGCGCCATAGATGAGTCTAGACGTAATCACGCCACGTGTAGTCAGTGAGAAAGCAAAATACATATATCCTATGATATCACTTTCAGGAGTTACTTAAAAATTGATACCAATGAAGATATTTCCACAGAGAAAGGCAATCACAGATTCATTAAAAAACTTATGGTTCACCAAATAGAAAGGGATGAGGATTGGATACATTACCATATTGGGGTTAACAGAGATATACAAACCATGTGAAATATATAACCACCAAAGACGTACGGAAGACCAGGAAGAGACTACTCAACATTGTGTCATAACCTACATGGGAAAAGGATGCGAGGAAGAAAAGATACACGTATATGTGTGAAAGACCCACATCTTGCACACCTATAGCAAACAAACCAATGTAATCAAATCTGCCTGGGTAAAAAATAAAAAGTAAATTACAAATATGAACAAGAAGTAATGAGACATAAACTTAAAGGGCTTTTTCCTGGCACGTTCCATTCTAATATACAACCTGGAATACCACTTCCATTAAGGCTCTGTTTCCCTAGTAACCAAATTTGGCAAAGGAGAAATGCTGCCACCTTGTGGCCGTTTCCTGCAAGAGCAGCTTTAAAGTCCCAGCTAATGGTCACTTAACATTCACAAGGACTCAGGGCTGTAAAAGACACTTGCCCTAAAAATTTGTGCTGAAGTAGGGAATGGACAAAAAATTCACAACAGGCAAATGTTTCAAGAAGAGATTATGAAGAGTTAAGTTTTACTCACACTCTTTTTAAAAAAAAGAAAGATGGATAAAAGCTCAACCTCAGGGAGTGTTAGACGCATGCAATCTAATCTACGAAAAGTTTCAACTTACACCAGTCGACTGACCATCAGCAAAAAGTCTACAAACAATAAATGCTGAAGGGGATTTAGAGAACTGTGTACCCTCTACCTTCTGGTGAGACATAAAAGCCAATAATGAGAAAAGAAAGGAGCTGTGTTTAAAAGTAAAAATGGAGGTACCATTCAATCCAGCAGGTGCACCAATGGACCTCTCACCTGAGAAGACAAGAATCGAGAAGACACAGGCCGCAAAAGCTGCAGTGCAGCCTTATTCACAATAGCCAAGACAGTGAAGCAATCAAAATATCCAACAAGAGGTGAATGGATAAAGAAGAAGTGGTCCATGTACACAGTGGAATATTAACCATGGAAAACAACGAACCATTGCTCTCTGAGGCACCACAAAGGAGTCTGGAGATAGTCACGAAACATGAGGTAAGTCGGAAAGCAAAAGACCTATATTCTATGATATCACTTATAGGCGTTATCTAATAACTGACACAAATGAACATATATCCACAGAGAAAGACACTCACAGACTTAGAAAATAAAACTATGCTCAACTAAAAGGAAAGGTGGGGGGAATGGATAAATTAAGATTAGTGTTACTATATGTATAAAAACACATATTATATACATATCTCAAAAATACCGACCATATAGCAAGGGAGGTCTGCGGAACCCTCTGTAACATTTTACATGGGAAGAGGATCTGTACTTGAATAGACATATATAATGTCCAAATGAACCAGAGTGTGTTCACCTAGGACAAACAATATTCTAACCTTTAGCCCAATTAAAACACCTTTAAAAACCAAGAAGAAATAATGAGACATAAACTTTAGGGGGTTTCTCCACGCACATTCTAATGTAATTTACAACCTAGGAACACGACTTCCAGAAAGGCTCTGCTGCCCTACCACCCAGATTTGGGAATGGAGAAATGCTGCCTCCTTGAGGCCACTTCCCACAACAGCAGCTTTAAACCCATTGCTCTAGGTCACTAAATATTCACAAAACTTGAAGTTCGGGAAATGAGACCTGCTCTCTAAAAAAACTCTTGGGTGGAAAATCGCCCAAAAAATTCAAAAGAGGGCAACCTTCCAAGAAGACAGTTTCAAGAGTTATACTGTACTCCCAATTGTTTCCTTTTTTTAACAGAAAAGAAAACAGCGGAGAAAAATGATGAGTTTTACGAATTTTCAACGACTTACAAACCCAAATTACAAAAAGCTATGAGCTCACAGCAGCCAGAAGGGCCATTAGCATAAATGCTGCAAACAGTAAATGATGAAGCGACTGTGGAGAAATGCGTACCCTCGATTCTAAGGGGGACGTGGTAACAGCCACTAATGAAAACACAAAGAAGGTGCTTTGAAAAGGGAAACACGGTGCTACCAGTCAGTGAATCACACCCACTGCTGGGCCTATCACCTGAGAAAATGAGAATCAAAAAGTCACAGGCTGGCAATCCTGCACTCCAACAATATTTACCATAGCCAACACTTGGAAGCAATGAAAATGTCCATCAACCGAGGAATGCACAAAGAAGAAGTGGTCCACGTACACAGTGGAAAATTACTCCAATAAAAAATAAAAATTAAATTTAAAAATCCAACAAAACTAAGGAGACATCAGCTTGTGTGGGTTGGTCCGGGCACACTGCACTCTAATTTATAACCGAGAAACACCACAGGCCGCAAGGGCTTTTCCCTAGTTACCAGGGTGGGGAACATAGAAAGGCTGCCGCCCTCTGGCAGTTACCTGCAAAAGCAGCTTTAAAGCCTGTGCTAATGATCATTTCATATGAATAAGTACTGCAGAAGTGTAAATGAAACCTGCCCTCAAAATGTCTTCAGGGAGGTAAAGGCCAAAACGTTTCAAAATGTGACACATACTTTAAGAGAACACTTTGTAGAACTAAGGGGTAATCACAGCTTGAAAAATAAAAAGGACATGCCTTAAAGCTCAATTTCAACGGATTATGAGGCACATGCAAATTCAACCACAAAGAGGTATCAGCTCACACTTGTCAGAATAACCATCAGCAAGAAAACTACAAACAATAAATGCTGAAGGTGTTGTGGAGAAATGCATACCCTCAACTGCAAGTGGGACATAAGTTGGAAAGGGCCACAAACTCGAACAGAATGGGGGTGCCTTAAAAACGTAAACATTGAGCTACCATATGATCCAGCAGGCCCACTCCTCCACCTATAATCTAAGAAGAGAGAATTGGAAAGACACAGGCAGGCAAATCTGCATTGCACATTATTACAATAGCCAAGATATGGAAGTAACCAAAAAGTCCACCAACAGATGGGTGGACAAAGAAGTACTCCTCCATGTACAGATGGAATATTCGCTAGTGAAGAAAATGAAACAATGCCATTTGCAGCGCCATAGATGAGTCTAGACGTAATCACGCCACGTGTAGTCAGTGAGAAAGCAAAATACATATATCCTATGATATCACTTTCAGGAGTTACTTAAAAATTGATACCAATGAAGATATTTCCACAGAGAAAGGCAATCACAGATTCATTAAAAAACTTATGGTTCACCAAATAGAAAGGGATGAGGATTGGATACATTACCATATTGGGGTTAACAGAGATATACAAACCATGTGAAATATATAATCACCAAAGACGTACGGAAGACCAGGAGAAGACTACTCAACCTTGTGTCATAACCTACATGGGAAAAGGATGCTAGGAAGAATAGATACACGTATATGTGTGAAAGAACCACATCTTGCACACCTATAGCAAAGAAACCAATGTAATCAAATCTGCCTGGGTAAAAAATAAAAAGTAAATTACAAATATGAACAAGAAGTAATGAGACATAAACTTAAAGGGCTTTTTCCTGGCACGTTCCATTCTAATATACAACCTAGAATTCCACTTCCATTAAGGCTCTCTTTCCCTAGTAACCAAATTTGGCAAAGGAGAAATGCTGCCACCTTGTGGCCGTTTCCTGCAAGAGCAGCTTTAAAGTCCCAGCTAATGGTCACTTAACATTCACAAGGACTCAGGGCTGTAAAAGACACTTGCCCTAAAAATTTGTGCTGAAGTAGGGAATGGACAAAAAATTCACAACAGGCAAATGTTTCAAGAAGAGATTATGAAGAGTTAAGTTTTACTCACACTCTTTTTAAAAAAAAGAAAAATGGATAAAAGCTCAACCTCAGGGAGTGTTAGACGCATGCAATCTAATCTACGAAAAGTTTCAACTTACACCAGTCGACTGACCATCAGCAAAAAGTCTACAAACAATAAATGCTGAAGGGGATTTAGAGAACTGTGTACCCTCTACCTTCTGGTGAGATATAAAAGCCAATAATGAGAAAAGAAAGGAGCTGTGTTTAAAAGTAAAAATGGAGGTACCATTCAATCCAGCAGGTGCACCAATGGACCTCTCACCTGAGAAGACAAGAATCGAGAAGACACAGGCCGCAAAAGCTGCAGTGCAGCCTTATTCACAATAGCCAAGACAGTGAAGCAATCAAAATATACAACAAGAGGTGAATGGATAAAGAAGAAGTGGTCCATGTACACAGTGGAATATTAACCATGGAAAACAACGAACCATTGCTCTCTGAGGCACCACAAAGGAGTCTGGAGATAGTCACGAAACATGAGGTAAGTCAGAAAGCAAAAGACCTATATTCTATGATATCACTTATAGGCGTTATCTAATAACTGACACAAATGAACATATATCCACAGAGAAAGACACTCACAGACTTAGAAAATAAAACTATGCTCAACTAAAAGGAAAGGTGGGGGGAATGGATAAATTAAGATTAGTGTTACTATATGTATAAAAACACATATTATATACATATCTCAAAAATACCGACCATATAGCAAGGGAGGTCTGCGGAACCCTCTGTAACATTTTACATGGGAAGAGGATCTGTACTTGAATAGACATATATAATGTCCAAATGAACCAGAGTGTGTTCACCTAGGACAAACAATATTCTAACCTTTAGCCCAATTAAAACACCTTTAAAAACCAAGAAGAAATAATGAGACATAAACTTATGGGGGTTTCTCCACGCACATTCTAATGTAATTTACAACCTAGGAACACGACTTCCAGAAAGGCTCTGCTGCCCTACCACCCAGATTTGGGAATGGAGAAATGCTGCCTCCTTGAGGCCACTTCCCACAACAGCAGCTTTAAACCCATTGCTCTAGGTCACTAAATATTCACAAAACTTGAAGTTCGGGAAATGAGACCTGCTCTCTAAAAAAACTCTTGGGTGGAAAATCGCCCAAAAAATTCAAAAGAGGGCAACCTTCCAAGAAGACAGTTTCAAGAGTTATACTGTACTCCCAATTGTTTCCTTTTTTTAACAGAAAAGAAAACAGCGGAGAAAAATGATGAGTTTTACGAATTTTCAACGACTTACAAACCCAAATTACAAAAACCTATGAGCTCACAGCAGCCAGAAGGGCCATTAGCATAAATGCTGCAAACAATAAATGATGAAGCGATTGTGGAGAAATGCGTACCCTCGATTCTAAGGGGGACGTGGTAAGAGCCACTAATGAAAACACAAAGAAGGTGCTTTGAAAAGGGAAACACGGTGCTACCAGTCAGTGAATCACACCCACTGCTGGGCCTATCACCTGGGAAAATGAGAATCAAAAAGTCACAGGCTGGCAATCCTGCACTCCAACAATATTTACCATAGCCAACACTTGGAAGCAATGAAAATGTCCATCAACCGAGGAATGCACAAAGAAGAAGTGGTCCACGTACACAGTGGAAAATTACTCCAATAAAAAATAAAAATTAAATTTAAAAATCCAACACAACTAAGGAGACATCAGCTTGTGTGGGTTGGTCCGGGCACACTCCACTCTAATTTATAACCGAGAAACACCACAGGCCGCAAGGGCTTTTCCCAAGTTACCAGGGTGGGGAACATAGAAAGGCTGCCGCCCTCTGGCAGTTACCTGCAAAAGCAGCTTTAAAGCCTGTGCTAATGATCATTTCATATGAATAAGTACTGCAGAAGTGTAAATGAAACCTGCCCTCAAAATGTCTTCAGGGAGGTAAAGGCCAAAACGTTTCAAAATGTGACACATACTTTAAGAGAACACTTTGTAGAACTAAGGGGTAGTCACAGCTTGAAAAATAAAAAGGACATGCCTTAAAGCTCAATTTCAACGGATTATGAGGCACATGCAAATTCAACCACAAAGAGGTATCAGCTCACACTTGTCAGAATAACCATCAGCAAGAAAACTACAAACAATAAATGCTGAAGGTGTTGTGGAGAAATGCATACCCTCAACTGCAAGTGGGACATAAGTTGGAAAGGGCCACAAACTCGAACAGAATGGGGGTGCCTTAAAAACGTAAACATTGAGCTACCATATGATCCAGCAGGCCCACTCCTCCACCTATAATCTAAGAAGAGAGAATTGGAAAGACACAGGCAGGCAAATCTGCATTGCACATTATTACAATAGCCAAGATATGGAAGTAACCAAAAAGTCCACCAACAGATGGGTGGACAAAGAAGTACTCCTCCATGTACAGATGGAATATTCGCTAGTGAAGAAAATGAAACAATGCCATTTGCAGCGCCATAGATGAGTCTAGACGTAATCACGCCACGTGTAGTCAGTGAGAAAGCAAAATACATATATCCTATGATATCACATTCAGGAGTTACTTAAAAATTGATACCAATGAAGATATTTCCACAGAGAAAGGCAATCACAGATTCATTAAAAAACTTATGGTTCACCAAATAGAAAGGGATGAGGATTGGATACATTACCATATTGGGGTTAACAGAGATATACAAACCATGTGAAATATATAACCACCAAAGACGTACGGAAGACCAGGAAGAGACTACTCAACATTGTGTCATAACCTACATGGGAAAAGGATGCGAGGAAGAAAAGATACACGTATATGTGTGAAAGACCCACATCTTGCACACCTATAGCAAACAAACCAATGTAATCAAATCTGCCTGGGTAAAAAATAAAAAGTAAATTACAAATATGAACAAGAAGTAATGAGACATAAACTTAAAGGGCTTTTTCCTGGCACGTTCCATTCTAATATACAACCTGGAATACCACTTCCATTAAGGCTCTGTTTCCCTAGTAACCAAATTTGGCAAAGGAGAAATGCTGCCACCTTGTGGCCGTTTCCTGCAAGAGCAGCTTTAAAGTCCCAGCTAATGGTCACTTAACATTCACAAGGACTCAGGGCTGTAAAAGACACTTGCCCTAAAAATTTGTGCTGAAGTAGGGAATGGACAAAAAATTCACAACAGGCAAATGTTTCAAGAAGAGATTATGAAGAGTTAAGTTTTACTCACACTCTTTTTAAAAAAAAGAAAGATGGATAAAAGCTCAACCTCAGGGAGTGTTAGACGCATGCAATCTAATCTACGAAAAGTTTCAACTTACACCAGTCGACTGACCATCAGCAAAAAGTCTACAAACAATAAATGCTGAAGGGGATTTAGAGAACTGTGTACCCTCTACCTTCTGGTGAGACATAAAAGCCAATAATGAGAAAAGAAAGGAGCTGTGTTTAAAAGTAAAAATGGAGGTACCATTCAATCCAGCAGGTGCACCAATGGACCTCTCACCTGAGAAGACAAGAATCGAGAAGACACAGGCCGCAAAAGCTGCAGTGCAGCCTTATTCACAATAGCCAAGACAGTGAAGCAATCAAAATATCCAACAAGAGGTGAATGGATAAAGAAGAAGTGGTCCATGTACACAGTGGAATATTAACCATGGAAAACAACGAACCATTGCTCTCTGAGGCACCACAAAGGAGTCTGGAGATAGTCACGAAACATGAGGTAAGTCGGAAAGCAAAAGACCTATATTCTATGATATCACTTATAGGCGTTATCTAATAACTGACACAAATGAACATATATCCACAGAGAAAGACACTCACAGACTTAGAAAATAAAACTATGCTCAACTAAAAGGAAAGGTGGGGGGAATGGATAAATTAAGATTAGTGTTACTATATGTATAAAAACACATATTATATACATATCTCAAAAATACCGACCATATAGCAAGGGAGGTCTGCGGAACCCTCTGTAACATTTTACATGGGAAGAGGATCTGTACTTGAATAGACATATATAATGTCCAAATGAACCAGAGTGTGTTCACCTAGGACAAACAATATTCTAACCTTTAGCCCAATTAAAACACCTTTAAAAACCAAGAAGAAATAATGAGACATAAACTTATGGGGGTTTCTCCACGCACATTCTAATGTAATTTACAACCTAGGAACACGACTTCCAGAAAGGCTCTGCTGCCCTACCACCCAGATTTGGGAATGGAGAAATGCTGCCTCCTTGAGGCCACTTCCCACAACAGCAGCTTTAAACCCATTGCTCTAGGTCACTAAATATTCACAAAACTTGAAGTTCGGGAAATGAGACCTGCTCTCTAAAAAAACTCTTGGGTGGAAAATCGCCCAAAAAATTCAAAAGAGGGCAACCTTCCAAGAAGACAGTTTCAAGAGTTATACTGTACTCCCAATTGTTTCCTTTTTTTAACAGAAAAGAAAACAGCGGAGAAAAATGATGAGTTTTACGAATTTTCAACGACTTACAAACCCAAATTACAAAAACCTATGAGCTCACAGCAGCCAGAAGGGCCATTAGCATAAATGCTGCAAACAATAAATGATGAAGCGATTGTGGAGAAATGCGTACCCTCGATTCTAAGGGGGACGTGGTAAGAGCCACTAATGAAAACACAAAGAAGGTGCTTTGAAAAGGGAAACACGGTGCTACCAGTCAGTGAATCACACCCACTGCTGGGCCTATCACCTGGGAAAATGAGAATCAAAAAGTCACAGGCTGGCAATCCTGCACTCCAACAATATTTACCATAGCCAACACTTGGAAGCAATGAAAATGTCCATCAACCGAGGAATGCACAAAGAAGAAGTGGTCCACGTACACAGTGGAAAATTACTCCAATAAAAAATAAAAATTAAATTTAAAAATCCAACACAACTAAGGAGACATCAGCTTGTGTGGGTTGGTCCGGGCACACTCCACTCTAATTTATAACCGAGAAACACCACAGGCCGCAAGGGCTTTTCCCAAGTTACCAGGGTGGGGAACATAGAAAGGCTGCCGCCCTCTGGCAGTTACCTGCAAAAGCAGCTTTAAAGCCTGTGCTAATGATCATTTCATATGAATAAGTACTGCAGAAGTGTAAATGAAACCTGCCCTCAAAATGTCTTCAGGGAGGTAAAGGCCAAAACGTTTCAAAATGTGACACATACTTTAAGAGAACACTTTGTAGAACTAAGGGGTAGTCACAGCTTGAAAAATAAAAAGGACATGCCTTAAAGCTCAATTTCAACGGATTATGAGGCACATGCAAATTCAACCACAAAGAGGTATCAGCTCACACTTGTCAGAATAACCATCAGCAAGAAAACTACAAACAATAAATGCTGAAGGTGTTGTGGAGAAATGCATACCCTCAACTGCAAGTGGGACATAAGTTGGAAAGGGCCACAAACTCGAACAGAATGGGGGTGCCTTAAAAACGTAAACATTGAGCTACCATATGATCCAGCAGGCCCACTCCTCCACCTATAATCTAAGAAGAGAGAATTGGAAAGACACAGGCAGGCAAATCTGCATTGCACATTATTACAATAGCCAAGATATGGAAGTAACCAAAAAGTCCACCAACAGATGGGTGGACAAAGAAGTACTCCTCCATGTACAGATGGAATATTCGCTAGTGAAGAAAATGAAACAATGCCATTTGCAGCGCCATAGATGAGTCTAGACGTAATCACGCCACGTGTAGTCAGTGAGAAAGCAAAATACATATATCCTATGATATCACATTCAGGAGTTACTTAAAAATTGATACCAATGAAGATATTTCCACAGAGAAAGGCAATCACAGATTCATTAAAAAACTTATGGTTCACCAAATAGAAAGGGATGAGGATTGGATACATTACCATATTGGGGTTAACAGAGATATACAAACCATGTGAAATATATAACCACCAAAGACGTACGGAAGACCAGGAAGAGACTACTCAACATTGTGTCATAACCTACATGGGAAAAGGATGCGAGGAAGAAAAGATACACGTATATGTGTGAAAGACCCACATCTTGCACACCTATAGCAAACAAACCAATGTAATCAAATCTGCCTGGGTAAAAAATAAAAAGTAAATTACAAATATGAACAAGAAGTAATGAGACATAAACTTAAAGGGCTTTTTCCTGGCACGTTCCATTCTAATATACAACCTGGAATACCACTTCCATTAAGGCTCTGTTTCCCTAGTAACCAAATTTGGCAAAGGAGAAATGCTGCCACCTTGTGGCCGTTTCCTGCAAGAGCAGCTTTAAAGTCCCAGCTAATGGTCACTTAACATTCACAAGGACTCAGGGCTGTAAAAGACACTTGCCCTAAAAATTTGTGCTGAAGTAGGGAATGGACAAAAAATTCACAACAGGCAAATGTTTCAAGAAGAGATTATGAAGAGTTAAGTTTTACTCACACTCTTTTTAAAAAAAAGAAAGATGGATAAAAGCTCAACCTCAGGGAGTGTTAGACGCATGCAATCTAATCTACGAAAAGTTTCAACTTACACCAGTCGACTGACCATCAGCAAAAAGTCTACAAACAATAAATGCTGAAGGGGATTTAGAGAACTGTGTACCCTCTACCTTCTGGTGAGACATAAAAGCCAATAATGAGAAAAGAAAGGAGCTGTGTTTAAAAGTAAAAATGGAGGTACCATTCAATCCAGCAGGTGCACCAATGGACCTCTCACCTGAGAAGACAAGAATCGAGAAGACACAGGCCGCAAAAGCTGCAGTGCAGCCTTATTCACAATAGCCAAGACAGTGAAGCAATCAAAATATCCAACAAGAGGTGAATGGATAAAGAAGAAGTGGTCCATGTACACAGTGGAATATTAACCATGGAAAACAACGAACCATTGCTCTCTGAGGCACCACAAAGGAGTCTGGAGATAGTCACGAAACATGAGGTAAGTCGGAAAGCAAAAGACCTATATTCTATGATATCACTTATAGGCGTTATCTAATAACTGACACAAATGAACATATATCCACAGAGAAAGACACTCACAGACTTAGAAAATAAAACTATGCTCAACTAAAAGGAAAGGTGGGGGGAATGGATAAATTAAGATTAGTGTTACTATATGTATAAAAACACATATTATATACATATCTCAAAAATACCGACCATATAGCAAGGGAGGTCTGCGGAACCCTCTGTAACATTTTACATGGGAAGAGGATCTGTACTTGAATAGACATATATAATGTCCAAATGAACCAGAGTGTGTTCACCTAGGACAAACAATATTCTAACCTTTAGCCCAATTAAAACACCTTTAAAAACCAAGAAGAAATAATGAGACATAAACTTTAGGGGGTTTCTCCACGCACATTCTAATGTAATTTACAACCTAGGAACACGACTTCCAGAAAGGCTCTGCTGCCCTACCACCCAGATTTGGGAATGGAGAAATGCTGCCTCCTTGAGGCCACTTCCCACAACAGCAGCTTTAAACCCATTGCTCTAGGTCACTAAATATTCACAAAACTTGAAGTTCGGGAAATGAGACCTGCTCTCTAAAAAAACTCTTGGGTGGAAAATCGCCCAAAAAATTCAAAAGAGGGCAACCTTCCAAGAAGACAGTTTCAAGAGTTATACTGTACTCCCAATTGTTTCCTTTTTTTAACAGAAAAGAAAACAGCGGAGAAAAATGATGAGTTTTACGAATTTTCAACGACTTACAAACCCAAATTACAAAAACCTATGAGCTCACAGCAGCCAGAAGGGCCATTAGCATAAATGCTGCAAACAATAAATGATGAAGCGATTGTGGAGAAATGCGTACCCTCGATTCTAAGGGGGACGTGGTAAGAGCCACTAATGAAAACACAAAGAAGGTGCTTTGAAAAGGGAAACACGGTGCTACCAGTCAGTGAATCACACCCACTGCTGGGCCTATCACCTGAGAAAATGAGAATCAAAAAGTCACAGGCTGGCAATCCTGCACTCCAACAATATTTACCATAGCCAACACTTGGAAGCAATGAAAATGTCCATCAACCGAGGAATGCACAAAGAAGAAGTGGTCCACGTACACAGTGGAAAATTACTCCAATAAAAAATAAAAATTAAATTTAAAAATCCAACACAACTAAGGAGACATCAGCTTGTGTGGGTTGGTCCGGGCACACTCCACTCTAATTTATAACCGAGAAACACCACAGGCCGCAAGGGCTTTTCCCAAGTTACCAGGGTGGGGAACATAGAAAGGCTGCCGCCCTCTGGCAGTTACCTGCAAAAGCAGCTTTAAAGCCTGTGCTAATGATCATTTCATATGAATAAGTACTGCAGAAGTGTAAATGAAACCTGCCCTCAAAATGTCTTCAGGGAGGTAAAGGCCAAAACGTTTCAAAATGTGACACATACTTTAAGAGAACACTTTGTAGAACTAAGGGGTAGTCACAGCTTGAAAAATAAAAAGGACATGCCTTAAAGCTCAATTTCAACGGATTATGAGGCACATGCAAATTCAACCACAAAGAGGTATCAGCTCACACTTGTCAGAATAACCATCAGCAAGAAAACTACAAACAATAAATGCTGAAGGTGTTGTGGAGAAATGCATACCCTCAACTGCAAGTGGGACATAAGTTGGAAAGGGCCACAAACTCGAACAGAATGGGGGTGCCTTAAAAACGTAAACATTGAGCTACCATATGATCCAGCAGGCCCACTCCTCCACCTATAATCTAAGAAGAGAGAATTGGAAAGACACAGGCAGGCAAATCTGCATTGCACATTATTACAATAGCCAAGATATGGAAGTAACCAAAAAGTCCACCAACAGATGGGTGGACAAAGAAGTACTCCTCCATGTACAGATGGAATATTCGCTAGTGAAGAAAATGAAACAATGCCATTTGCAGCGCCATAGATGAGTCTAGACGTAATCACGCCACGTGTAGTCAGTGAGAAAGCAAAATACATATATCCTATGATATCACTTTCAGGAGTTACTTAAAAATTGATACCAATGAAGATATTTCCACAGAGAAAGGCAATCACAGATTCATTAAAAAACTTATGGTTCACCAAATAGAAAGGGATGAGGATTGGATACATTACCATATTGGGGTTAACAGAGATATACAAACCATGTGAAATATATAACCACCAAAGACTTACGGAAGACCAGGAAGAGACTACTCAACATTGTGTCATAACCTACATGGGAAAAGGATGCGAGGAAGAAAAGATACACGTATATGTGTGAAAGACCCACATCTTGCACACCTATAGCAAACAAACCAATGTAATCAAATCTGCCTGGGTAAAAAATAAAAAGTAAATTACAAATATGAACAAGAAGTAATGAGACATAAACTTAAAGGGCTTTTTCCTGGCACGTTCCATTCTAATATACAACCTGGAATACCACTTCCATTAAGGCTCTGTTTCCCTAGTAACCAAATTTGGCAAAGGAGAAATGCTGCCACCTTGTGGCCGTTTCCTGCAAGAGCAGCTTTAAAGTCCCAGCTAATGGTCACTTAACATTCACAAGGACTCAGGGCTGTAAAAGACACTTGCCCTAAAAATTTGTGCTGAAGTAGGGAATGGACAAAAAATTCACAACAGGCAAATGTTTCAAGAAGAGATTATGAAGAGTTAAGTTTTACTCACACTCTTTTTAAAAAAAAGAAAAATGGATAAAAGCTCAACCTCAGGGAGTGTTAGACGCATGCAATCTAATCTACGAAAAGTTTCAACTTACACCAGTCGACTGACCATCAGCAAAAAGTCTACAAACAATAAATGCTGAAGGGGATTTAGAGAACTGTGTACCCTCTACCTTCTGGTGAGACATAAAAGCCAATAATGAGAAAAGAAAGGAGCTGTGTTTAAAAGTAAAAATGGAGGTACCATTCAATCCAGCAGGTGCACCAATGGACCTCTCACCTGAGAAGACAAGAATCGAGAAGACACAGGCCGCAAAAGCTGCAGTGCAGCCTTATTCACAATAGCCAAGACAGTGAAGCAATCAAAATATCCAACAAGAGGTGAATGGATAAAGAAGAAGTGGTCCATGTACACAGTGGAATATTAACCATGGAAAACAACGAACCATTGCTCTCTGAGGCACCACAAAGGAGTCTGGAGATAGTCACGAAACATGAGGTAAGTCGGAAAGCAAAAGACCTATGTTCTATGATATCACTTATAGGCGTTATCTAATAACTGACACAAATGAACATATATCCACAGAGAAAGACACTCACAGACTTAGAAAATAAAACTATGCTCAACTAAAAGGAAAGGTGGGGGGAATGGATAAATTAAGATTAGTGTTACTATATGTATAAAAACACATATTATATACATATCTCAAAAATACCGACCATATAGCAAGGGAGGTCTGCGGAACCCTCTGTAACATTTTACATGGGAAGAGGATCTGTACTTGAATAGACATATATAATGTCCAAATGAACCAGAGTGTGTTCACCTAGGACAAACAATATTCTAACCTTTAGCCCAATTAAAACACCTTTAAAAACCAAGAAGAAATAATGAGACATAAACTTTAGGGGGTTTCTCCACGCACATTCTAATGTAATTTACAACCTAGGAACACGACTTCCAGAAAGGCTCTGCTGCCCTACCACCCAGATTTGGGAATGGAGAAATGCTGCCTCCTTGAGGCCACTTCCCACAACAGCAGCTTTAAACCCATTGCTCTAGGTCACTAAATATTCACAAAACTTGAAGTTCGGGAAATGAGACCTGCTCTCTAAAAAAACTCTTGGGTGGAAAATCGCCCAAAAAATTCAAAAGAGGGCAACCTTCCAAGAAGACAGTTTCAAGAGTTATACTGTACTCCCAATTGTTTCCTTTTTTTAACAGAAAAGAAAACAGCGGAGAAAAATGATGAGTTTTACGAATTTTCAACGACTTACAAACCCAAATTACAAAAAGCTATGAGCTCACAGCAGCCAGAAGGGCCATTAGCATAAATGCTGCAAACAGTAAATGATGAAGCGACTGTGGAGAAATGCGTACCCTCGATTCTAAGGGGGACGTGGTAACAGCCACTAATGAAAACACAAAGAAGGTGCTTTGAAAAGGGAAACACGGTGCTACCAGTCAGTGAATCACACCCACTGCTGGGCCTATCACCTGAGAAAATGAGAATCAAAAAGTCACAGGCTGGCAATCCTGCACTCCAACAATATTTACCATAGCCAACACTTGGAAGCAATGAAAATGTCCATCAACCGAGGAATGCACAAAGAAGAAGTGGTCCACGTACACAGTGGAAAATTACTCCAATAAAAAATAAAAATTAAATTTAAAAATCCAACAAAACTAAGGAGACATCAGCTTGTGTGGGTTGGTCCGGGCACACTGCACTCTAATTTATAACCGAGAAACACCACAGGCCGCAAGGGCTTTTCCCTAGTTACCAGGGTGGGGAACATAGAAAGGCTGCCGCCCTCTGGCAGTTACCTGCAAAAGCAGCTTTAAAGCCTGTGCTAATGATCATTTCATATGAATAAGTACTGCAGAAGTGTAAATGAAACCTGCCCTCAAAATGTCTTCAGGGAGGTAAAGGCCAAAACGTTTCAAAATGTGACACATACTTTAAGAGAACACTTTGTAGAACTAAGGGGTAATCACAGCTTGAAAAATAAAAAGGACATGCCTTAAAGCTCAATTTCAACGGATTATGAGGCACATGCAAATTCAACCACAAAGAGGTATCAGCTCACACTTGTCAGAATAACCATCAGCAAGAAAACTACAAACAATAAATGCTGAAGGTGTTGTGGAGAAATGCATACCCTCAACTGCAAGTGGGACATAAGTTGGAAAGGGCCACAAACTCGAACAGAATGGGGGTGCCTTAAAAACGTAAACATTGAGCTACCATATGATCCAGCAGGCCCACTCCTCCACCTATAATCTAAGAAGAGAGAATTGGAAAGACACAGGCAGGCAAATCTGCATTGCACATTATTACAATAGCCAAGATATGGAAGTAACCAAAAAGTCCACCAACAGATGGGTGGACAAAGAAGTACTCCTCCATGTACAGATGGAATATTCGCTAGTGAAGAAAATGAAACAATGCCATTTGCAGCGCCATAGATGAGTCTAGACGTAATCACGCCACGTGTAGTCAGTGAGAAAGCAAAATACATATATCCTATGATATCACTTTCAGGAGTTACTTAAAAATTGATACCAATGAAGATATTTCCACAGAGAAAGGCAATCACAGATTCATTAAAAAACTTATGGTTCACCAAATAGAAAGGGATGAGGATTGGATACATTACCATATTGGGGTTAACAGAGATATACAAACCATGTGAAATATATAATCACCAAAGACGTACGGAAGACCAGGAGAAGACTACTCAACCTTGTGTCATAACCTACATGGGAAAAGGATGCTAGGAAGAATAGATACACGTATATGTGTGAAAGAACCACATCTTGCACACCTATAGCAAAGAAACCAATGTAATCAAATCTGCCTGGGTAAAAAATAAAAAGTAAATTACAAATATGAACAAGAAGTAATGAGACATAAACTTAAAGGGCTTTTTCCTGGCACGTTCCATTCTAATATACAACCTAGAATTCCACTTCCATTAAGGCTCTCTTTCCCTAGTAACCAAATTTGGCAAAGGAGAAATGCTGCCACCTTGTGGCCGTTTCCTGCAAGAGCAGCTTTAAAGTCCCAGCTAATGGTCACTTAACATTCACAAGGACTCAGGGCTGTAAAAGACACTTGCCCTAAAAATTTGTGCTGAAGTAGGGAATGGACAAAAAATTCACAACAGGCAAATGTTTCAAGAAGAGATTATGAAGAGTTAAGTTTTACTCACACTCTTTTTAAAAAAAAGAAAAATGGATAAAAGCTCAACCTCAGGGAGTGTTAGACGCATGCAATCTAATCTACGAAAAGTTTCAACTTACACCAGTCGACTGACCATCAGCAAAAAGTCTACAAACAATAAATGCTGAAGGGGATTTAGAGAACTGTGTACCCTCTACCTTCTGGTGAGATATAAAAGCCAATAATGAGAAAAGAAAGGAGCTGTGTTTAAAAGTAAAAATGGAGGTACCATTCAATCCAGCAGGTGCACCAATGGACCTCTCACCTGAGAAGACAAGAATCGAGAAGACACAGGCCGCAAAAGCTGCAGTGCAGCCTTATTCACAATAGCCAAGACAGTGAAGCAATCAAAATATACAACAAGAGGTGAATGGATAAAGAAGAAGTGGTCCATGTACACAGTGGAATATTAACCATGGAAAACAACGAACCATTGCTCTCTGAGGCACCACAAAGGAGTCTGGAGATAGTCACGAAACATGAGGTAAGTCAGAAAGCAAAAGACCTATATTCTATGATATCACTTATAGGCGTTATCTAATAACTGACACAAATGAACATATATCCACAGAGAAAGACACTCACAGACTTAGAAAATAAAACTATGCTCAACTAAAAGGAAAGGTGGGGGGAATGGATAAATTAAAATTAGTGTTACTATATGTATAAAAACACATATTATATACATATCTCAAAAATACCGACCATATAGCAAGGGAGGTCTGCGGAACCCTCTGTAACATTTTACATGGGAAGAGGATCTGTACTTGAATAGACATATATAATGTCCAAATGAACCAGAGTGTGTTCACCTAGGACAAACAATATTCTAACCTTTAGCCCAATTAAAACACCTTTAAAAACCAAGAAGAAATAATGAGACATAAACTTATGGGGGTTTCTCCACGCACATTCTAATGTAATTTACAACCTAGGAACACGACTTCCAGAAAGGCTCTGCTGCCCTACCACCCAGATTTGGGAATGGAGAAATGCTGCCTCCTTGAGGCCACTTCCCACAACAGCAGCTTTAAACCCATTGCTCTAGGTCACTAAATATTCACAAAACTTGAAGTTCGGGAAATGAGACCTGCTCTCTAAAAAAACTCTTGGGTGGAAAATCGCCCAAAAAATTCAAAAGAGGGCAACCTTCCAAGAAGACAGTTTCAAGAGTTATACTGTACTCCCAATTGTTTCCTTTTTTTAACAGAAAAGAAAACAGCGGAGAAAAATGATGAGTTTTACGAATTTTCAACGACTTACAAACCCAAATTACAAAAACCTATGAGCTCACAGCAGCCAGAAGGGCCATTAGCATAAATGCTGCAAACAATAAATGATGAAGCGATTGTGGAGAAATGCGTACCCTCGATTCTAAGGGGGACGTGGTAAGAGCCACTAATGAAAACACAAAGAAGGTGCTTTGAAAAGGGAAACACGGTGCTACCAGTCAGTGAATCACACCCACTGCTGGGCCTATCACCTGGGAAAATGAGAATCAAAAAGTCACAGGCTGGCAATCCTGCACTCCAACAATATTTACCATAGCCAACACTTGGAAGCAATGAAAATGTCCATCAACCGAGGAATGCACAAAGAAGAAGTGGTCCACGTACACAGTGGAAAATTACTCCAATAAAAAATAAAAATTAAATTTAAAAATCCAACACAACTAAGGAGACATCAGCTTGTGTGGGTTGGTCCGGGCACACTCCACTCTAATTTATAACCGAGAAACACCACAGGCCGCAAGGGCTTTTCCCAAGTTACCAGGGTGGGGAACATAGAAAGGCTGCCGCCCTCTGGCAGTTACCTGCAAAAGCAGCTTTAAAGCCTGTGCTAATGATCATTTCATATGAATAAGTACTGCAGAAGTGTAAATGAAACCTGCCCTCAAAATGTCTTCAGGGAGGTAAAGGCCAAAACGTTTCAAAATGTGACACATACTTTAAGAGAACACTTTGTAGAACTAAGGGGTAGTCACAGCTTGAAAAATAAAAAGGACATGCCTTAAAGCTCAATTTCAACGGATTATGAGGCACATGCAAATTCAACCACAAAGAGGTATCAGCTCACACTTGTCAGAATAACCATCAGCAAGAAAACTACAAACAATAAATGCTGAAGGTGTTGTGGAGAAATGCATACCCTCAACTGCAAGTGGGACATAAGTTGGAAAGGGCCACAAACTCGAACAGAATGGGGGTGCCTTAAAAACGTAAACATTGAGCTACCATATGATCCAGCAGGCCCACTCCTCCACCTATAATCTAAGAAGAGAGAATTGGAAAGACACAGGCAGGCAAATCTGCATTGCACATTATTACAATAGCCAAGATATGGAAGTAACCAAAAAGTCCACCAACAGATGGGTGGACAAAGAAGTACTCCTCCATGTACAGATGGAATATTCGCTAGTGAAGAAAATGAAACAATGCCATTTGCAGCGCCATAGATGAGTCTAGACGTAATCACGCCACGTGTAGTCAGTGAGAAAGCAAAATACATATATCCTATGATATCACTTTCAGGAGTTACTTAAAAATTGATACCAATGAAGATATTTCCACAGAGAAAGGCAATCACAGATTCATTAAAAAACTTATGGTTCACCAAATAGAAAGGGATGAGGATTGGATACATTACCATATTGGGGTTAACAGAGATATACAAACCATGTGAAATATATAACCACCAAAGACGTACGGAAGACCAGGAAGAGACTACTCAACATTGTGTCATAACCTACATGGGAAAAGGATGCGAGGAAGAAAAGATACACGTATATGTGTGAAAGACCCACATCTTGCACACCTATAGCAAACAAACCAATGTAATCAAATCTGCCTGGGTAAAAAATAAAAAGTAAATTACAAATATGAACAAGAAGTAATGAGACATAAACTTAAAGGGCTTTTTCCTGGCACGTTCCATTCTAATATACAACCTGGAATACCACTTCCATTAAGGCTCTGTTTCCCTAGTAACCAAATTTGGCAAAGGAGAAATGCTGCCACCTTGTGGCCGTTTCCTGCAAGAGCAGCTTTAAAGTCCCAGCTAATGGTCACTTAACATTCACAAGGACTCAGGGCTGTAAAAGACACTTGCCCTAAAAATTTGTGCTGAAGTAGGGAATGGACAAAAAATTCACAACAGGCAAATGTTTCAAGAAGAGATTATGAAGAGTTAAGTTTTACTCACACTCTTTTTAAAAAAAAGAAAAATGGATAAAAGCTCAACCTCAGGGAGTGTTAGACGCATGCAATCTAATCTACGAAAAGTTTCAACTTACACCAGTCGACTGACCATCAGCAAAAAGTCTACAAACAATAAATGCTGAAGGGGATTTAGAGAACTGTGTACCCTCTACCTTCTGGTGAGACATAAAAGCCAATAATGAGAAAAGAAAGGAGCTGTGTTTAAAAGTAAAAATGGAGGTACCATTCAATCCAGCAGGTGCACCAATGGACCTCTCACCTGAGAAGACAAGAATCGAGAAGACACAGGCCGCAAAAGCTGCAGTGCAGCCTTATTCACAATAGCCAAGACAGTGAAGCAATCAAAATATCCAACAAGAGGTGAATGGATAAAGAAGAAGTGGTCCATGTACACAGTGGAATATTAACCATGGAAAACAACGAACCATTGCTCTCTGAGGCACCACAAAGGAGTCTGGAGATAGTCACGAAACATGAGGTAAGTCGGAAAGCAAAAGACCTATATTCTATGATATCACTTATAGGCGTTATCTAATAACTGACACAAATGAACATATATCCACAGAGAAAGACACTCACAGACTTAGAAAATAAAACTATGCTCAACTAAAAGGAAAGGTGGGGGGAATGGATAAATTAAGATTAGTGTTACTATATGTATAAAAACACATATTATATACATATCTCAAAAATACCGACCATATAGCAAGGGAGGTCTGCGGAACCCTCTGTAACATTTTACATGGGAAGAGGATCTGTACTTGAATAGACATATATAATGTCCAAATGAACCAGAGTGTGTTCACCTAGGACAAACAATATTCTAACCTTTAGCCCAATTAAAACACCTTTAAAAACCAAGAAGAAATAATGAGACATAAACTTTAGGGGGTTTCTCCACGCACATTCTAATGTAATTTACAACCTAGGAACACGACTTCCAGAAAGGCTCTGCTGCCCTACCACCCAGATTTGGGAATGGAGAAATGCTGCCTCCTTGAGGCCACTTCCCACAACAGCAGCTTTAAACCCATTGCTCTAGGTCACTAAATATTCACAAAACTTGAAGTTCGGGAAATGAGACCTGCTCTCTAAAAAAACTCTTGGGTGGAAAATCGCCCAAAAAATTCAAAAGAGGGCAACCTTCCAAGAAGACAGTTTCAAGAGTTATACTGTACTCCCAATTGTTTCCTTTTTTTAACAGAAAAGAAAACAGCGGAGAAAAATGATGAGTTTTACGAATTTTCAACGACTTACAAACCCAAATTACAAAAACCTATGAGCTCACAGCAGCCAGAAGGGCCATTAGCATAAATGCTGCAAACAGTAAATGATGAAGCGATTGTGGAGAAATGCGTACCCTCGATTCTAAGGGGGACGTGGTAACAGCCACTAATGAAAACACAAAGAAGGTGCTTGGAAAAGGGAAACACGGTGCTACCAGTCAGTGAATCACACCCACTGCAGGGCCTATCACCTGAGAAAATGAGAATCAAAAAGTCACAGGCTGGCAATCCTGCACTCCAACAATATTTACCATAGCCAACACTTGGAAGCAATGAAAATGTCCATCAACCGAGGAATGCACAAAGAAGAAGTGGTCCACGTACACAGTGGAAAATTACTCCAATAAAAAATAAAAATTAAATTTAAAAATCCAACACAACTAAGGAGACATCAGCTTGTGTGGGTTGGTCCGGGCACACTCCACTCTAATTTATAACCGAGAAACACCACAGGCCGCAAGGGCTTTTCCCTAGTTACCAGGGTGGGGAACATAGAAAGGCTGCCGCCCTCTGGCAGTTACCTGCAAAAGCAGCTTTAAAGCCTGTGCTAATGATCATTTCATATGAATAAGTACTGCAGAAGTGTAAATGAAACCTGCCCTCAAAATGTCTTCAGGGAGGTAAAGGCCAAAACGTTTCAAAATGTGACACATACTTTAAGAGAACACTTTGTAGAACTAAGGGGTAGTCACAGCTTGAAAAATAAAAAGGACATGCCTTAAAGCTCAATTTCAACGGATTATGAGGCACATGCAAATTCAACCACAAAGAGGTATCAGCTCACACTTGTCAGAATAACCATCAGCAAGAAAACTACAAACAATAAATGCTGAAGGTGTTGTGGAGAAATGCATACCCTCAACTGCAAGTGGGACATAAGTTGGAAAGGGCCACAAACTCGAACAGAATGGGGGTGCCTTAAAAACGTAAACATTGAGCTACCATATGATCCAGCAGGCCCACTCCTCCACCTATAATCTAAGAAGAGAGAATTGGAAAGACACAGGCAGGCAAATCTGCATTGCACAGTATTACAATAGCCAAGATATGGAAGTAACCAAAAAGTCCACCAACAGATGGGTGGACAAAGAAGTACTCCTCCATGTACAGATGCAATATTCGCTAGTGAAGAAAATGAAACAATGCCATTTGCAGCGCCATAGATGAGTCTAGACGTAATCACGCCACGTGTAGTCAGTGAGAAAGCAAAATACATATATCCTATGATATCACTTTCAGGAGTTACTTAAAAATTGATACCAATGAAGATATTTCCACAGAGAAAGGCAATCACAGATTCATTAAAAAACTTATGGTTCACCAAATAGAAAGGGATGAGGATTGGATACATTACCATATTGGGGTTAACAGAGATATACAAACCATGTGAAATATATAACCACCAAAGACGTACGGAAGACCAGGAAGAGACTACTCAACATTGTGTCATAACCTACATGGGAAAAGGATGCGAGGAAGAAAAGATACACGTATATGTGTGAAAGACCCACATCTTGCACACCTATAGCAAACAAACCAATGTAATCAAATCTGCCTGGGTAAAAAATAAAAAGTAAATTACAAATATGAACAAGAAGTAATGAGACATAAACTTAAAGGGCTTTTTCCTGGCACGTTCCATTCTAATATACAACCTAGAATACCACTTCCATTAAGGCTCTGTTTCCCTAGTAACCAAATTTGGCAAAGGAGAAATGCTGCCACCTTGTGGCCGTTTCCTGCAAGAGCAGCTTTAAAGTCCCAGCTAATGGTCACTTAACATTCACAAGGACTCAGGGCTGTAAAAGACACTTGCCCTAAAAATTTGTGCTGAAGTAGGGAATGAACAAAAAATTCACAACAGGCAAATGTTTCAAGAAGAGATTATGAAGAGTTAAGTTCTACTCACACTCTTTTTAAAAAAAAGAAAAATGGATAAAAGCTCAACCTCAGGGAGTGTTAGACGCATGCAATCTAATCTACGAAAAGTTTCAACTTACACCAGTCGACTGACCATCAGCAAAAAGTCTACAAACAATAAATGCTGAAGGGGATTTAGAGAACTGTGTACCCTCTACCTTCTGGTGAGACATAAAAGCCAATAATGAGAAAAGAAAGGAGCTGTGTTTAAAAGTAAAAATGGAGGTACCATTCAATCCAGCAGGTGCACCAATGGACCTCTCACCTGAGAAGACAAGAATCGAGAAGACACAGGCCGCAAAAGCTGCAGTGCAGCCTTATTCACAATAGCCAAGACAGTGAAGCAATCAAAATATACAACAAGAGGTGAATGGATAAAGAAGAAGTGGTCCATGTACACAGTGGAATATTAACCATGGAAAACAACGAACCATTGCTCTCTGAGGCACCACAAAGGAGGCTGGAGATAGTCACGAAACATGAGGTAAGTCAGAAAGCAAAAGACCTATATTCTATGATATCACTTATAGGCGTTATCTAATAACTGACACAAATGAACATATATCCACAGAGAAAGACACTCACAGACTTAGAAAATAAAACTATGCTCAACTAAAAGGAAAGGTGGGGGGAATGGATAAATTAAGATTAGTGTTACTATATGTATACAAACACATATTATATACATATCTCAAAAATACCGACCATATAGCAAGGGAGGTCTGCGGAACACTCTGTAACATTTTACATGGGAAGAGGATCTGTACTTGAATAGACATATACAATGTACAAATGAACCAGAGTGTGTTCACCTAGGACAAACAATATTCTAACCTTTAGCCCAATTAAAACACCTTTAAAAACCAAGAAGAAATAATGAGACATAAACTTATGGGGGTTTCTCCACGCACATTCTAATGTAATTTACAACCTAGGAACACGACTTCCAGAAAGGCTCTGCTGCCCTACCACCCAGATTTGGGAATGGAGAAATGCTGCCTCCTTGAGGCCACTTCCCACAACAGCAGCTTTAAACCCATTGCTCTAGGTCACTAAATATTCACAAAACTTAAAGTTCGGGAAATGAGACCTGCTCTCTAAAAAAACTCTTGGGTGGAAAATCGCCCAAAAAATTCAAAAGCGGGCAACCTTCCAAGAAGACAGTTTCAAGAGTTATACTGTACTCCCAATTGTTTCCTTTTTTTAACAGAAAAGAAAACAGCGGAGAAAAATGATGAGTTTTACGAATTTTCAACGACTTACAAACCCAAATTACAAAAACCTATGAGCTCACAGCAGCCAGAAGGGCCATTAGCATAAATGCTGCAAACAATAAATGATGAAGCGATTGTGGAGAAATGCGTACCCTCGATTCTAAGGGGGACGTGGTAAGAGCCACTAATGAAAACACAAAGAAGGTGCTTTGAAAAGGGAAACACGGTGCTACCAGTCAGTGAATCACACCCACTGCAGGGCCTATCACCTGAGAAAATGAGAATCAAAAAGTCACAGGCTGGCAATCCTGCACTCCAACAATATTTACCATAGCCAACACTTGGAAGCAATGAAAATGTCCATCAACCGAGGAATGCACAAAGAAGAAGTGGTCCACGTACACAGTGGAAAATTACTCCAATAAAAAATAAAAATTAAATTTAAAAATCCAACACAACTAAGGAGACATCAGCTTGTGTGGGTTTCTCCGGGCACACTCCACTCTAATTTATAACCGAGAAACACCACAGGCCGCAAGGGCTTTTCCCTAGTTACCAGGGTGGGGAACATAGAAAGGCTGCCGCCCTCTGGCAGTTACCTGCAAAAGCAGTTTTAAAGCCTGTGCTAATGGTCATTTCATATGAATAAGTACTGCAGAAGTGTAAATGAAACCTGCCCTCAAAATGTCTTCAGGGAGGTAAAGGCCAAAACGTTTCAAAATGTGACTCATACTTTAAGAGAACACTTTGAAGAAATAAGGGGTAATCACAGCTTGAAAAATAAAAAGGACATGCCTTAAAGCTCAATTTCAACGGATTATGAGGCACATGCGAATTCAACCACAAAGAGGTATCAGCTCACACTTGTCAGAATAACCATCAGCAAGAAAACTACAAACAATAAATGCTGAAGGTGTTGTGGAGAAATGCATACCCTCAACTGCAAGTGGGACATAAGTTGGAAAGGGCCACAAACTCGAACAGAATGGGGGTGCCTTAAAAACGTAAACATTGAGCTACCATATGATCCAGCAGGCCCACTCCTCCACCTATAATCTAAGAAGAGAGAATTGGAAAGACACAGGCAGGCAAATCTGCATTGCACAGTATTACAATAGCCAAGATATGGAAGTAACCAAAAAGTCCACCAACAGATGGGTGGACAAAGAAGTACTCCTCCATGTACAGATGCAATATTCGCTAGTGAAGAAAATGAAACAATGCCATTTGCAGCGCCATAGATGAGTCTAGACGTAATCACGCCACGTGTAGTCAGTGAGAAAGCAAAATACATATATCCTATGATATCACTTTCAGGAGTTACTTAAAAATTGATACCAATGAAGATATTTCCACAGAGAAAGGCAATCACAGATTCATTAAAAAACTTATGGTTCACCAAATAGAAAGGGATGAGGATTGGATACATTACCATATTGGGGTTAACAGAGATATACAAACCATGTGAAATATATAACCACCAAAGACGTACGGAAGACCAGGAAGAGACTACTCAACATTGTGTCATAACCTACATGGGAAAAGGATGCGAGGAAGAAAAGATACACGTATATGTGTGAAAGACCCACATCTTGCACACCTATAGCAAACAAACCAATGTAATCAAATCTGCCTGGGTAAAAAATAAAAAGTAAATTACAAATATGAACAAGAAGTAATGAGACATAAACTTAAAGGGCTTTTTCCTGGCACGTTCCATTCTAATATACAACCTAGAATACCACTTCCATTAAGGCTCTGTTTCACTAGTAACCAAATTTGGCAAAGGAGAAATGCTGCCACCTTGTGGCCGTTTCCTGCAAGAGCAGCTTTAAAGTCCCAGCTAATGGTCACTTAACATTCACAAGGACTCAGGGCTGTAAAAGACACTTGCCCTAAAAATTTGTGCTGAAGTAGGGAATGGACAAAAAATTCACAACAGGCAAATGTTTCAAGAAGAGATTATGAAGAGTTAAGTTTTACTCACACTCTTTTTAAAAAAAAGAAAAATGGATAAAAGCTCAACCTCAGGGAGTGTTAGACGCATGCAATCTAATCTACGAAAAGTTTCAACTTACACCAGTCGACTGACCATCAGCAAAAAGTCTACAAACAATAAATGCTGAAGGGGATTTAGAGAACTGTGTACCCTCTACCTTCTGGTGAGACATAAAAGCCAATAATGAGAAAAGAAAGGAGCTGTGTTTAAAAGTAAAAATGGAGGTACCATTCAATCCAGCAGGTGCACCAATGGACCTCTCACCTGAGAAGACAAGAATCGAGAAGACACAGGCCGCAAAAGCTGCAGTGCAGCCTTATTCACAATAGCCAAGACAGTGAAGCAATCAAAATATCCAACAAGAGGTGAATGGATAAAGAAGAAGTGGTCCATGTACACAGTGGAATATTAACCATGGAAAACAACGAACCATTGCTCTCTGAGGCACCACAAAGGAGTCTGGAGATAGTCACGAAACATGAGGTAAGTCGGAAAGCAAAAGACCTATATTCTATGATATCACTTATAGGCGTTACCTAATAACTGACACAAATGAACATATATCCACAGAGAAAGACACTCACAGACTTAGAAAATAAAACTATGCTCAACTAAAAGGAAAGGTGGGGGGAATGGATAAATTAAGATTAGTGTTACTATATGTATACAAACACATATTATATACATATCTCAAAAATACCGACCATATAGCAAGGGAGGTCTGCGGAACCCTCTGTAACATTTTACATGGGAAGAGGATCTGTACTTGAATAGACATATATAATGTACAAATGAACCAGAGTGTGTTCACCTAGGACAAACAATATTCTAACCTTTAGCCCAATTAAAACACCTTTAAAAACCAAGAAGAAATAATGAGACATAAACTTATGGGGGTTTCTCCACGCACATTCTAATGTAATTTACAACCTAGGAACACGACTTCCAGAAAGGCTCTGCTGCCCTACCACCCAGATTTGGGAATGGAGAAATGCTGCCTCCTTGAGGCCACTTCCCACAACAGCAGCTTTAAACCCATTGCTCTAGGTCACTAAATATTCACAAAACTTGAAGTTCGGGAAATGAGACCTGCTCTCTAAAAAAACTCTTGGGTGGAAAATCGCCCAAAAAATTCAAAAGAGGGCAACCTTCCAAGAAGACAGTTTCAAGAGTTATACTGTACTCCCAATTGTTTCCTTTTTTTAACAGAAAAGAAAACAGCAGAGAAAAATGATGAGTTTTACGAATTTTCAACGACTTACAAACCCAAATTACAAAAACCTATGAGCTCACAGCAGCCAGAAGGGCCATTAGCATAAATGCTGCAAACAATAAATGATGAAGCGATTGTGGAGAAATGCGTACCCTCGATTCTAAGGGGGACGTGGTAAGAGCCACTAATGAAAACACAAAGGAGGTGCTTTGAAAAGGGAAACACGGTGCTACCAGTCAGTGAATCACACCCACTGCTGGGCCTATCACCTGAGAAAATGAGAATCAAAAAGTCACAGGCTGGCAATCCTGCAGTCCAACAATATTTACCATAGCCAACACTTGGAAGCAATGAAAATGTCCATCAACCGAGGAATGCACAAAGAAGAACTGGTCCACGTACACAGTGGAAAATTACTCCAATAAAAAATAAAAATTAAATTTAAAAATCCAACACAACTAAGGAGACATCAGCTTGTGTGGGTTGGTCCGGGCACACTCCACTCTAATTTATAACCGAGAAACACCACAGGCCGCAAGGGCTTTTCCCTAGTTACCAGGGTGGGGAACATAGAAAGGCTGCCGCCCTCTGGCAGTTACCTGCAAAAGCAGCTTTAAAGCCTGTGCTAATGGTCATTTCATATGAATAAGTACTGCAGAAGTGTAAATGAAACCTGCCCTCAAAATGTCTTCAGGGAGGTAAAGGCCAAAACGTTTCAAAATGTGACACATACTTTAAGAGAACACTTTGTAGAACTAAGGGGTAGTCACAGCTTGAAAAATAAAAAGGACATGCCTTAAAGCTCAATTTCAACGGATTATGAGGCACATGCGAATTCAACCACAAAGAGGTATCAGCTCACACTTGTCAGAATAACCATCAGCAAGAAAACTACAAACAATAAATGCTGAAGGTGTTGTGGAGAAATGCATACCCTCAACTGCAAGTGGGACATAAGTTGGAAAGGGCCACAAACTCGAACAGAATGGGGGTGCCTTAAAAACGTAAACATTGAGCTACCATATGATCCAGCAGGCCCACTCCTCCACCTATAATCTAAGAAGAGAGAATTGGAAAGACACAGGCAGGCAAATCTGCATTGCACAGTATTACAATAGCCAAGATATGGAAGTAACCAAAAAGTCCACCAACAGATGGGTGGACAAAGAAGTACTCCTCCATGTACAGATGGAATATTCGCTAGTGAAGAAAATGAAACAATGCCATTTGCAGCGCCATAGATGAGTCTAGACGTAATCACGCCACGTGTAGTCAGTGAGAAAGCAGAATACATATATCCTATGATATCACTTTCAGGAGTTACTTAAAAATTGATACCAATGAAGATATTTCCACAGAGAAAGGCAATCACAGATTCATTAAAAAACTTATGGTTCACCAAATAGAAAGGGATGAGGATTGGATACATTACCATATTGGGGTTAACAGAGATATACAAACCATGTGAAATATATAACCACCAAAGACGTACGGAAGACCAGGAAGAGACTACTCAACATTGTGTCATAACCTACATGGGAAAAGGATGCGAGGAAGAAAAGATACACGTATATGTGTGAAAGACCCACATCTTGCACACCTATAGCAAACAAACCAATGTAATCAAATCTGCCTGGGTAAAAAATAAAAAGTAAATTACAAATATGAACAAGAAGTAATGAGACATAAACTTAAAGGGCTTTTTCCTGGCACGTTCCATTCTAATATACAACCTGGAATACCACTTCCATTAAGGCTCTGTTTCCCTAGTAACCAAATTTGGCAAAGGAGAAATGCTGCCACCTTGTGGCCGTTTCCTGCAAGAGCAGCTTTAAAGTCCCAGCTAATGGTCACTTAACATTCACAAGGACTCAGGGCTGTAAAAGACACTTGCCCTAAAAATTTGTGCTGAAGTAGGGAATGGACAAAAAATTCACAACAGGCAAATGTTTCAAGAAGAGATTATGAAGAGTTAAGTTTTACTCACACTCTTTTTAAAAAAAAGAAAAATGGATAAAAGCTCAACCTCAGGGAGTGTTAGACGCATGCAATCTAATCTACGAAAAGTTTCAACTTACACCAGTCGACTGACCATCAGCAAAAAGTCTACAAACAATAAATGCTGAAGGGGATTTAGAGAACTGTGTACCCTCTACCTTCTGGTGAGACATAAAAGCCAATAATGAGAAAAGAAAGGAGCTGTGTTTAAAAGTAAAAATGGAGGTACCATTCAATCCAGCAGGTGCACCAATGGACCTCTCACCTGAGAAGACAAGAATCAAGAAGACACAGGCCGCAAAAGCTGCAGTGCAGCCTTATTCACAATAGCCAAGACAGTGAAGCAATCAAAATATACAACAAGAGGTGAATGGATAAAGAAGAAGTGGTCCATGTACACAGTGGAATATTAACCATGGAAAACAACGACCCATTGCTCTCTGAGGCACCACAAAGGAGTCTGGAGATAGTCACGAAACATGAGGTAAGTCAGAAAGCAAAAGACCTATATTCTATGATATCACTTATAGGCGTTATCTAATAACTGACACAAATGAACATATATCCACAGAGAAAGACACTCACAGACTTAGAAAATAAAACTATGCTCAACTAAAAGGAAAGGTGGGGGGAATGGATAAATTAAGATTAGTGTTACTATATGTATACAAACACATATTATATACATATCTCAAAAATACCGACCATATAGCAAGGGAGGTCTGCGGAACCCTCTGTAACATTTTACATGGGAAGAGGATCTGTACTTGAATAGACATATATAATGTACAAATGAACCAGAGTGTGTTCACCTAGGACAAACAATATTCTAACCTTTAGCCCAATTAAAACACCTTTAAAAACCAAGAAGAAATAATGAGACATAAACTTATGGGGGTTTCTCCACGCACATTCTAATGTAATTTACAACCTAGGAACACGACTTCCAGAAAGGCTCTGCTGCCCTACCACCCAGATTTGGGAATGGAGAAATGCTGCCTCCTTGAGGCCACTTCCCACAACAGCAGCTTTAAACCCATTGCTCTAGGTCACTAAATATTCACAAAACTTGAAGTTCGGGAAATGAGACCTGCTCTCTAAAAAAACTCTTGGGTGGAAAATCGCCCAAAAAATTCAAAAGAGGGCAACCTTCCAAGAAGACAGTTTCAAGAGTTATACTGTACTCCCAATTGTTTCCTTTTTTTAACAGAAAAGAAAACAGCGGAGAAAAATGATGAGTTTTACGAATTTTCAACGACTTACAAACCCAAATTACAAAAAGCTATGAGCTCACAGCAGCCAGAAGGGCCATTAGCATAAATGCTGCAAACAGTAAATGATGAAGCGATTGTGGAGAAATGCGTACCCTCGATTCTAAGGGGGACGTGGTAACAGCCACTAATGAAAACACAAAGAAGGTGCTTTGAAAAGGGAAACACGGTGCTACCAGTCAGTGAATCACACCCACTGCTGGGCCTATCACCTGAGAAAATGAGAATCAAAAAGTCACAGGCTGGCAATCCTGCACTCCAACAATATTTACCATAGCCAACACTTGGAAGCAATGAAAATGTCCATCAACCGAGGAATGCACAAAGAAGAAGTGGTCCACGTACACAGTGGAAAATTACTCCAATAAAAAATAAAAATTAAATTTAAAAATCCAACACAACTAAGGAGACATCAGCTTGTGTGGGTTGGTCCGGGCACACTGCACTCTAATTTATAACCGAGAAACACCACAGGCCGCAAGGGCTTTTCCCTAGTTACCAGGGTGGGGAACATAGAAAGGCTGCCGCCCTCTGGCAGTTACCTGCAAAAGCAGCTTTAAAGCCTGTGCTAATGGTCATTTCATATGAATAAGTACTGCAGAAGTGTAAATGAAACCTGCCTTCAAAATGTCTTCAGGGAGGTAAAGGCCAAAACGTTTCAAAATGTGACACATACTTTAAGAGAACACTTTGTAGAACTAAGGGGTAGTCACAGCTTGAAAAATAAAAAGGACATGCCTTAAAGCTCAATTTCAACGGATTATGAGGCACATGCGAATTCAACCACAAAGAGGTATCAGCTCACACTTGTCAGAATAACCATCAGCAAGAAAACTACAAACAATAAATGCTGAAGGTGTTGTGGAGAAATGCATACCCTCAACTGCAAGTGGGACATAAGTTGGAAAGGGCCACAAACTCGAACAGAATGGGGGTGCCTTAAAAACGTAAACATTGAGCTACCATATGATCCAGCAGGCCCACTCCTCCACCTATAATCTAAGAAGAGAGAATTGGAAAGACACAGGCAGGCAAATCTGCATTGCACAGTATTACAATAGCCAAGATATGGAAGTAACCAAAAAGTCCACCAACAGATGGGTGGACAAAGAAGTACTCCTCCATGTACAGATGCAATATTCGCTAGTGAAGAAAATGAAACAATGCCATTTGCAGCGCCATAGATGAGTCTAGACGTAATCACGCCACGTGTAGTCAGTGAGAAAGCAAAATACATATATCCTATGATATCACTTTCAGGAGTTACTTAAAAATTGATACCAATGAAGATATTTCCACAGAGAAAGGCAATCACAGATTCATTAAAAAACTTATGGTTCACCAAATAGAAAGGGATGAGGATTGGATACATTACCATATTGGGGTTAACAGAGATATACAAACCATGTGAAATATATAACCACCAAAGACGTACGGAAGACCAGGAAGAGACTACTCAACATTGTGTCATAACCTACATGGGAAAAGGATGCGAGGAAGAAAAGATACACGTATATGTGTGAAAGACCCACATCTTGCACACCTATAGCAAACAAACCAATGTAATCAAATCTGCCTGGGTAAAAAATAAAAAGTAAATTACAAATATGAACAAGAAGTAATGAGACATAAACTTAAAGGGCTTTTTCCTGGCACGTTCCATTCTAATATACAACCTAGAATACCACTTCCATTAAGGCTCTGTTTCCCTAGTAACCAAATTTGGCAAAGGAGAAATGCTGCCACCTTGTGGCCGTTTCCTGCAAGAGCAGCTTTAAAGTCCCAGCTAATGGTCACTTAACATTCACAAGGATTCAGGGCTGTAAAAGACACTTGCCCTAAAAATTTGTGCTGAAGTAGGGAATGGACAAAAAATTCACAACAGGCAAATGTTTCAAGAAGAGATTATGAAGAGTTAAGTTTTACTCACACTCTTTTTAAAAAAAAGAAAAATGGATAAAAGCTCAACCTCAGGGAGTGTTAGACGCATGCAATCTAATCTACGAAAAGTTTCAACTTACACCAGTCGACTGACCATCAGCAAAAAGTCTACAAACAATAAATGCTGAAGGGGATTTAGAGAACTGTGTACCCTCTACCTTCTGGTGAGACATAAAAGCCAATAATGAGAAAAGAAAGGAGCTGTGTTTAAAAGTAAAAATGGAGGTACCATTCAATCCAGCAGGTGCACCAATGGACCTCTCACCTGAGAAGACAAGAATCGAGAAGACACAGGCCGCAAAAGCTGCAGTGCAGCCTTATTCACAATAGCCAAGACAGTGAAGCAATCAAAATATCCAACAAGAGGTGAATGGATAAAGAAGAAGTGGTCCATGTACACAGTGGAATATTAACCATGGAAAACAACGAACCATTGCTCTCTGAGGCACCGCAAAGGAGGCTGGAGATAGTCACGAAACATGAGGTAAGTCGGAAAGCAAAAGACCTATATTCTATGATATCACTTATAGGCGTTATCTAATAACTGACACAAAGGAACATATATCCACAGAGAAAGACACTCACAGACTTAGAAAATAAAACTATGCTCAACTAAAAGGAAAGGTGGGGGGAATGGATAAATTAAGATTAGTGTTACTATATGTATACAAACACATATTATATACATATCTCAAAAATACCGACCATATAGCAAGGGAGGTCTGCGGAACCCTCTGTAACATTTTACATGGGAAGAGGATCTGTACTTGAATAGACATATATAATGTCCAAATGAACCAGAGTGTGTTCACCTAGGACAAACAATATTCTAACCTTTAGCCCAATTAAAACACCTTTAAAAACCAAGAAGAAATAATGAGACATAAACTTATGGGGGTTTCTCCACGCACATTCTAATGTAATTTACAACCTAGGAACACGACTTCCAGAAAGGCTCTGCTGCCCTACCACCCAGATTTGGGAATGGAGAAATGCTGCCTCCTTGAGGCCACTTCCCACAACAGCAGCTTTAAACCCATTGCTCTAGGTCACTAAATATTCACAAAACTTGAAGTTCGGGAAATGAGACCTGCTCTCTAAAAAAACTCTTGGGTGGAAAATCGCCCAAAAAATTCAAAAGAGGGCAACCTTCCAAGAAGACAGTTTCAAGAGTTATACTGTACTCCCAATTGTTTCCTTTTTTTAACAGAAAAGAAAACAGCGGAGAAAAATGATGAGTTTTACGAATTTTCAACGACTTACAAACCCAAATTACAAAAACCTATGAGCTCACAGCAGCCAGAAGGGCCATTAGCATAAATGCTGCAAACAGTAAATGATGAAGCGATTGTGGAGAAATGCGTACCCTCGATTCTAAGGGGGACGTGGTAACAGCCACTAATGAAAACACAAAGAAGGTGCTTTGAAAAGGGAAACACGGTGCTACCAGTCAGTGAATCACACCCACTGCTGGGCCTATCACCTGAGAAAATGAGAATCAAAAAGTCACAGGCTGGCAATCCTGCACTCCAACAATATTTACCATAGCCAACACTTGGAAGCAATGAAAATGTCCATCAACCGAGGAATGCACAAAGAAGAAGTGGTCCACGTACACAGTGGAAAATTACTCCAATAAAAAATAAAAATTAAATTTAAAAATCCAACAAAACTAAGGAGACATCAGCTTGTGTGGGTTGGTCCGGGCACACTCCACTCTAATTTATAACCGAGAAACACCACAGGCCGCAAGGGCTTTTCCCTAGTTACCAGGGTGGGGAACATAGAAAGGCTGCCGCCCTCTGGCAGTTACCTGCAAAAGCAGCTTTAAAGCCTGTGCTAATGATCATTTCATATGAATAAGTACTGCAGAAGTGTAAATGAAACCTGCCCTCAAAATGTCTTCAGGGAGGTAAAGGCCAAAACGTTTCAAAATGTGACACATACTTTAAGAGAACACTTTGTAGAACTAAGGGGTAGTCACAGCTTGAAAAATAAAAAGGACATGCCTTAAAGCTCAATTTCAACGGATTATGAGGCACATGCAAATTCAACCACAAAGAGGTATCAGCTCACACTTGTCAGAATAACCATCAGCAAGAAAACTACAAACAATAAATGCTGAAGGTGTTGTGGAGAAATGCATACCCTCAACTGCAAGTGGGACATAAGTTGGAAAGGGCCACAAACTCGAACAGAATGGGGGTGCCTTAAAAACGTAAACATTGAGCTACCATATGATCCAGCAGGCCCACTCCTCCACCTATAATCTAAGAAGAGAGAATTGGAAAGACACAGGCAGGCAAATCTGCATTGCACATTATTACAATAGCCAAGATATGGAAGTAACCAAAAAGTCCACCAACAGATGGGTGGACAAAGAAGTACTCCTCCATGTACAGATGCAATATTCGCTAGTGAAGAAAATGAAACAATGCCATTTGCAGCGCCATAGATGAGTCTAGACGTAATCACGCCACGTGTAGTCAGTGAGAAAGCAAAATACATATATCCTATGATATCACTTTCAGGAGTTACTTAAAAATTGATACCAATGAAGATATTTCCACAGAGAAAGGCAATCACAGATTCATTAAAAAACTTATGGTTCACCAAATAGAAAGGGATGAGGATTGGATACATTACCATATTGGGGTTAACAGAGATATACAAACCATGTGAAATATATAACCACCAAAGACGTACGGAAGACCAGGAAGAGACTACTCAACATTGCGTCATAACCTACATGGGAAAAGGATGCGAGGAAGAAAAGATACACGTATATGTGTGAAAGACCCACATCTTGCACACCTATAGCAAACAAACCAATGTAATCAAATCTGCCTGGGTAAAAAATAAAAAGTAAATTACAAATATGAACAAGAAGTAATGAGACATAAACTTAAAGGGCTTTTTCCTGGCACGTTCCATTCTAATATACAACCTAGAATACCACTTCCATTAAGGCTCTGTTTCCCTAGTAACCAAATTTGGCAAAGGAGAAATGCTGCCACCTTGTGGCCGTTTCCTGCAAGAGCAGCTTTAAAGTCCCAGCTAATGGTCACTTAACATTCACAAGGACTCAGGGCTGTAAAAGACACTTGCCCTAAAAATTTGTGCTGAAGTAGGGAATGGACAAAAAATTCACAACAGGCAAATGTTTCAAGAAGAGATTATGAAGAGTTAAGTTTTACTCACACTCTTTTTAAAAAAAAGAAAAATGGATAAAAGCTCAACCTCAGGGAGTGTTAGACGCATGCAATCTAATCTACAAAAAGTTTCAACTTACACCAGTCGACTGACCATCAGCAAAAAGTCTACAAACAATAAATGCTGAAGGGGATTTAGAGAACTGTGTACCCTCTACCTTCTGGTGAGACATAAAAGCCAATAATGAGAAAAGAAAGGAGCTGTGTTTAAAAGTAAAAATGGAGGTACCATTCAATCCAGCAGGTGCACCAATGGACCTCTCACCTGAGAAGACAAGAATCGAGAAGACACAGGCCGCAAAAGCTGCAGTGCAGCCTTATTCACAATAGCCAAGACAGTGAAGCAATCAAAATATACAACAAGAGGTGAATGGATAAAGAAGAAGTGGTCCATGTACACAGTGGAATATTAACCATGGAAAACAACGAACCATTGCTCTCTGAGGCACCCCAAAGAGTCTGGAGATAGTCACGAAACATGAGGTAAGTCGGAAAGCAAAAGACCTATATTCTATGATATCACTTATAGGCGTTATCTAATAACTGACACAAAGGAACATATATCCACAGAGAAAGACACTCACAGACTTAGAAAATAAAACTATGCTCAACTAAAAGGAAAGGTGGGGGGAATGGATAAATTAAGATTAGTGTTACTATATGTATACAAACACATATTATATACATATCTCAAAAATACCGACCATATAGCAAGGGAGGTCTGCGGAACCCTCTGTAACATTTTACATGGGAAGAGGATCTGTACTTGAATAGACATATATAATGTCCAAATGAACCAGAGTGTGTTCACCTAGGACAAACAATATTCTAACCTTTAGCCCAATTAAAACACCTTTAAAAACCAAGAAGAAATAATGAGACATAAACTTATGGGGGTTTCTCCACGCACAATCTAATGTAATTTACAACCTAGGAACACGACTTCCAGAAAGGCTCTGCTGCCCTACCACCCAGATTTGGGAATGGAGAAATGCTGCCTCCTTGAGGCCACTTCCCACAACAGCAGCTTTAATCCCATTGCTCTAGGTCACTAAATATTCACAAAACTTGAAGTTCGGGAAATGAGACCTGCTCTCTAAAAAAACTCTTGGGTGGAAAATCGCCCAAAAAATTCAAAAGAGGGCAACCTTCCAAGAAGACAGTTTCAAGAGTTATACTGTACTCCCAATTGTTTCCTTTTTTTAACAGAAAAGAAAACAGCGGAGAAAAATGATGAGTTTTACGAATTTTCAATGACTTACAAACCCAAATTACAAAAACCTATGAGCTCACAGCAGCCAGAAGGGCCATTAGCATAAATGCTGCAAACAGTAAATGATGAAGCGATTGTGGAGAAATGCGTACCCTCGATTCTAAGGGGGACGTGGTAACAGCCACTAATGAAAACACAAAGAAGGTGCTTTGAAAAGGGAAACACGGTGCTACCAGTCAGTGAATCACACCCACTGCTGGGCCTATCACCTGAGAAAATGAGAATCAAAAAGTCACAGGCTGGCAATCCTGCACTCCAACAATATTTACCATAGCCAACACTTGGAAGCAATGAAAATGTCCATCAACCGAGGAATGCACAAAGAAGAAGTGGTCCACGTACACAGTGGAAAATTACTCCAATAAAAAATAAAAATTAAATTTAAAAATCCAACACAACTAAGGAGACATCAGCTTGTGTGGGTTGGTCCGGGCACACTCCACTCTAATTTATAACCGAGAAACACCACAGGCCGCAAGGGCTTTTCCCTAGTTACCAGGGTGGGGAACATAGAAAGGCTGCCGCCCTCTGGCAGTTACCTGCAAAAGCAGCTTTAAAGCCTGTGCTAATGATCATTTCATATGAATAAGTACTGCAGAAGTGTAAATGAAACCTGCCCTCAAAATGTCTTCAGGGAGGTAAAGGCCAAAACGTTTCAAAATGTGACACATACTTTAAGAGAACACTTTGTAGAACTAAGGGGTAGTCACAGCTTGAAAAATAAAAAGGACATGCCTTAAAGCTCAATTTCAACGGATTATGAGGCACATGCAAATTCAACCACAAAGAGGTATCAGCTCACACTTGTCAGAATAACCATCAGCAAGAAAACTACAAACAATAAATGCTGAAGGTGTTGTGGAGAAATGCATACCCTCAACTGCAAGTGGGACATAAGTTGGAAAGGGCCACAAACTTGAACAGAATGGGGGTGCCTTAAAAACGTAAACATTGAGCTACCATATGATCCAGCAGGCCCACTCCTCCACCTATAATCTAAGAAGAGAGAATTGGAAAGACACAGGCAGGCAAATCTGCACTGCACATTATTACAATAGCCAAGATATGGAAGTAACCAAAAAGTCCACCAACAGATGGGTGGACAAAGAAGTACTCCTCCATGTACAGATGCAATATTCGCTAGTGAGGAAAATGAAACAATGCCATTTGCAGCGCCATAGATGAGTCTAGACGTAATCACGCCACGTGTAGTCAGTGAGAAAGCAAAATACATATATCCTATGATATCACTTTCAGGAGTTACTTAAAAATTGATACCAATGAAGATATTTCCACAGAGAAAGGCAATCACAGATTCATTAAAAAACTTATGGTTCACCAAATAGAAAGGGATGAGGATTGGATACATTACCATATTGGGGTTAACAGAGATATACAAACCATGTGAAATATATAACCACCAAAGACGTACGGAAGACCAGGAAGAGACTACTCAACATTGCGTCATAACCTACATGGGAAAAGGATGCGAGGAAGAAAAGATACACGTATATGTGTGAAAGACCCACATCTTGCACACCTATAGCAAACAAACCAATGTAATCAAATCTGCCTGGGTAAAAAATAAAAAGTAAATTACAAATATGAACAAGAAGTAATGAGACATAAACTTAAAGGGCTTTTTCCTGGCACGTTCCATTCTAATATACAACCTAGAATACCACTTCCATTAAGGCTCTGTTTCCCTAGTAACCAAATTTGGCAAAGGAGAAATGCTGCCACCTTGTGGCCGTTTCCTGCAAGAGCAGCTTTAAAGTCCCAGCTAATGGTCACTTAACATTCACAAGGACTCAGGGCTGTAAAAGACACTTGCCCTAAAAATTTGTGCTGAAGTAGGGAATGGACAAAAAATTCACAACAGGCAAATGTTTCAAGAAGAGATTATGAAGAGTTAAGTTTTACTCACACTCTTTTTAAAAAAAAGAAAAATGGATAAAAGCTCAACCTCAGGGAGTGTTAGACGCATGCAATCTAATCTACGAAAAGTTTCAACTTACACCAGTCGACTGACCATCAGCAAAAAGTCTACAAACAATAAATGCTGAAGGGGATTTAGAGAACTGTGTACCCTCTACCTTCTGGTGAGACATAAAAGCCAATAATGAGAAAAGAAAGGAGCTGTGTTTAAAAGTAAAAATGGAGGTACCATTCAATCCAGCAGGTGCACCAATGGACCTCTCACCTGAGAAGACAAGAATCGAGAAGACACAGGCCGCAAAAGCTGCAGTGCAGCCTTATTCACAATAGCCAAGACAGTGAAGCAATCAAAATATACAACAAGAGGTGAATGGATAAAGAAGAAGTGGTCCATGTACACAGTGGAATATTAACCATGGAAAACAACGAACCATTGCTCTCTGAGGCACCCCAAAGAGTCTGGAGATAGTCACGAAACATGAGGTAAGTCGGAAAGCAAAAGACCTATATTCTATGATATCACTTATAGGCGTTATCTAATAACTGACACAAAGGAACATATATCCACAGAGAAAGACACTCACAGACTTAGAAAATAAAACTATGCTCAACTAAAAGGAAAGGTGGGGGGAATGGATAAATTAAGATTAGTGTTACTATATGTATACAAACACATATTATATACATATCTCAAAAATACCGACCATATAGCAAGGGAGGTCTGCGGAACCCTCTGTAACATTTTACATGGGAAGAGGATCTGTACTTGAATAGACATATATAATGTCCAAATGAACCAGAGTGTGTTCACCTAGGACAAACAATATTCTAACCTTTAGCCCAATTAAAACACCTTTAAAAACCAAGAAGAAATAATGAGACATAAACTTATGGGGGTTTCTCCACGCACAATCTAATGTAATTTACAACCTAGGAACACGACTTCCAGAAAGGCTCTGCTGCCCTACCACCCAGATTTGGGAATGGAGAAATGCTGCCTCCTTGAGGCCACTTCCCACAACAGCAGCTTTAATCCCATTGCTCTAGGTCACTAAATATTCACAAAACTTGAAGTTCGGGAAATGAGACCTGCTCTCTAAAAAAACTCTTGGGTGGAAAATCGCCCAAAAAATTCAAAAGAGGGCAACCTTCCAAGAAGACAGTTTCAAGAGTTATACTGTACTCCCAATTGTTTCCTTTTTTTAACAGAAAAGAAAACAGCGGAGAAAAATGATGAGTTTTACGAATTTTCAACGACTTACAAACCCAAATTACAAAAACCTATGAGCTCACAGCAGCCAGAAGGGCCATTAGCATAAATGCTGCAAACAGTAAATGATGAAGCGATTGTGGAGAAATGCGTACCCTCGATTCTAAGGGGGACGTGGTAACAGCCACTAATGAAAACACAAAGAAGGTGCTTTGAAAAGGGAAACACGGTGCTACCAGTCAGTGAATCACACCCACTGCTGGGCCTATCACCTGAGAAAATGAGAATCAAAAAGTCACAGGCTGGCAATCCTGCACTCCAACAATATTTACCATAGCCAACACTTGGAAGCAATGAAAATGTCCATCAACCGAGGAATGCACAAAGAAGAACTGGTCCACGTACACAGTGGAAAATTACTCTAATAAAAAATAAAAATTAAATTTAAAAATCCAACACAACTAAGGAGACATCAGCTTGTGTGGGTTGGTCCGGGCACACTCCACTCTAATTTATAACCGAGAAACACCACAGGCCGCAAGGGCTTTTCCCTAGTTACCAGGGTGGGGAACATAGAAAGGCTGCCGCCCTCTGGCAGTTACCTGCAAAAGCAGCTTTAAAGCCTGTGCTAATGGTCATTTCATATGAATAAGTACTGCAGAAGTGTAAATGAAACCTGCCCTCAAAATGTCTTCAGGGAGGTAAAGGCCAAAACGTTTCAAAATGTGACACATACTTTAAGAGAACACTTTGTAGAACTAAGGGGTAGTCACAGCTTGAAAAATAAAAAGGACATGCCTTAAAGCTCAATTTCAACGGATTATGAGGCACATGCAAATTCAACCACAAAGAGGTATCAGCTCACACTTGTCAGAATAACCATCAGCAAGAAAACTACAAACAATAAATGCTGAAGGTGTTGTGGAGAAATGCATACCCTCAACTGCAAGTGGGACATAAGTTGGAAAGGGCCACAAACTCGAACAGAATGGGGGTGCCTTAAAAACGTAAACATTGAGCTACCATATGATCCAGCAGGCCCACTCCTCCACCTATAATCTAAGAAGAGAGAATTGGAAAGACACAGGCAGGCAAATCTGCACTGCACATTATTACAATAGCCAAGATATGGAAGTAACCAAAAAGTCCACCAACAGATGGGTGGACAAAGAAGTACTCCTCCATGTACAGATGCAATATTCGCTAGTGAAGAAAATGAAACAATGCCATTTGCAGCGCCATAGATGAGTCTAGACGTAATCACGCCACGTGTAGTCAGTGAGAAAGCAAAATACATATATCCTATGATATCACTTTCAGGAGTTACTTAAAAATTGATACCAATGAAGATATTTCCACAGAGAAAGGCAATCACAGATTCATTAAAAAACTTATGGTTCACCAAATAGAAAGGGATGAGGATTGGATACATTACCATATTGGGGTTAACAGAGATATACAAACCATGTGAAATATATAACCACCAAAGACGTACGGAAGACCAGGAAGAGACTACTCAACATTGTGTCATAACCTACATGGGAAAAGGATGCGAGGAAGAAAAGATACACGTATATGTGTGAAAGACCCACATCTTGCACACCTATAGCAAACAAACCAATGTAATCAAATCTGCCTGGGTAAAAAATAAAAAGTAAATTACAAATATGAACAAGAAGTAATGAGACATAAACTTAAAGGGCTTTTTCCTGGCACGTTCCATTCTAATATACAACCTAGAATACCACTTCCATTAAGGCTCTGTTTCCCTAGTAACCAAATTTGGCAAAGGAGAAATGCTGCCACCTTGTGGCCGTTTCCTGCAAGAGCAGCTTTAAAGTCCCAGCTAATGGTCACTTAACATTCACAAGGACTCAGGGCTGTAAAAGACACTTGCCCTAAAAATTTGTGCTGAAGTAGGGAATGGACAAAAAATTCACAACAGGCAAATGTTTCAAGAAGAGATTATGAAGAGTTAAGTTTTACTCACACTCTTTTTAAAAAAAAGAAAAATGGATAAAAGCTCAACCTCAGGGAGTGTTAGACGCATGCAATCTAATCTACGAAAAGTTTCAACTTACACCAGTCGACTGACCATCAGCAAAAAGTCTACAAACAATAAATGCTGAAGGGGATTTAGAGAACTGTGTACCCTCTACCTTCTGGTGAGACATAAAAGCCAATAATGAGAAAAGAAAGGAGCTGTGTTTAAAAGTAAAAATGGAGGTACCATTCAATCCAGCAGGTGCACCAATGGACCTCTCACCTGAGAAGACAAGAATCGAGAAGACACAGGCCGCAAAAGCTGCAGTGCAGCCTTATTCACAATAGCCAAGACAGTGAAGCAATCAAAATATACAACAAGAGGTGAATGGATAAAGAAGAAGTGGTCCATGTACACAGTGGAATATTAACCATGGAAAACAACGAACCATTGCTCTCTGAGGCACCCCAAAGAGTCTGGAGATAGTCACGAAACATGAGGTAAGTCGGAAAGCAAAAGACCTATATTCTATGATATCACTTATAGGCGTTATCTAATAACTGACACAAAGGAACATATATCCACAGAGAAAGACACTCACAGACTTAGAAAATAAAACTATGCTCAACTAAAAGGAAAGGTGGGGGGAATGGATAAATTAAGATTAGTGTTACTATATGTATACAAACACATATTATATACATATCTCAAAAATACCGACCATATAGCAAGGGAGGTCTGCGGAACCCTCTGTAACATTTTACATGGGAAGAGGATCTGTACTTGAATAGACATATATAATGTCCAAATGAACCAGAGTGTGTTCACCTAGGACAAACAATATTCTAACCTTTAGCCCAATTAAAACACCTTTAAAAACCAAGAAGAAATAATGAGACATAAACTTATGGGGGTTTCTCCACGCACAATCTAATGTAATTTACAACCTAGGAACACGACTTCCAGAAAGGCTCTGCTGCCCTACCACCCAGATTTGGGAATGGAGAAATGCTGCCTCCTTGAGGCCACTTCCCACAACAGCAGCTTTAATCCCATTGCTCTAGGTCACTAAATATTCACAAAACTTGAAGTTCGGGAAATGAGACCTGCTCTCTAAAAAAACTCTTGGGTGGAAAATCGCCCAAAAAATTCAAAAGAGGGCAACCTTCCAAGAAGACAGTTTCAAGAGTTATACTGTACTCCCAATTGTTTCCTTTTTTTAACAGAAAAGAAAACAGCGGAGAAAAATGATGAGTTTTACGAATTTTCAACGACTTACAAACCCAAATTACAAAAACCTATGAGCTCACAGCAGCCAGAAGGGCCATTAGCATAAATGCTGCAAACAGTAAATGATGAAGCGATTGTGGAGAAATGCGTACCCTCGATTCTAAGGGGGACGTGGTAACAGCCACTAATGAAAACACAAAGAAGGTGCTTGGAAAAGGGAAACACGGTGCTACCAGTCAGTGAATCACACCCACTGCTGGGCCTATCACCTGAGAAAATGAGAATCAAAAAGTCACAGGCTGGCAATCCTGCACTCCAACAATATTTACCATAGCCAACACTTGGAAGCAATGAAAATGTCCATCAACCGAGGAATGCACAAAGAAGAAGTGGTCCACGTACACAGTGGAAAATTACTCCAATAAAAAATAAAAATTAAATTTAAAAATCCAACAAAACTAAGGAGACATCAGCTTGTGTGGGTTGGTCCGGGCACACTCCACTCTAATTTATAACCGAGAAACACCACAGGCCGCAAGGGCTTTTCCCTAGTTACCAGGGTGGGGAACATAGAAAGGCTGCCGCCCTCTGGCAGTTACCTGCAAAAGCAGCTTTAAAGCCTGTGCTAATGGTCATTTCATATGAATAAGTACTGCAGAAGTGTAAATGAAACCTGCCCTCAAAATGTCTTCAGGGAGGTAAAGGCCAAAACGTTTCAAAATGTGACACATACTTTAAGAGAACACTTTGTAGAACTAAGGGGTAGTCACAGCTTGAAAAATAAAAAGGACATGCCTTAAAGCTCAATTTCAACGGATTATGAGGCACATGCAAATTCAACCACAAAGAGGTATCAGCTCACACTTGTCAGAATAACCATCAGCAAGAAAACTACAAACAATAAATGCTGAAGGTGTTGTGGAGAAATGCATACCCTCAACTGCAAGTGGGACATAAGTTGGAAAGGGCCACAAACTCGAACAGAATGGGGGTGCCTTAAAAACGTAAACATTGAGCTACCATATGATCCAGCAGGCCCACTCCTCCACCTATAATCTAAGAAGAGAGAATTGGAAAGACACAGGCAGGCAAATCTGCATTGCACATTATTACAATAGCCAAGATATGGAAGTAACCAAAAAGTCCACCAACAGATGGGTGGAGAAAGAAGTACTCCTCCATGTACAGATGGAATATTCGCTAGTGAAGAAAATGAAACAATGCCATTTGCAGCGCCATAGATGAGTCTAGACGTAATCACGCCACGTGTAGTCAGTGAGAAAGCAAAATACATATATCCTATGATATCACTTTCAGGAGTTACTTAAAAATTGATACCAATGAAGATATTTCCACAGAGAAAGGCAATCACAGATTCATTAAAAAACTTATGGTTCACCAAATAGAAAGGGATGAGGATTGGATACATTACCATATTGGGGTTAACAGAGATATACAAACCATGTGAAATATATAACCACCAAAGACGTACGGAAGACCAGGAAGAGACTACTCAACATTGTGTCATAACCTACATGGGAAAAGGATGCGAGGAAGAAAAGATACACGTATATGTGTGAAAGACCCACATCTTGCACACCTATAGCAAACAAACCAATGTAATCAAATCTGCCTGGGTAAAAAATAAAAAGTAAATTACAAATATGAACAAGAAGTAATGAGACATAAACTTAAAGGGCTTTTTCCTGGCACGTTCCATTCTAATATACAACCTGGAATACCACTTCCATTAAGGCTCTGTTTCCCTAGTAACCAAATTTGGCAAAGGAGAAATGCTGCCACCTTGTGGCCGTTTCCTGCAAGAGCAGCTTTAAAGTCCCAGCTAATGGTCACTTAACATTCACAAGGACTCAGGGCTGTAAAAGACACTTGCCCTAAAAATTTGTGCTGAAGTAGGGAATGGACAAAAAATTCACAACAGGCAAATGTTTCAAGAAGAGATTATGAAGAGTTAAGTTTTACTCACACTCTTTTTAAAAAAAAGAAAAATGGATAAAAGCTCAACCTCAGGGAGTGTTAGACGCATGCAATCTAATCTACGAAAAGTTTCAACTTACACCAGTCGACTGACCATCAGCAAAAAGTCTACAAACAATAAATGCTGAAGGGGATTTAGAGAACTGTGTACCCTCTACCTTCTGGTGAGACATAAAAGCCAATAATGAGAAAAGAAAGGAGCTGTGTTTAAAAGTAAAAATGGAGGTACCATTCAATCCAGCAGGTGCACCAATGGACCTCTCACCTGAGAAGACAAGAATCGAGAAGACACAGGCCGCAAAAGCTGCAGTGCAGCCTTATTCACAATAGCCAAGACAGTGAAGCAATCAAAATATCCAACAAGAGGTGAATGGATAAAGAAGAAGTGGTCCATGTACACAGTGGAATATTAACCATGGAAAACAACGAACCATTGCTCTCTGAGGCACCCCAAAGAGTCTGGAGATAGTCACGAAACATGAGGTAAGTCGGAAAGCAAAAGACCTATATTCTATGATATCACTTATAGGCGTTATCTAATAACTGACACAAAGGAACATATATCCACAGAGAAAGACACTCACAGACTTAGAAAATAAAACTATGCTCAACTAAAAGGAAAGGTGGGGGGAATGGATAAATTAAGATTAGTGTTACTATATGTATACAAACACATATTATATACATATCTCAAAAATACCGACCATATAGCAAGGGAGGTCTGCGGAACCCTCTGTAACATTTTACATGGGAAGAGGATCTGTACTTGAATAGACATATATAATGTCCAAATGAACCAGAGTGTGTTCACCTAGGACAAACAATATTCTAACCTTTAGCCCAATTAAAACACCTTTAAAAACCAAGAAGAAATAATGAGACATAAACTTATGGGGGTTTCTCCACGCACAATCTAATGTAATTTACAACCTAGGAACACGACTTCCAGAAAGGCTCTGCTGCCCTACCACCCAGATTTGGGAATGGAGAAATGCTGCCTCCTTGAGGCCACTTCCCACAACAGCAGCTTTAATCCCATTGCTCTAGGTCACTAAATATTCACAAAACTTGAAGTTCGGGAAATGAGACCTGCTCTCTAAAAAAACTCTTGGGTGGAAAATCGCCCAAAAAATTCAAAAGAGGGCAACCTTCCAAGAAGACAGTTTCAAGAGTTATACTGTACTCCCAATTGTTTCCTTTTTTTAACAGAAAAGAAAACAGCGGAGAAAAATGATGAGTTTTACGAATTTTCAACGACTTACAAACCCAAATTACAAAAACCTATGAGCTCACAGCAGCCAGAAGGGCCATTAGCATAAATGCTGCAAACAGTAAATGATGAAGCGATTGTGGAGAAATGCGTACCCTCGATTCTAAGGGGGACGTGGTAACAGCCACTAATGAAAACACAAAGAAGGTGCTTTGAAAAGGGAAACACGGTGCTACCAGTCAGTGAATCACACCCACTGCTGGGCCTATCACCTGAGAAAATGAGAATCAAAAAGTCACAGGCTGGCAATCCTGCACTCCAACAATATTTACCATAGCCAACACTTGGAAGCAATGAAAATGTCCATCAACCGAGGAATGCACAAAGAAGAAGTGGTCCACGTACACAGTGGAAAATTACTCCAATAAAAAATAAAAATTAAATTTAAAAATCCAACACAACTAAGGAGACATCAGCTTGTGTGGGTTGGTCCGGGCACACTCCACTCTAATTTATAACCGAGAAACACCACAGGCCGCAAGGGCTTTTCCCTAGTTACCAGGGTGGGGAACATAGAAAGGCTGCCGCCCTCTGGCAGTTACCTGCAAAAGCAGCTTTAAAGCCTGTGCTAATGATCATTTCATATGAATAAGTACTGCAGAAGTGTAAATGAAACCTGCCCTCAAAATGTCTTCAGGGAGGTAAAGGCCAAAACGTTTCAAAATGTGACACATACTTTAAGAGAACACTTTGTAGAACTAAGGGGTAGTCACAGCTTGAAAAATAAAAAGGACATGCCTTAAAGCTCAATTTCAACGGATTATGAGGCACATGCAAATTCAACCACAAAGAGGTATCAGCTCACACTTGTCAGAATAACCATCAGCAAGAAAACTACAAACAATAAATGCTGAAGGTGTTGTGGAGAAATGCATACCCTCAACTGCAAGTGGGACATAAGTTGGAAAGGGCCACAAACTCGAACAGAATGGGGGTGCCTTAAAAACGTAAACATTGAGCTACCATATGATCCAGCAGGCCCACTCCTCCACCTATAATCTAAGAAGAGAGAATTGGAAAGACACAGGCAGGCAAATCTGCATTGCACATTATTACAATAGCCAAGATATGGAAGTAACCAAAAAGTCCACCAACAGATGGGTGGACAAAGAAGTACTGCTCCATGTACAGATGGAATATTCGCTAATGAAGAAAATGAAACAATGCCATTTGCAGCGCCATAGATGAGTCTAGACGTAATCACGCCACGTGTAGTCAGTGAGAAAGCAAAATACAGATATCCTATGATATCACTTTCAGGAGTTACTTAAAAATTGATACCAATGAAGATATTTCCACAGAGAAAGGCAATCACAGATTCATTAAAAAACTTATGGTTCACCAAATAGAAAGGGATGAGGATTGGATACATTACCATATTGGGGTTAACAGAGATATACAAACCATGTGAAATATATAACCACCAAAGACGTACGGAAGACCAGGAAGAGACTACTCAACATTGCGTCATAACCTACATGGGAAAAGGATGCGAGGAAGAAAAGATACACGTATATGTGTGAAAGACCCACATCTTGCACACCTATAGCAAACAAACCAATGTAATCAAATCTGCCTGGGTAAAAAATAAAAAGTAAATTACAAATATGAACAAGAAGTAATGAGACATAAACTTAAAGGGCTTTTTCCTGGCACGTTCCATTCTAATATACAACCTAGAATACCACTTCCATTAAGGCTCTGTTTCCCTAGTAACCAAATTTGGCAAAGGAGAAATGCTGCCACCTTGTGGCCGTTTCCTGCAAGAGCAGCTTTAAAGTCCCAGCTAATGGTCACTTAACATTCACAAGGACTCAGGGCTGTAAAAGACACTTGCCCTAAAAATTTGTGCTGAAGTAGGGAATGGACAAAAAATTCACAACAGGCAAATGTTTCAAGAAGAGATTATGAAGAGTTAAGTTTTACTCACACTCTTTTTAAAAAAAAGAAAAATGGATAAAAGCTCAACCTCAGGGAGTGTTAGACGCATGCAATCTAATCTACGAAAAGTTTCAACTTACACCAGTCGACTGACCATCAGCAAAAAGTCTACAAACAATAAATGCTGAAGGGGATTTAGAGAACTGTGTACCCTCTACCTTCTGGTGAGACATAAAAGCCAATAATGAGAAAAGAAAGGAGCTGTGTTTAAAAGTAAAAATGGAGGTACCATTCAATCCAGCAGGTGCACCAATGGACCTCTCACCTGAGAAGACAAGAATCGAGAAGACACAGGCCGCAAAAGCTGCAGTGCAGCCTTATTCACAATAGCCAAGACAGTGAAGCAATCAAAATATACAACAAGAGGTGAATGGATAAAGAAGAAGTGGTCCATGTACACAGTGGAATATTAACCATGGAAAACAACGAACCATTGCTCTCTGAGGCACCCCAAAGAGTCTGGAGATAGTCACGAAACATGAGGTAAGTCGGAAAGCAAAAGACCTATATTCTATGATATCACTTATAGGCGTTATCTAATAACTGACACAAAGGAACATATATCCACAGAGAAAGACACTCACAGACTTAGAAAATAAAACTATGCTCAACTAAAAGGAAAGGTGGGGGGAATGGATAAATTAAGATTAGTGTTACTATATGTATACAAACACATATTATATACATATCTCAAAAATACCGACCATATAGCAAGGGAGGTCTGCGGAACCCTCTGTAACATTTTACATGGGAAGAGGATCTGTACTTGAATAGACATATATAATGTCCAAATGAACCAGAGTGTGTTCACCTAGGACAAACAATATTCTAACCTTTAGCCCAATTAAAACACCTTTAAAAACCAAGAAGAAATAATGAGACATAAACTTATGGGGGTTTCTCCACGCACAATCTAATGTAATTTACAACCTAGGAACACGAATTCCAGAAAGGCTCTGCTGCCCTACCACCCAGATTTGGGAATGGAGAAATGCTGCCTCCTTGAGGCCACTTCCCACAACAGCAGCTTTAATCCCATTGCTCTAGGTCACTAAATATTCACAAAACTTGAAGTTCGGGAAATGAGACCTGCTCTCTAAAAAAACTCTTGGGTGGAAAATCGCCCAAAAAATTCAAAAGAGGGCAACCTTCCAAGAAGACAGTTTCAAGAGTTATACTGTACTCCCAATTGTTTCCTTTTTTTAACAGAAAAGAAAACAGCGGAGAAAAATGATGAGTTTTACGAATTTTCAACGACTTACAAACCCAAATTACAAAAACCTATGAGCTCACAGCAGCCAGAAGGGCCATTAGCATAAATGCTGCAAACAGTAAATGATGAAGCGATTGTGGAGAAATGCGTACCCTCGATTCTAAGGGGGACGTGGTAACAGCCACTAATGAAAACACAAAGAAGGTGCTTGGAAAAGGGAAACACGGTGCTACCAGTCAGTGAATCACACCCACTGCTGGGCCTATCACCTGAGAAAATGAGAATCAAAAAGTCACAGGCTGGCAATCCTGCACTCCAACAATATTTACCATAGCCAACACTTGGAAGCAATGAAAATGTCCATCAACCGAGGAATGCACAAAGAAGAAGTGGTCCACGTACACAGTGGAAAATTACTCCAATAAAAAATAAAAATTAAATTTAAAAATCCAACACAACTAAGGAGACATCAGCTTGTGTGGGTTGGTCCGGGCACACTCCACTCTAATTTATAACCGAGAAACACCACAGGCCGCAAGGGCTTTTCCCTAGTTACCAGGGTGGGGAACATAGAAAGGCTGCCGCCCTCTGGCAGTTACCTGCAAAAGCAGCTTTAAAGCCTGTGCTAATGATCATTTCATATGAATAAGTACTGCAGAAGTGTAAATGAAACCTGCCCTCAAAATGTCTTCAGGGAGGTAAAGGCCAAAACGTTTCAAAATGTGACACATACTTTAAGAGAAGACTTTGTAGAACTAAGGGGTAGTCACAGCTTGAAAAATAAAAAGGACATGCCTTAAAGCTCAATTTCAACGGATTATGAGGCACATGCAAATTCAACCACAAAGAGGTATCAGCTCACACTTGTCAGAATAACCATCAGCAAGAAAACTACAAACAATAAATGCTGAAGGTGTTGTGGAGAAATGCATACCCTCAACTGCAAGTGGGACATAAGTTGGAAAGGGCCACAAACTCGAACAGAATGGGGGTGCCTTAAAAACGTAAACATTGAGCTACCATATGATCCAGCAGGCCCACTCCTCCACCTATAATCTAAGAAGAGAGAATTGGAAAGACACAGGCAGGCAAATCTGCACTGCACATTATTACAATAGCCAAGATATGGAAGTAACCAAAAAGTCCACCAACAGATGGGTGGACAAAGAAGTACTCCTCCATGTACAGATGCAATATTCGCTAGTGAAGAAAATGAAACAATGCCATTTGCAGCGCCATAGATGAGTCTAGACGTAATCACGCCACGTGTAGTCAGTGAGAAAGCAAAATACATATATCCTATGATATCACTTTCAGGAGTTACTTAAAAATTGATACCAATGAAGATATTTCCACAGAGAAAGGCAATCACAGATTCATTAAAAAACTTATGGTTCACCAAATAGAAAGGGATGAGGATTGGATACATTACCATATTGGGGTTAACAGAGATATACAAACCATGTGAAATATATAACCACCAAAGACGTACGGAAGACCAGGAAGAGACTACTCAACATTGTGTCATAACCTACATGGGAAAAGGATGCGAGGAAGAAAAGATACACGTATATGTGTGAAAGACCCACATCTTGCACACCTATAGCAAACAAACCAATGTAATCAAATCTGCCTGGGTAAAAAATAAAAAGTAAATTACAAATATGAACAAGAAGTAATGAGACATAAACTTAAAGGGCTTTTTCCTGGCACGTTCCATTCTAATATACAACCTGGAATACCACTTCCATTAAGGCTCTGTTTCCCTAGTAACCAAATTTGGCAAAGGAGAAATGCTGCCACCTTGTGGCCGTTTCCTGCAAGAGCAGCTTTAAAGTCCCAGCTAATGGTCACTTAACATTCACAAGGACTCAGGGCTGTAAAAGACACTTGCCCTAAAAATTTGTGCTGAAGTAGGGAATGGACAAAAAATTCACAACAGGCAAATGTTTCAAGAAGAGATTATGAAGAGTTAAGTTTTACTCACACTCTTTTTAAAAAAAAGAAAAATGGATAAAAGCTCAACCTCAGGGAGTGTTAGACGCATGCAATCTAATCTACGAAAAGTTTCAACTTACACCAGTCGACTGACCATCAGCAAAAAGTCTACAAACAATAAATGCTGAAGGGGATTTAGAGAACTGTGTACCCTCTACCTTCTGGTGAGATATAAAAGCCAATAATGAGAAAAGAAAGGAGCTGTGTTTAAAAGTAAAAATGGAGGTACCATTCAATCCAGCAGGTGCACCAATGGACCTCTCACCTGAGAAGACAAGAATCGAGAAGACACAGGCCGCAAAAGCTGCAGTGCAGCCTTTTTCACAATAGCCAAGACAGTGAAGCAATCAAAATATGCAACAAGAGGTGAATGGATAAAGAAGAAGTGGTCCATGTACACAGTGGAATATTAACCATGGAAAACAACGAACCATTGCTCTCTGAGGCACCACAAAGGAGTCTGGAGATAGTCACGAAACATGAGGTAAGTCGGAAAGCAAAAGACCTATATTCTATGATATCACTTATAGGCGTTATCTAATAACTGACACAAATGAACATATATCCACAGAGAAAGACACTCACAGACTTAGAAAATAAAACTATGCTCAACTAAAAGGAAAGGTGGGGGGAATGGATAAATTAAGATTAGTGTTACTATATGTATAAAAACACATATTATATACATATCTCAAAAATACCGACCATATAGCAAGGGAGGTCTGCGGAACCCTCTGTAGCATTTTACATGGGAAGAGGATCTGTACTTGAATAGACATATATAATGTCCAAATGAACCAGAGTGTGTTCACCTAGGACAAACAATATTCTAACCTTTAGCCCAATTAAAACACCTTTAAAAACCAAGAAGAAATAATGAGACATAAACTTATGGGGGTTTCTCCACGCACATTCTAATGTAATTTACAACCTAGGAACACGACTTCCAGAAAGGCTCTGCTGCCCTACCACCCAGATTTGGGAATGGAGAAATGCTGCCTCCTTGAGGCCACTTCCCACAACAGCAGCTTTAAACCCATTGCTCTAGGTCACTAAATATTCACAAAACTTGAAGTTCGGGAAATGAGACCTGCTCTCTAAAAAAACTCTTGGGTGGAAAATCGCCCAAAAAATTCAAAAGAGGGCAACCTTCCAAGAAGACAGTTTCAAGAGTTATACTGTACTCCCAATTGTTTCCTTTTTTTAACAGAAAAGAAAACAGCGGAGAAAAATGATGAGTTTTACGAATTTTCAACGACTTACAAACCCAAATTACAAAAACCTATGAGCTCACAGCAGCCAGAAGGGCCATTAGCATAAATGCTGCAAACAATAAATGATGAAGCGATTGTGGAGAAATGCGTACCCTCGATTCTAAGGGGGACGTGGTAAGAGCCACTAATGAAAACACAAAGAAGGTGCTTTGAAAAGGGAAACACGGTGCTACCAGTCAGTGAATCACACCCACTGCTGGGCCTATCACCTGAGAAAATGAGAATCAAAAAGTCACAGGCTGGCAATCCTGCACTCCAACAATATTTACCATAGCCAACACTTGGAAGCAATGAAAATGTCCATCAACCGAGGAATGCACAAAGAAGAAGTGGTCCACGTACACAGTGGAAAATTACTCCAATAAAAAATAAAAATTAAATTTAAAAATCCAACACAACTAAGGAGACATCAGCTTGTGTGGGTTGGTCCGGGCACACTCCACTCTAATTTATAACCGAGAAACACCACAGGCCGCAAGGGCTTTTCCCTAGTTACCAGGGTGGGGAACATAGAAAGGCTGCCGCCCTCTGGCAGTTACCTGCAAAAGCAGCTTTAAAGCCTGTGCTAATGATCATTTCATATGAATAAGTACTGCAGAAGTGTAAATGAAACCTGCCCTCAAAATGTCTTCAGGGAGGTAAAGGCCAAAACGTTTCAAAATGTGACACATACTTTAAGAGAACACTTTGTAGAACTAAGGGGTAGTCACAGCTTGAAAAATAAAAAGGACATGCCTTAAAGCTCAATTTCAACGGATTATGAGGCACATGCAAATTCAACCACAAAGAGGTATCAGCTCACACTTGTCAGAATAACCATCAGCAAGAAAACTACAAACAATAAATGCTGAAGGTGTTGTGGAGAAATGCATACCCTCAACTGCAAGTGGGACATAAGTTGGAAAGGGCCACAAACTCGAACAGAATGGGGGTGCCTTAAAAACGTAAACATTGAGCTACCATATGATCCAGCAGGCCCACTCCTCCACCTATAATCTAAGAAGAGAGAATTGGAAAGACACAGGCAGGCAAATCTGCATTGCACATTATTACAATAGCCAAGATATGGAAGTAACCAAAAAGTCCACCAACAGATGGGTGGACAAAGAAGTACTCCTCCATGTACAGATGGAATATTCGCTAGTGAAGAAAATGAAACAATGCCATTTGCAGCGCCATAGATGAGTCTAGACGTAATCACGCCACGTGTAGTCAGTGAGAAAGCAAAATACATATATCCTATGATATCACTTTCAGGAGTTACTTAAAAATTGATACCAATGAAGATATTTCCACAGAGAAAGGCAATCACAGATTCATTAAAAAACTTATGGTTCACCAAATAGAAAGGGATGAGGATTGGATACATTACCATATTGGGGTTAACAGAGATATACAAACCATGTGAAATATATAACCACCAAAGACGTACGGAAGACCAGGAAGAGACTACTCAACATTGTGTCATAACCTACATGGGAAAAGGATGCGAGGAAGAAAAGATACACGTATATGTGTGAAAGACCCACATCTTGCACACCTATAGCAAACAAACCAATGTAATCAAATCTGCCTGGGTAAAAAATAAAAAGTAAATTACAAATATGAACAAGAAGTAATGAGACATAAACTTAAAGGGCTTTTTCCTGGCACGTTCCATTCTAATATACAACCTGGAATACCACTTCCATTAAGGCTCTGTTTCCCTAGTAACCAAATTTGGCAAAGGAGAAATGCTGCCACCTTGTGGCCGTTTCCTGCAAGAGCAGCTTTAAAGTCCCAGCTAATGGTCACTTAACATTCACAAGGACTCAGGGCTGTAAAAGACACTTGCCCTAAAAATTTGTGCTGAAGTAGGGAATGGACAAAATATTCACAACAGGCAAATGTTTCAAGAAGAGATTATGAAGAGTTAAGTTTTACTCACACTCTTTTTAAAAAAAAGAAAAATGGATAAAAGCTCAACCTCAGGGAGTGTTAGACGCATGCAATCTAATCTACGAAAAGTTTCAACTTACACCAGTCGACTGACCATCAGCAAAAAGTCTACAAACAATAAATGCTGAAGGGGATTTAGAGAACTGTGTACCCTCTACCTTCTGGTGAGATATAAAAGCCAATAATGAGAAAAGAAAGGAGCTGTGTTTAAAAGTAAAAATGGAGGTACCATTCAATCCAGCAGGTGCACCAATGGACCTCTCACCTGAGAAGACAAGAATCGAGAAGACACAGGCCGCAAAAGCTGCAGTGCAGCCTTATTCACAATAGCCAAGACAGTGAAGCAATCAAAATATGCAACAAGAGGTGAATGGATAAAGAAGAAGTGGTCCATGTACACAGTGGAATATTAACCATGGAAAACAACGAACCATTGCTCTCTGAGGCACCACAAAGGAGTCTGGAGATAGTCACGAAACATGAGGTAAGTCGGAAAGCAAAAGACCTATATTCTATGATATCACTTATAGGCGTTATCTAATAACTGACACAAATGAACATATATCCACAGAGAAAGACACTCACAGACTTAGAAAATAAAACTATGCTCAACTAAAAGGAAAGGTGGGGGGAATGGATAAATTAAGATTAGTGTTACTATATGTATAAAAACACATATTATATACATATCTCAAAAATACCGACCATATAGCAAGGGAGGTCTGCGGAACCCTCTGTAGCATTTTACATGGGAAGAGGATCTGTACTTGAATAGACATATATAATGTCCAAATGAACCAGAGTGTGTTCACCTAGGACAAACAATATTCTAACCTTTAGCCCAATTAAAACACCTTTAAAAACCAAGAAGAAATAATGAGACATAAACTTATGGGGGTTTCTCCACGCACATTCTAATGTAATTTACAACCTAGGAACACGACTTCCAGAAAGGCTCTGCTGCCCTACCACCCAGATTTGGGAATGGAGAAATGCTGCCTCTTTGAGGCCACTTCCCACAACAGCAGCTTTAAACCCATTGCTCTAGGTCACTAAATATTCACAAAACTTGAAGTTCGGGAAATGAGACCTGCTCTCTAAAAAAACTCTTGGGTGGAAAATCGCCCAAAAAATTCAAAAGAGGGCAACCTTCCAAGAAGACAGTTTCAAGAGTTATACTGTACTCCCAATTGTTTCCTTTTTTTAACAGAAAAGAAAACAGCGGAGAAAAATGATGAGTTTTACGAATTTTCAACGACTTACAAACCCAAATTACAAAAACCTATGAGCTCACAGCAGCCAGAAGGGCCATTAGCATAAATGCTGCAAACAGTAAATGATGAAGCGATTGTGGAGAAATGCGTACCCTCGATTCTAAGGGGGACGTGGTAAGAGCCACTAATGAAAACACAAAGAAGGTGCTTTGAAAAGGGAAACACGGTGCTACCAGTCAGTGAATCACACCCACTGCTGGGCCTATCACCTGAGAAAATGAGAATCAAAAAGTCACAGGCTGGCAATCCTGCACTCCAACAATATTTACCATAGCCAACACTTGGAAGCAATGAAAATGTCCATCAACCGAGGAATGCACAAAGAAGAAGTGGTCCACGTACACAGTGGAAAATTACTCCAATAAAAAATAAAAATTAAATTTAAAAATCCAACACAACTAAGGAGACACCAGCTTGTGTGGGTTGATCCGGGCACACTCCACTCTAATTTATAACCGAGAAACACCACAGGCCGCAAGGGCTTTTCCCTAGTTACCAGGGTGGGGAACATAGAAAGGCTGCCGCCCTCTGGCAGTTACCTGCAAAAGCAGCTTTAAAGCCTGTGCTAATGATCATTTCATATGAATAAGTACTGCAGAAGTGTAAATGAAACCTGCCCTCAAAATGTCTTCAGGGAGGTAAAGGCCAAAACGTTTCAAAATGTGACACATACTTTAAGAGAACACTTTGTAGAACTAAGGGGTAGTCACAGCTTGAAAAATAAAAAGGACATGCCTTAAAGCTCAATTTCAACGGATTATGAGGCACATGCAAATTCAACCACAAAGAGGTATCAGCTCACACTTGTCAGAATAACCATCAGCAAGAAAACTACAAACAATAAATGCTGAAGGTGTTGTGGAGAAATGCATACCCTCAACTGCAAGTGGGACATAAGTTGGAAAGGGCCACAAACTCGAACAGAATGGGGGTGCCTTAAAAACGTAAACATTGAGCTACCATATGATCCAGCAGGCCCACTCCTCCACCTATAATCTAAGAAGAGAGAATTGGAAAGACACAGGCAGGCAAATCTGCATTGCACATTATTACAATAGCCAAGATATGGAAGTAACCAAAAAGTCCACCAACAGATGGGTGGACAAAGCAGTACTGCTCCATGTACAGATGGAATATTCGCTAGTGAAGAAAATGAAACAATGCCATTTGCAGCGCCATAGATGAGTCTAGACGTAATCACGCCACGTGTAGTCAGTGAGAAAGCAAAATACAGATATCCTATGATATCACTTTCAGGAGTTACTTAAAAATTGATACCAATGAAGATATTTCCACAGAGAAAGGCAATCACAGATTCATTAAAAAACTTATGGTTCACCAAATAGAAAGGGATGAGGATTGGATACATTACCATATTGGGGTTAACAGAGATATACAAACCATGTGAAACATATAACCACCAAAGACGTACGGAAGACCAGGAAGAGACTACTCAACATTGCGTCATAACCTACATGGGAAAAGGATGCGAGGAAGAAAAGATACACGTATATGTGTGAAAGACCCACATCTTGCACACCTATAGCAAACAAACCAATGTAATCAAATCTGCCTGGGTAAAAAATAAAAAGTAAATTACAAATATGAACAAGAAGTAATGAGACATAAACTTAAAGGGCTTTTTCCTGGCACGTTCCATTCTAATATACAACCTGGAATACCACTTCCATTAAGGCTCTGTTTCCCTAGTAACCAAATTTGGCAAAGGAGAAATGCTGCCACCTTGTGGCCGTTGCCTGCAAGAGCAGCTTTAAAGTCCCAGCTAATGGTCACTTAACATTCACAAGGACTCAGGGCTGTAAAAGACACTTGCCCTAAAAATTTGTGCTGAAGTAGGGAATGGACAAAAAATTCACAACAGGCAAATGTTTCAAGAAGAGATTATGAAGAGTTAAGTTTTACTCACACTCTTTTTAAAAAAAAGAAAAATGGATAAAAGCTCAACCTCAGGGAGTGTTAGACGCATGCAATCTAATCTACGAAAAGTTTCAACTTACACCAGTCGACTGACCATCAGCAAAAAGTCTACAAACAATAAATGCTGAAGGGGATTTAGAGAACTGTGTACCCTCTACCTTCTGGTGAGACATAAAAGCCAATAATGAGAAAAGAAAGGAGCTGTGTTTAAAAGTAAAAATGGAGGTACCATTCAATCCAGCAGGTGCACCAATGGACCTCTCACCTGAGAAGACAAGAATCGAGAAGACACAGGCCGCAAAAGCTGCAGTGCAGCCTTATTCACAATAGCCAAGACAGTGAAGCAATCAAAATATCCAACAAGAGGTGAATGGATAAAGAAGAAGTGGTCCATGTACACAGTGGAATATTAACCATGGAAAACAACGAACCATTGCTCTCTGAGGCACCACAAAGGAGTCTGGAGATAGTCACGAAACATGAGGTAAGTCGGAAAGCAAAAGACCTATATTCTATGATATCACTTATAGGCGTTATCTAATAACTGACACAAAGGAACATATATCCACAGAGAAAGACACTCACAGACTTAGAAAATAAAACTATGCTCAACTAAAAGGAAAGGTGGGGGGAATGGATAAATTAAGATTAGTGTTACTATATGTATAAAAACACATATTATATACATATCTCAAAAATACCGACCATATAGCAAGGGAGGTCTGCGGAACCCTCTGTAACATTTTACATGGGAAGAGGATCTGTACTTGAATAGACATATATAATGTACAAATGAACCAGAGTGTGTTCACCTAGGACAAACAATATTCTAACCTTTAGCCCAATTAAAACACCTTTAAAAACCAAGAAGAAATAATGAGACATAAACTTATGGGGGTTTCTCCACGCACATTCTAATGTAATTTACAACCTAGGAACACGACTTCCAGAAAGGCTCTGCTGCCCTACCACCCAGATTTGGGAATGGAGAAATGCTGCCTCCTTGAGGCCACTTCCCACAACAGCAGCTTTAAACCCATTGCTCTAGGTCACTAAATATTCACAAAACTTGAAGTTCGGGAAATGAGACCTGCTCTCTAAAAAAACTCTTGGGTGGAAAATCGCCCAAAAAATTCAAAAGAGGGCAACCTTCCAAGAAGACAGTTTCAAGAGTTATACTGTACTCCCAATTGTTTCCTTTTTTTAACAGAAAAGAAAACAGCGGAGAAAAATGATGAGTTTTATGAATTTTCAACGACTTACAAACCCAAATTACAAAAACCTATGAGCTCACAGCAGCCAGAAGGGCCATTAGCATAAATGCTGCAAACAGTAAATGATGAAGCGATTGTGGAGAAATGCGTACCCTCGATTCTAAGGGGGACGTGGTAACAGCCACTAATGAAAACACAAAGAAGGTGCTTTGAAAAGGGAAACACGGTGCTACCAGTCAGTGAATCACACCCACTGCTGGGCCTATCACCTGAGAAAATGAGAATCAAAAAGTCACAGGCTGGCAATCCTGCACTCCAACAATATTTACCATAGCCAACACTTGGAAGCAATGAAAATGTCCATCAACCGAGGAATGCACAAAGAAGAAGTGGTCCACGTACACAGTGGAAAATTACTCCAATAAAAAATAAAAATTAAATTTAAAAATCCAACACAACTAAGGAGACATCAGCTTGTGTGGGTTGGTCCGGGCACACTGCACTCTAATTTATAACCGAGAAACACCACAGGCCGCAAGGGCTTTTCCCTAGTTACCAGGGTGGGGAACATAGAAAGGCTGCCGCCCTCTGGCAGTTACCTGCAAAAGCAGCTTTAAAGCCTGTGCTAATGATCATTTCATATGAATAAGTACTGCAGAAGTGTAAATGAAACCTGCCCTCAAAATGTCTTCAGGGAGGTAAAGGCCAAAACGTTTCAAAATGTGACACATACTTTAAGAGAACACTTTGTAGAACTAAGGGGTAGTCACAGCTTGAAAAATAAAAAGGACATGCCTTAAAGCTCAATTTCAACGGATTATGAGGCACATGCAAATTCAACCACAAAGAGGTATCAGCTCACACTTGTCAGAATAACCATCAGCAAGAAAACTACAAACAATAAATGCTGAAGGTGTTGTGGAGAAATGCATACCCTCAACTGCAAGTGGGACATAAGTTGGAAAGGGCCACAAACTCGAACAGAATGGGGGTGCCTTAAAAACGTAAACATTGAGCTACCATATGATCCAGCAGGCCCACTCCTCCACCTATAATCTAAGAAGAGAGAATTGGAAAGACACAGGCAGGCAAATCTGCATTGCACATTATTACAATAGCCAAGATATGGAAGTAACCAAAAAGTCCACCAACAGATGGGTGGACAAAGAAGTACTCCTCCATGTACAGATGGAATATTCGCTAGTGAAGAAAATGAAACAATGCCATTTGCAGCGCCATAGATGAGTCTAGACGTAATCACGCCACGTGTAGTCAGTGAGAAAGCAAAATACATATATCCTATGATATCACTTTCAGGAGTTACTTAAAAATTGATACCAATGAAGATATTTCCACAGAGAAAGGCAATCACAGATTCATTAAAAAACTTATGGTTCACCAAATAGAAAGGGATGAGGATTGGATACATTACCATATTGGGGTTAACAGAGATATACAAACCATGTGAAATATATAACCACCAAAGACGTACGGAAGACCAGGAAGAGACTACTCAACATTGTGTCATAACCTACATGGGAAAAGGATGCGAGGAAGAAAAGATACACGTATATGTGTGAAAGACCCACATCTTGCACACCTATAGCAAACAAACCAATGTAATCAAATCTGCCTGGGTAAAAAATAAAAAGTAAATTACAAATATGAACAAGAAGTAATGAGACATAAACTTAAAGGGCTTTTTCCTGGCACGTTCCATTCTAATATACAACCTAGAATACCACTTCCATTAAGGCTCTGTTTCCCTAGTAACCAAATTTGGCAAAGGAGAAATGCTGCCACCTTGTGGCCGTTTCCTGCAAGAGCAGCTTTAAAGTCCCAGCTAATGGTCACTTAACATTCACAAGGACTCAGGGCTGTAAAAGACACTTGCCCTAAAAATTTGTGCTGAAGTAGGGAATGGACAAAAAATTCACAACAGGCAAATGTTTCAAGAAGAGATTATGAAGAGTTAAGTTTTACTCACACTCTTTTTAAAAAAAAGAAAAATGGATAAAAGCTCAACCTCAGGGAGTGTTAGACGCATGCAATCTAATCTACGAAAAGTTTCAACTTACACCAGTCGACTGACCATCAGCAAAAAGTCTACAAACAATAAATGCTGAAGGGGATTTAGAGAATTGTGTACCCTCTACCTTCTGGTGAGACATAAAAGCCAATAATGAGAAAAGAAAGGAGCTGTGTTTAAAAGTAAAAATGGAGGTACCATTCAATCCAGCAGGTGCACCAATGGACCTCTCACCTGAGAAGACAAGAATCGAGAAGACACAGGCCGCAAAAGCTGCAGTGCAGCCTTATTCACAATAGCCAAGACAGTGAAGCAATCAAAATATACAACAAGAGGTGAATGGATAAAGAAGAAGTGGTCCATGTACACAGTGGAATATTAACCATGGAAAACAACGAACCATTGCTCTCTGAGGCACCACAAAGGAGTCTGGAGATAGTCACGAAACATGAGGTAAGTCAGAAAGCAAAAGACCTATATTCTATGATATCACTTATAGGCGTTATCTAATAACTGACACAAATGAACATATATCCACAGAGAAAGACACTCACAGACTTAGAAAATAAAACTATGCTCAACTAAAAGGAAAGGTGGGGGGAATGGATAAATTAAGATTAGTGTTACTATATGTATAAAAACACATATTATATACATATCTCAAAAATACCGACCATATAGCAAGGGAGGTCTGCGGAACCCTCTGTAACATTTTACATGGGAAGAGGATCTGTACTTGAATAGACATATATAATGTCCAAATGAACCAGAGTGTGTTCACCTAGGACAAACAATATTCTAACCTTTAGCCCAATTAAAAAACCTTTAAAAACCAAGAAGAAATAATGAGACATAAACTTATGGGGGTTTCTCCACGCACATTCTAATGTAATTTACAACCTAGGAACACGACTTCCAGAAAGGCTCTGCTGCCCTACCACCCAGATTTGGGAATGGAGAAATGCTGCCTCCTTGAGGCCACTTCCCACAACAGCAGCTTTAAACCCATTGCTCTAGGTCACTAAATATTCACAAAACTTGAAGTTCGGGAAATGAGACCTGCTCTCTAAAAAAACTCTTGGGTGGAAAATCGCCCAAAAAATTCAAAAGAGGGCAACCTTCCAAGAAGACAGTTTCAAGAGTTATACTGTACTCCCAATTGTTTCCTTTTTTTAACAGAAAAGAAAACAGCGGAGAAAAATGATGAGTTTTACGAATTTTCAACGACTTACAAACCCAAATTACAAAAACCTATGAGCTCACAGCAGCCAGAAGGGCCATTAGCATAAATGCTGCAAACAGTAAATGATGAAGCGATTGTGGAGAAATGCGTACCCTCGATTCTAAGGGGGACGTGGTAACAGCCACTAATGAAAACACAAAGAAGGTGCTTTGAAAAGGGAAACACGGTGCTACCAGTCAGTGAATCACACCCACTGCTGGGCCTATCACCTGAGAAAATGAGAATCAAAAAGTCACAGGCTGTCAATCCTGCACTCCAACAATATTTACCATAGCCAACACTTGGAAGCAATGAAAATGTCCATCAACCGAGGAATGCACAAAGAAGAACTGGTCCACGTACACAGTGGAAAATTACTCCAATAAAAAATAAAAATTAAATTTAAAAATCCAACACAACTAAGGAGACATCAGCTTGTGTGGGTTGGTCCGGGCACACTCCACTCTAATTTATAACCGAGAAACACCACAGGCCGCAAGGGCTTTTCCCTAGTTACCAGGGTGGGGAACATAGAAAGGCTGCCGCCCTCTGGCAGTTACCTGCAAAAGCAGTTTTAAAGCCTGTGCTAATGGTCATTTCATATGAATAAGTACTGCAGAAGTGTAAATGAAACCTGCCCTCAAAATGTCTTCAGGGAGGTAAAGGCCAAAACGTTTCAAAATGTGACACATACTTTAAGAGAACACTTTGAAGAACTAAGGGGTAATCACAGCTTGAAAAATAAAAAGGACATGCCTTAAAGCTCAATTTCAACGGATTATGAGGCACATGCGAATTCAACCACAAAGAGGTATCAGCTCACACTTGTCAGAATAACCATCAGCAAGAAAACTACAAACAATAAATGCTGAAGGTGTTGTGGAGAAATGCATACCCTCAACTGCAAGTGGGACATAAGTTGGAAAGGGCCACAAACTCGAACAGAATGGGGGTGCCTTAAAAACGTAAACATTGAGCTACCATATGATCCAGCAGGCCCACTCCTCCACCTATAATCTAAGAAGAGAGAATTGGAAAGACACAGGCAGGCAAATCTGCATTGCACATTATTACAATAGCCAAGATATGGAAGTAACCAAAAAGTCCACCAACAGATGGGTGGACAAAGAAGTACTCCTCCATGTACAGATGGAATATTCGCTAGTGAAGAAAATGAAACAATGCCATTTGCAGCGCCATAGATGAGTCTAGACGTAATCACGCCACGTGTAGTCAGTGAGAAAGCAAAATACATATATCCTATGATATCACTTTCAGGAGTTACTTAAAAATTGATACCAATGAAGATATTTCCACAGAGAAAGGCAATCACAGATTCATTAAAAAACTTATGGTTCACCAAATAGAAAGGGATGAGGATTGGATACATTACCATATTGGGGTTAACAGAGATATACAAACCATGTGAAATATATAACCACCAAAGACGTACGGAAGACCAGGAAGAGACTACTCAACATTGTGTCATAACCTACATGGGAAAAGGATGCGAGGAAGAAAAGATACACGTATATGTGTGAAAGACCCACATCTTGCACACCTATAGCAAACAAACCAATGTAATCAAATCTGCCTGGGTAAAAAATAAAAAGTAAATTACAAATATGAACAAGAAGTAATGAGACATAAACTTAAAGGGCTTTTTCCTGGCACGTTCCATTCTAATATACAACCTAGAATACCACTTCCATTAAGGCTCTGTTTCCCTAGTAACCAAATTTGGCAAAGGAGAAATGCTGCCACCTTGTGGCCGTTTCCTGCAAGAGCAGCTTTAAAGTCCCAGCTAATGGTCACTTAACATTCACAAGGACTCAGGGCTGTAAAAGACACTTGCCCTAAAAATTTGTGCTGAAGTAGGGAATGGACAAAAAATTCACAACAGGCAAATGTTTCAAGAAGAGATTATGAAGAGTTAAGTTTTACTCACACTCTTTTTAAAAAAAAGAAAAATGGATAAAAGCTCAACCTCAGGGAGTGTTAGACGCATGCAATCTAATCTACGAAAAGTTTCAACTTACACCAGTCGACTGACCATCAGCAAAAAGTCTACAAACAATAAATGCTGAAGGGGATTTAGAGAACTGTGTACCCTCTACCTTCTGGTGAGACATAAAAGCCAATAATGAGAAAAGAAAGGAGCTGTGTTTAAAAGTAAAAATGGAGGTACCATTCAATCCAGCAGGTGCACCAATGGACCTCTCACCTGAGAAGACAAGAATCGAGAAGACACAGGCCGCAAAAGCTGCAGTGCAGCCTTATTCACAATAGCCAAGACAGTGAAGCAATCAAAATATCCAACAAGAGGTGAATGGATAAAGAAGAAGTGGTCCATGTACACAGTGGAATATTAACCATGGAAAACAACGAACCATTGCTCTCTGAGGCACCCCAAAGTGTCTGGAGATAGTCACGAAACATGAGGTAAGTCGGAAAGCAAAAGACCTATATTCTATGATATCACTTATAGGCGTTATCTAATAACTGACACAAAGGAACATATATCCACAGAGAAAGACACTCACAGACTTAGAAAATAAAACTATGCTCAACTAAAAGGAAAGGTGGGGGGAATGGATAAATTAAGATTAGTGTTACTATATGTATACAAACACATATTATATACATATCTCAAAAATACCGACCATATAGCAAGGGAGGTCTGCGGAACCCTCTGTAACATTTTACATGGGAAGAGGATCTGTACTTCAATAGACATATATAATGTACAAATGAACCAGAGTGTGTTCACCTAGGACAAACAATATTCTAACCTTTAGCCCAATTAAAACACCTTTAAAAACCAAGAAGAAATAATGAGACATAAACTTATGGGGGTTTCTCCACGCACATTCTAATGTAATTTACAACCTAGGAACACGACTTCCAGAAATGCTCTGCTGCCCTACCACCCAGATTTGGGAATGGAGAAATGCTGCCTCCTTGAGGCCACTTCCCACAACAGCAGCTTTAATCCCATTGCTCTAGGTCACTAAATATTCACAAAACTTGAAGTTCGGGAAATGAGACCTGCTCTCTAAAAAAACTCTTGGGTGGAAAATCGCCCAAAAAATTCAAAAGAGGGCAACCTTCCAAGAAGACAGTTTCAAGAGTTATACTGTACTCCCAATTGTTTCCTTTTTTTAACAGAAAAGAAAACAGCGGAGAAAAATGATGAGTTTTACGAATTTTCAACCACTTACAAACCCAAATTACAAAAACCTATGAGCTCACAGCAGCCAGAAGGGCCATTAGCATAAATGCTGCAAACAGTAAATGATGAAGCGATTGTGGAGAAATGCGTACCCTCGATTCTAAGGGGGACGTGGTAACAGCCACTAATGAAAACACAAAGAAGGTCCTTTGAAAAGGGAAACACGGTGCTACCAGTCAGTGAATCACACCCACTGCTGGGCCTATCACCTGAGAAAATGAGAATCAAAAAGTCACAGGCTGGCAATCCTGCACTCCAACAATATTTACCATAGCCAACACTTGGAAGCAATGAAAATGTCCATCAACCGAGGAATGCACAAAGAAGAACTGGTCCACGTACACAGTGGAAAATTACTCCAATAAAAAATAAAAATTAAATTTAAAAATCCAACACAACTAAGGAGACATCAGCTTGTGTGGGTTGGTCCGGGCACACTCCACTCTAATTTATAACCGAGAAACACCACAGGCCGCAAGGGCTTTTCCCTAGTTACCAGGGTGGGGAACATAGAAAGGCTGCCGCCCTCTGGCAGTTACCTGCAAAAGCAGTTTTAAAGCCTGTGCTAATGGTCATTTCATATGAATAAGTACTGCAGAAGTGTAAATGAAACCTGCCCTCAAAATGTCTTCAGGGAGGTAAAGGCCAAAACGTTTCAAAATGTGACACATACTTTAAGAGAACACTTTGAAGAACTAAGGGGTAATCACAGCTTGAAAAATAAAAAGGACATGCCTTAAAGCTCAATTTCAACGGATTATGAGGCACATGCGAATTCAACCACAAAGAGGTATCAGCTCACACTTGTCAGAATAACCATCAGCAAGAAAACTACAAACAATAAATGCTGAAGGTGTTGTGGAGAAATGCATACCCTCAACTGCAAGTGGGACCTAAGTTGGAAAGGGCCACAAACTAGAACAGAATGGGGGTGCCTTAAAAACGTAAACATTGAGCTACCATATGATCCAGCAGGCCCACTCCTCCACCTATAATCTAAGTAGAGAGAATTGGAAAGACACAGGCAGGCAAATCTGCATTGCACATTATTACAATAGCCAAGATATGGAAGTAACCAAAAAGTCCACCAACAGATGGGTGGACAAAGAAGTACTCCTCCATGTACAGATGGAATATTCGCTACTGAAGAAAATGAAACAATGCCATTTGCAGCGCCATAGATGAGTCTAGACGTAATCACGCCACGTGTAGTCAGTGAGAAAGCAAAATACATATATCCTATGATATCACTTTCAGGAGTTACTTAAAAATTGATACCAATGAAGATATTTCCACAGAGAAAGGCAATCACAGATTCATTAAAAAACTTATGGTTCACCAAATAGAAAGGGATGAGGATTGGATACATTACCATATTGGGGTTAACAAAGATATACAAACCATGTGAAATATATAATCACCAAAGACGTACGGAAGACCAGGAGAAGACTACTCAACCTTGTGTCATAACCTACATGGGAAAAGGATGCTAGGAAGAATAGATACATGTATATGTGTGAAAGAACCACATCTTGCACACCTAGAACAAACAAACCATTGTAATCAAATGTGCTGGGATAAAAAATAAAAAGTAAATTACAAATATGAACAAGAAGTAATGAGACATAAACTTAAAGGGCTTTTTCCTGGCACGTTCCATTCTAATATACAACCTAGAATACCACTTCCATTAAGGCTCTGTTTCCCTAGTAACCAAATTTGGCAAAGGAGAAATGCTGCCACCTTGTGGCCGTTTCCTGCAAGAGCAGCTTTAAAGTCCCAGCTAATGGTCACTTAACATTCACTAGGACTCAGGGCTGTAAAAGACACTTGCCCTAAAAATTTGTGCTGAAGTAGGGAATGGACAAAAAATTCACAACAGGCAAATATTTCAAGAAGAGATTATGAAGAGTTAAGTTTTACTCACACTCTTTTTAAAAAAAGAAAAATGGATAAAAGCTCAACCTCAGGGAGTGTTAGACGCATGCAATCTAATCTACGAAAAGTTTCAACTTACACCAGTCGACTGACCATCAGCAAAAAGTCTACAAACAATAAATGCTGAAGGGGATTTAGAGAACTGTGTACCCTCTACCTTCTGGTGAGACATAAAAGCCAATAATGAGAAAAGAAAGGAGCTGTGTTTAAAAGTAAAAATGGAGGTACCATTCAATCCAGCAGGTGCACCAATGGACCTCTCACTTGAGAAGACAAGAATCGAGAAGACACAGGCCGCAAAAGCTGCAGTGCAGCCTTATTCACAATAGCCAAGACAGTGAAGCAATCAAAATATACAACAAGAGGTGAATGGATAAAGAAGAAGTGGTCCATGTACACAGTGGAATATTAACCATGGAAAACAACGAACCATTGCTCTCTGAGGCACCGCAAAGGAGTCTGGAGATAGTCACGAAACATGAGGTAAGTCAGAAAGCAAAAGACTTATATTCTATGATATCACTTATAGGCGTTATCTAATAACTGACATAAATGAACATATATCCACAGAGAAAGACACTCACAGACTTAGAAAATAAAACTATGCTCAACTAAAAGGAAAGGTGGGGGGAATGGATAAATTAAGATTAGTGTTACTATATGTATACAAACACATATTATATACATATCTCAAAAATACCGACCATATAGCAAGGGAGGTCTGCGGAACCCTCTGTACCAATTTACATGGGAAGAGGATCTGTACTTGAATAGACATATATAATGTACAAATGAACCAGAGTGTGTTCACCTAGGACAAACAATATTCTAACCTTTAGCCCAATTAAAACACCTTTAAAAACCAAAAAGAAATAATGAGACATAAACTTATGGGGGTTTCTCCACGCACATTCTAATGTAATTTACAACCTAGGAACACGACTTCCAGAAAGGCTCTGCTGCCCTACCACCCAGATTTGGGAATGGAGAAATGCTGCCTCCTTGAGGCCACTTCCCACAACAGCAGCTTTAAACCCATTGCTCTAGGTCACTAAATATTCACAAAACTTGAAGTTCGGGAAATGAGACCTGCTCTCTAAAAAAACTCTTGGGTGGAAAATCGCCCAAAAAATTCAAAAGAGGGCAACCTTCCAAGAAGACAGTTTCAAGAGTTATACTGTACTCCCAATTGTTTCCTTTTTTTCACAGAAAAGAAAACAGCGGAGAAAAATGATGAGTTTTACGAATTTTCAACGACTTACAAACCCAAATTACAAAAAACTATGAGCTCACAGCAGCCAGAAGGGCCATTAGCATAAATGCTGCAAACAATAAATGATGAAGCGATTGTGGAGAAATGCGTACCCTCGATTCTAAGGGGGACGTGGTAAGAGCCACTAATGAAAACACAAAGAAGGTGCTTTGAAAATGGAAACACGGTGCTACCAGTCAGTGAATCACACCAACTGCTGGGCCTATCGCCTGAGAAAATGAGAATCAAAAAGTCAAAGGCTGGCAATCCTGCACTCCAACAATATTTACCATAGCCAACACTTGGAAGCAATGAAAATGTCCATCAACCGAGGAATGCACAAAGAAGAAGTGGTCCACGTACACAGTGGAAAATTACTCCAATAAAAAATAAAAATTAAATTTAAAAATCCAACACAACTAAGGAGACATCAGCTTGTGTGGGTTGGTCCGGGCACACTCCACTCTAATTTATAACCGAGAAACACCACAGGCCGCAAGGGCTTTTCCCTAGTTACCAGGGTGGGGAATATAGAAAGGCTGCCGCCCTCTGGCAGTTACCTGCAAAAGCAGTTTTAAAGCCTGTGCTAATGGTCATTTCATATGGATAAGTACTGCAGAAGTGTAAATGAAACCTGCCCTCAAAATGTCTTCAGGGAGGTAAAGGCCAAAACATTTCAAAATGTAACACATACATTAAGAGAACACTTTGAAGATCTAAGGGGTAATCACAGCTTGAAAAATAAAAAGGACATGCCTTAAAGCTCAATTTCAACGGATTATGAGGCACATGCGAATTCAACCACAAAGAGGTATCAGCTCACACTTGTCAGAATAACCATCAGCAAGAAAACTACAAACAATAAATGCTGAAGGTGTTGTGGAGAAATGCATACCCTCAACTGCAAGTGGGACATAAGTTGGAAAGGGCCACAAACTAGAACAGAATGGGGGTGCCTTAAAAACGGAAACATTGAGCTACCATATGATCCAGCAGGCCCACTCCTCCACCTATAATCTAAGAAGAGAGAATTGTAAAGACACAGGCAGGCAAATCTGCATTGCACAGTATTACAATAGCCAAGATATGGAAGTAACCAAAAAGTCCACCAACAGATGGGTGGACAAAGAAGTACTCCTCCATGTACAGATGGAATATTCGCTAGTGAAGAAAATGAAACAATGCCATTTGCAGCGCCATAGATGAGTCTAGACGTAATCACGCCACGTGTAGTCAGTGAGAAAGCAAAATACATATATCCTATGATATCACTTTCAGGAGTTACTTAAAAATTGATACCAATGAAGCTATTTCCACAGAGAAAGGCAATCACAGATTCATTAAAAAACTTATGGTTCACCAAATAGAAAGGGATGAGGATTGGATACATTACCATATTGGGGTTAACAGAGATATACAAACCATGTGAAATATATAACCACCAAAGAAGTACGGAAGACCAGGAGGAGACTACTCAACATTGTGTCATAACCTACATGGGAAAAGGATGCGAGGAAGAAAAGATAAACGTATATGTGTGAAAGACCCACATCTTGCACACCTAGAGCAAACAAACCAATGTAATCAAATCTGCTGGGGTAAAAAATAAAAAGTAAATTACAAATATGAACAAGAAGTAATGAGACATAAACTTAAAGGGCTTTTTCCTGGCCCATTCCATTCTAATTTACAACCTAGAACACCACTTCCATTAAGCCTCTGTTTCCACAGTTACCAAATTTGGTAAAGAAGAAATGCTGCCACCTTGTGCCCGTGTCCTGCAAGAGCAGCTTTAAACTCACAGCTAATGGTTACTTAACATTCACAAGGACTCAGGGCTGTAAAGGACACCTGCCCTAAAAAATTGTGCTGAAGTAGTGAATGGACAAAAAAATTCAAAACAGGCAGATGTTTCAAGAAGAGAGTATGAAGAGTTATGTTTTACTCACGGTCTTCTAAAAAAAAAAAGAAAATGGATACAAGCTCTACCTCAGGATGTGTTAGACCCATGCAATCTAATCTACGAAAAGTTTCAACTTACACCAGTCGACTGACCATCAGCAAAAAGTATACGAACAATAAATGCTGAAGGGGTTTTAGAGAACTGTGTACCCTCTACCTGCTAGTGAGACGTAAAGGGGTAACAGCCAATAATGAGAAAAGAAAGGAGCTGTGTTTAAAAGTAAAAATGGAGGTACCATTCAATCCAGCAGGCGCACCATTGGACCTCTCACCTGAGAAGACAAGAATCGAGAAGACACAGGCCGCAAAAGCTGCAGTGCAGCCTTATTCACAATAGCCAAGACAGTGAAGCAATCAAAATGTCCAACAACAGGTGAATGGATAAAGAAGAAGTGGTCCATGTACACAATGGAATATTAGCCATGGAAAACAACGAACCATTGCTCTTTGAGGCACCACAAATGAGTCTGCAGATAATCATGAAAGATGAGGTAAGTTGGAAAGCAAAAGACCTGTATTCTATGATATCACTTATAGGCGTTATCTAATAACTGACACAAATGAACATATTTCCACAGAGAAAGACACTCACAGACTTAGAAAATAAAACTATGCTCAACTAAAAGGAAAGGTGGGGGGAATGGATAAATTAAGATTAGTGTTACTATATGTATACAAACACATTTTATATAAATATCTCAAAAATACCGACCATATAGCAAGGGAGGTCTGCGGAACCCTCTGTAACATTTTATATGGGAAGAGGATCTGTATTTGAATAGACATATATAATGTACAAATGAACCAGATTGTGTTCACCTAGGACAAAAAATATTCTAAGCTTTACCCCAATTAAAAAAAAAAATTAAAACCAAGAAGAAATAATGAGACATAAACTTATGGGGCTTTCTCCATGCACATTCCAATGTAATTTACAACCTAGGATCACGACTTCCAGAAAGGCTCTGCTGCCCTAGTACCCAGATTTGGGAATGGAGAAATGCTGCCTGCTTCAGGTCACTTCCCACAACAGGAGCTTTAAAACCATTGCTAAAGGTCACTAAATATTCACAAAACTTGCAGTTCGGTAAATGACACCTGCTCTCTAAAAAAAGTCACAGGTGGAAAACCGACCAAAAAATTCAAAAGAGGGCAACCTTCCAAGAAGACAAGATCAAGAGTTATACTGTACTCCCAATTGTTTCCTTTTTTCAACAGAAAAGAAAATGGCGGTGAAAAATGAAGAGTTTTACGAATTTTCAAAGCCATGCAAACCCAAATTACAAAACCCTATCAGCTCACAGCAGCCAGTAGGGCCATTAGCATAAATGCTGCAAACAAAAGATACTGAAGCGATTGTGGAGAAATGTGTACCCTCGATTCTAAGGGGGACGTGGTAAGTGCCACTAATGAAAACACAAAGAAGGTGCCTTGAAAAGGGAAAAACGGTGCTACCAGTCAGTCAATCACACCCACTGCTGGGCCTATCACCTGAGAAAATGAGAATCAAAAAGTCACAGGCTGGCAATCCTGCACTCCAACAATATTTACCATAGCCAACACTTGGAAGCAGTGAAAATGTCCATCAACCAAGGAATGCACAAAGGAGAAGTGGTCCACGTACACAGTGGAAAATTACTCCAATAAAAAATTAAAATTAAAAATCCAACAAAAGTAAGGAGACATCAGCTTGTGTGGGTTGCTCCGGGCACACTCCACTCTAATTTATAACCGAGAAACACCACAGGGCGCAAGGGCATTTCCCTAGTTACCAGGGTGGGGAACATAGAAAGGCTGCCGTCCTCTGGCAGTTACCTGCAAAAGCAGTTTTAAAGCCTGTGCTAATGGTCATTTCATAGGAACAAGCACTGCAGAACTGTAAGTGATACCTGCCCTCAAAATGTCTTCAGGGAGGTAATGGCCAAAACATTTCAAAATGTGACACATACTTTAAGAGAACACTTTGAAGAACTAAGGGGTAATCACAGCTTGAAAAATAAAAAGGACATGCCTTCAAGCTCAATTTCAACGGATTATGAGGCACGTGCGAAATCAACCACAAAGAGGTATCAGCACACACTTGTCAGAATAACCATCAGCAAGAAAACTACAAACAATAAATGCTGAAGGTGTTGTGGAGAAATGCATACCCTCAACTTCAAGTGGGACGTAAGTTGGAAAGGGCCACGAACTAGAACAGAATGGGGGTGCCTTAAAAACGTAAACATTGAGCTACCATATGATCCAGCAGGCCCACTCCTCCACCTATAATCTAAGAAGAGAGAATTGGAAAGACACAGGCAGGCAAATCTGCATTGCACAGTATTACAATAGCCAAGATATGGAAGTAACCAAAAAGTCCACCAACAGATGGGTGGTAAAGAAGTACTCCTGCATGTACAGATGGAATATTCGCTAGTCAAAAAAATGAAACAATGCCATTTGCAGCGCCATAGATGAGTCTAGACGTCATCACGCCACGTGTAGTCAGTGAGAAAGCAAAATACATATATCCTATGATATCACTTTCAGGAGTTACTTAAAAATTGATACCAATGAAGCTATTTCCACAGAGAAAGGCAAACACAGATTCATTAAAAAACTTATGGTTCACCAAATAGAAAGGGATGAGGATTGGATACATTACCATATTGGGGTTAACAGAGATATACAAACCATGTGAAATCTATAACCACCAAAGACGTACGGAAGACCACGAAAAGACTACTCAACATTGTGTCATAACCTACATGGGAAAAGGATGCGAGGAAGAAAAGATACACGTATATGTGTGAAAGACCCACATCTTGCACACCTAGAGCAAACAAACCAATGTAATCAAATCTGCTGGGATAAAAAATAAAAAGTAAATTACAAACATGAACAAGAAGTAATGAGACATAAACTTAAAGGGCTTTTTCCTGGCCCATTCCATTCTAATTTACAACCTGGAACACCACTTCCATTAAGCCTCTGTTTCCCCAGTTACCAAATTTGGTAAAGAAGAAATGCTGCCACCTTGTGCCCTTGTCCTGCAAGAGCAGCTTTAAACTCACAGCTAATGGTTACTTAACATTCACAAGGACTCAGGGCTGTAGAGGACACCTGCCCTAAAAAATTGTGCTGAAGTAGTGAATGGACAAAAAATTCAAAACAGGCAGATGTTTCAAGAAGAGAGTATGAAGAGTTATGTTTTACTCACGGTCTTCTAAAAAAAAAAAGAAAATGGATACAGGCTCTACCTCACGGTGTGTTAGACCCATGCAATCTAATCTACGAAAAGTTTCAACTTACACCAGTCGACTGACCATCAGCAAAAAGTATACGAACAATAAATGCTGAAGGGGTTTTAGAGAACTGTGTACCCTCTACCTGCTAGTGAGACGTAAAGGGGTAACAGCCAATAATGAGAAAAGAAAGGAGCTGTGTTTAAAAGTAAAAATGGAGGTACCATTCAATCCAGCAGGCGCACCATTGGACCTCTCACCTGAGAAGACAAGAATCGAGAAGACACAGGCCGCAAAAGCTGCAGTGCAGCCTTATTCACAATAGCCAAGACAGTGAAGCAATCAAAATGTCCAACAACAGGTGAATGGATAAAGAAGAAGTGGTCCATGTACACAATGGAATATTAGCCATGGAAAACAACGAACCATTGCTCTTTGAGGCACCACAAATGAGTCTGCAGATAATCATGAAAGATGAGGTAAATTGGAAAGCAAAAGACCTGTATTCTATGATATCACTTATAGGCGTTATCTAATAACTGACACAAATGAACATATTTCTACAGAGAAAGACACTCACAGACTTAGAAAATAAAACTATGCTCAACTAAAACGAAAGGTGGGAGGAATGGATAAATTAAGATTAGTGTTACTATATGTATACAAACACATTTTATATACATATCTCAAAAATACCGACCATATAGCAAGGGAGGTCTGCGGAACCCTCTGTAACATTTTACATGGGAAGAGGATCTGTACTTGAATAGACATATATAATGTACAAATGAACCAGATTGTGTTCACCTAGGACAAACAATATTCTAAGCTTTACCCCAATTAAAAAAAAAATTTAAAACCAAGAAGAAATAATGAGACATAAACTTATGGGGCTTTCTCCATGCACATTCCAATGTAATTTACAACCTAGGATCACGACTTCCAGAAAGGCTCTGCTGCCCTAGTACCCAGATTTGGGAATGGAGAAATGCTGCCTGCTTCAGGTCACTTCCCACAACAGGAGCTTTAAAACCATTGCTAAAGGTCACTAAATATTCACAAAACTTGCAGTTCAGTAAATGACACTTGCTCTCTAAAAAAAGTCTCAGGTGGAAAACCGACCAAAAAATTCAAAAGAGGGCAACGTTCCAAGAAGACAAGATCAAGAGTTATATTGTACTCCCAATTGTTTCCTTTTTTCAACAGAAAAGAAAACGGCGGTGAAAAATGATGAGTTTTACGAATTTTCAAAGCCATGCAAACCCAAATTACAAAACCCTATCAGCTCACAGCAGCCAGTAGGGCCATTAGCATAAATGCTGCAAACAAAAGATACTGAAGCGATTGTGGAGAAATGTGTACCCTCGATTCTAAGGGGGACGTGGTAAGTGCCACTAATGAAAACACAAAGAAGGTGCCTTGAAAAGGGAAAAACGGTGCTACCAGTCAGTCAATCACACCCATTGCTGGGCCTATCACCTGAGAAAATGAGAATAAAAAAGTCACAGGCTGGCAATCCTGCACTCCAACAATATTTACCATAGCCAACACTTGGAAGCAGTGAAAATGTCCATCAACCAAGGAATGCACAAAGGAGAAGTGGTCCACGTACACAGTGGAAAATTACTCCAATAAAAAATTAAAATTAAAAATCCAACAAAAGTAAGGAGACATCAGCTTGTGTGGGTTGCTCCGGGCACACTCCACTCTAATTTATAACCGAGAAACACCACAGGGCGCAAGGGCATTTCCCTAGTTACCAGGGTGGGGAACATAGAAAGGCTGCCGTCCTCTGGCAGTTACCTGCAAAAGCAGCTTTAAAGCCTGTGCTAATGGTCATTTCATAGGAACAAGCACTGCAGAACTGTAAGTGAAACCTGCCCTCAAAATGTCTTCAGGGAGGTAATGGCCAAAACATTTCAAAATGTGACACATACTTTAAGAGAACACTTTGAAGAACTAAGGGGTAATCACAGCTTGAAAAATAAAAAGGACATGCCTTCAAGCTCAATTTCAACGGATTATGAGGCACGTGCGAAATCAACCACAAAGAGGTATCAGCACACACTTGTCAGAATAACCATCAGCAAGAAAACTGCAAACAATAAATGCTGAAGGTGTTGTGGAGAAATGCATACCCTCAACTTCAAGTGCGACGTAAGTTGGAAATGGCCACGAACTAGAACAGAATGGGGGTGCCTTAAAAACGTAAACATAGAGCTACCATATGATCCAGCAGGCCCACTCCTCCACCTATAATCTAAGAAGAGAGAATTGGAAAGACACAGGCAGGCAAATCTGCATTGCACAGTATTACAATACCCAAGATATGGAAGTAACCAAAAAGTCCACCAACAGTTGGGTGGATAAAGAAGTACTCCTCCATGTACAGATGGAATATTCGCTAGTCAAAAAAATGAAACAATGCCATTTGCAGCGCCATAGATGAGTCTAGACGTAATCACGCCACGTGTAGTCAGTGAGAAAGCAAAATACATATATCCTATGATATCACTTTCAGGAGTTACTTAAAAATTGATACCAATGAAGCTATTTCCACAGAGAAAGGCAAACACAGATTCATTATAAAACTTATGGTTCACCAAATAGAAAGGGATGAGGATTGGATACATTACCATATTGGGGTTAACAGAGATATAGAAACCATGTGAAATATATAACCACCAAAGACGTACGGAAGACCACGAAAAGACTACTCAACATTGTGTCATAACCTACATGGGAAAAGGATGAGAGGAAGAAAAGATACACGTATATGTGTGAAAGACCCACATTTTTCACACCTAGAGCAAACAAACCAATGTAATCAAATCTGCTGGGATAAAAAATAAAAAGTAAATTACAAACATGAACAAGAAGTAATGAGACATAAACTTAAAGGGCTTTTTCCTGGCCCATTCCATTCTAATTTACAACCTGGAACACCACTTCCATTAAGCCTCTGTTTCCCCAGTTACCAAATTTGGTAAAGAAGAAATGCTGCCACCTTGTGCCCGTGTCCTGCAAGAGCAGCTTTAAACTCACAGCTAATGGTTACTTAACATTCACAAGGACTCAGGACTGTAAAGGACACCTGCCCTAAAAAATTGTGCTGAAGTAGTGAATGGACAAAAAATTCAAAACAGGCAGATGTTTCAAGAAGAGAGTATGAAGAGTTATGTTTTACTCACGGTCTTCCTAAAAAAAAAAGAAAATGGATACAAGCTCTACCTCAGGGTGTGTTAGACCCATGCAATCTAATCTACGAAAAGTTTCAACTTACACCAGTCGACTGACCATCAGCAAAAAGTATACGAACAATAAATGCTGAAGGGGTTTTAGAGAACTGTGTACCCTCTACCTGCTAGTGAGACGTAAAGGGGTAACAGCCAATAATGAGAAAAGAAAGGAGCTGTGTTTAAAAGTAAAAATGGAGGTACCATTCAATCCAGCAGGCACACCATTGGACCTCTCACCTGAGAAGACAAGAATCGAGAAGACACAGGCCGCAAAAGCTGCAGTGCAGCCTTATTCACAATAGCCAAGACAGTGAAGCAATCAAAATGTCCAACAACAGGTGAATGGATAAAGAAGAAGTGGTCCATGTACACAATGGAATATTAGCCATGGAAAACAACGAACCATTGCTCTTTGAGGCACCACAAATGAGTCTGCAGATAATCATGAAATATGAGGTAAGTTGGAAAGCAAAAGACGTGTATTCTATGATATCACTTATAGGCGTTATCTAATAACTGACACAAATGAACATATTTCCACAGAGAAAGACACTCACAGACTTAGAAAATAAAACTATGCTCATCTAAAAGGAAAGGTGGGGGGAATGGATAAATAAGATTAGTGTTACTATATGTATACAAACACATTTTATATAAATATCTCAAAAATACCGACCATATAGCAAGGGAGGTCTGCGGAACCCTCTGTAACATTTTATATGGGAAGAGGATCTGTACTTGAATAGACATATATAATGTAGAAATGAACCAGATTGTGTTCACCTAGGACAAAAAATATTCTAAGCTTTACCCCAATTAAAAAAAAAAAATTAAAACCAAGAAGAAATAATGAGACATAAACTTATGGGGCTTTCTCCATGCACATTCCAATGTAATTTACAACCTAGGATCACGACTTCCAGAAAGGCTCTGCTGCCCTAGTACCCAGATTTGGGAATGGAGAAATGCTGCCTGCTTCAGGTCACTTCCCCCAACAGGAGCTTTAAAACCATTGCTAAAGGTCACTAAATATTCACAAAACATGCAGTTCGGTAAATGACACCTGCTCTCTAAAAAAATTCTCAGGTGGAAAACCGACCAAAAAATTCAAAAGAGGGCAACCTTCCAAGAAGACAATATCAAGAGTTATACTGTACTCCCAATTGTTTCCTTTTTTCAACAGAAAAGAAAATGGCGGTGAAAAATGAAGAGTTTTACGAATTTTCAAAGCCATGCAAACCCAAATTACAAAACCCTATCAGCTCACAGCAGCCAGCAGGGCCATTAGCATAAATGCTGCAAACAATAGATACTGAAGCGATTGAGGAGAAATGAGTAACCTGGATTCTAAGGGGGACGTGGTAAGTGCCACTAATGAAAACACAAAGAAGGTGCTTTGAAAAGGGAAAAACGGTGCTACCAGTCAGTCAATCACACCCACTGCTGGGCCTATCACCTGAGAAAATGAGAATAAAAAAGTCACAGGCTGGCAATCCTGCACTCCAACAATATTTACCATAGCCAACACTTGGAAGCAGTGAAAATGTCCATCAACCAAGGAATGCACAAAGGAGAAGTGGTCCACGTACACAGTGGAAAATTACTCCAATAAAAAATTAAAATTAAAAATCCAACAAAAGTAAGGAGACATCAGCTTGTGTGGGTTGCTCCGGGCACACTCCACTCTAATTTATAACCGAGAAACACCACAGGGCGCAAGGGCATTTCCCTAGTTACCAGGGTGGGGAACATAGAAAGGCTGCCGTCCTCTGGCAGTTACCTGCAAAAGCAGCTTTAAAGCCTGTGCTAATGGTCATTTCATAGGAACAAGCACTGCAGAACTGTAAGTGAAACCTGCCCTCAAAATGTCTTCAGGGAGGTAATGGCCAAAACATTTCAAAATGTGACACATACTTTAAGAGAACACTTTGAAGAACTAAGGGGTAATCACAGCTTGAAAAATAAAAAGGACATGCCTTCAAGCTCAATTTCAACGGATTATGAGGCACGTGCGAAATCAACCACAAAGAGGTATCAGCACACACTTGTCAGAATAACCATCAGCAAGAAAACTGCAAACAATAAATGCTGAAGGTGTTGTGGAGAAATGCATACCCTCAACTTCAAGTGCGACGTAAGTTGGAAATGGCCACGAACTAGAACAGAATGGGGGTGCCTTAAAAACGTAAACATAGAGCTACCATATGATCCAGCAGGCCCACTCCTCCACCTATAATCTAAGAAGAGAGAATTGGAAAGACACAGGCAGGCAAATCTGCATTGCACAGTATTACAATACCCAAGATATGGAAGTAACCAAAAAGTCCACCAACAGTTGGGTGGATAAAGAAGTACTCCTCCATGTACAGATGGAATATTCGCTAGTCAAAAAAATGAAACAATGCCATTTGCAGCGCCATAGATGAGTCTAGACGTAATCACGCCACGTGTAGTCAGTGAGAAAGCAAAATACATATATCCTATGATATCACTTTCAGGAGTTACTTAAAAATTGATACCAATGAAGCTATTTCCACAGAGAAAGGCAAACACAGATTCATTATAAAACTTATGGTTCACCAAATAGAAAGGGATGAGGATTGGATACATTACCATATTGGGGTTAACAGAGATATACAAACCATGTGAAATATATAACCACCAAAGACGTACGGAAGACCACGAAAAGACTACTCAACATTGTGTCATAACCTACATGGGAAAAGGATGAGAGGAAGAAAAGATACACGTATATGTGTGAAAGACCCACATTTTTCACACCTAGAGCAAACAAACCAATGTAATCAAATCTGCTGGGATAAAAAATAAAAAGTAAATTACAAACATGAACAAGAAGTAATGAGACATAAACTTAAAGGGCTTTTTCCTGGCCCATTCCATTCTAATTTACAACCTGGAACACCACTTCCATTAAGCCTCTGTTTCCCCAGTTACCAAATTTGGTAAAGAAGAAATGCTGCCACCTTGTGCCCGTGTCCTGCAAGAGCAGCTTTAAACTCACAGCTAATGGTTACTTAACATTCACAAGGACTCAGGACTGTAAAGGACACCTGCCCTAAAAAATTGTGCTGAAGTAGTGAATGGACAAAAAATTCAAAACAGGCAGATGTTTCAAGAAGAGAGTATGAAGAGTTATGTTTTACTCACGGTCTTCCTAAAAAAAAAAGAAAATGGATACAAGCTCTACCTCAGGGTGTGTTAGACCCATGCAATCTAATCTACGAAAAGTTTCAACTTACACCAGTCGACTGACCATCAGCAAAAAGTATACGAACAATAAATGCTGAAGGGGTTTTAGAGAACTGTGTACCCTCTACCTGCTAGTGAGACGTAAAGGGGTAACAGCCAATAATGAGAAAAGAAAGGAGCTGTGTTTAAAAGTAAAAATGGAGGTACCATTCAATCCAGCAGGCACACCATTGGACCTCTCACCTGAGAAGACAAGAATCGAGAAGACACAGGCCGCAAAAGCTGCAGTGCAGCCTTATTCACAATAGCCAAGAAAGTGAAGCAATCAAAATGTCCAACAACAGGTGAATGGATAAAGAAGAAGTGGTCCATGTACACAATGGAATATTAGCCATGGAAAACAACGAACCATTGCTCTTTGAGGCACCACAAATGAGTCTGCAGATAATCATGAAATATGAGGTAAGTTGGAAAGCAAAAGACGTGTATTCTATGATATCACTTATAGGCGTTATCTAATAACTGACACAAATGAACATATTTCCACAGAGAAAGACACTCACAGACTTAGAAAATAAAACTATGCTCATCTAAAAGGAAAGGTGGGGGGAATGGATAAATAAGATTAGTGTTACTATATGTATACAAACACATTTTATATAAATATCTCAAAAATACCGACCATATAGCAAGGGAGGTCTGCGGAACCCTCTGTAACATTTTATATGGGAAGAGGATCTGTACTTGAATAGACATATATAATGTAGAAATGAACCAGATTGTGTTCACCTAGGACAAAAAATATTCTAAGCTTTACCCCAATTAAAAAAAAAAATTAAAACCAAGAAGAAATAATGAGACATAAACTTATGGGGCTTTCTCCATGCACATTCCAATGTAATTTACAACCTAGGATCACGACTTCCAGAAAGGCTCTGCTGCCCTAGTACCCAGATTTGGGAATGGAGAAATGCTGCCTGCTTCAGGTCACTTCCCACAACAGGAGCTTTAAAACCATTGCTAAAGGTCACTAAATATTCACAAAACTTGCAGTTCGGTAAATGACACCTGCTCTCTAAAAAAAGTCACAGGTGGAAAACCGACCAAAAAATTCAAAAGAGGGCAACCTTCCAAGAAGACAAGATCAAGAGTTATACTGTACTCCCAATTGTTTCCTTTTTTCAACAGAAAAGAAAATGGCGGTGAAAAATGAAGAGTTTTACGAATTTTCAAAGCCATGCAAACCCAAATTACAAAACCCTATCAGCTCACAGCAGCCAGTAGGGCCATTAGCATAAATGCTGCAAACAAAAGATACTGAAGCGATTGTGGAGAAATGTGTACCCTCGATTCTAAGGGGGACGTGGTAAGTGCCACTAATGAAAACACAAAGAAGGTGCCTTGAAAAGGGAAAAACGGTGCTACCAGTCAGTCAATCACACCCACTGCTGGGCCTATCACCTGAGAAAATGAGAATCAAAAAGTCACAGGCTGGCAATCCTGCACTCCAACAATATTTACCATAGCCAACACTTGGAAGCAGTGAAAATGTCCATCAACCAAGGAATGCACAAAGGAGAAGTGGTCCACGTACACAGTGGAAAATTACTCCAATAAAAAATTAAAATTAAAAATCCAACAAAAGTAAGGAGACATCAGCTTGTGTGGGTTGCTCCGGGCACACTCCACTCTAATTTATAACCGAGAAACACCACAGGGCGCAAGGGCATTTCCCTAGTTACCAGGGTGGGGAACATAGAAAGGCTGCCGTCCTCTGGCAGTTACCTGCAAAAGCAGTTTTAAAGCCTGTGCTAATGGTCATTTCATAGGAACAAGCACTGCAGAACTGTAAGTGATACCTGCCCTCAAAATGTCTTCAGGGAGGTAATGGCCAAAACATTTCAAAATGTGACACATACTTTAAGAGAACACTTTGAAGAACTAAGGGGTAATCACAGCTTGAAAAATAAAAAGGACATGCCTTCAAGCTCAATTTCAACGGATTATGAGGCACGTGCGAAATCAACCACAAAGAGGTATCAGCACACACTTGTCAGAATAACCATCAGCAAGAAAACTACAAACAATAAATGCTGAAGGTGTTGTGGAGAAATGCATACCCTCAACTTCAAGTGGGACGTAAGTTGGAAAGGGCCACGAACTAGAACAGAATGGGGGTGCCTTAAAAACGTAAACATTGAGCTACCATATGATCCAGCAGGCCCACTCCTCCACCTATAATCTAAGAAGAGAGAATTGGAAAGACACAGGCAGGCAAATCTGCATTGCACAGTATTACAATAGCCAAGATATGGAAGTAACCAAAAAGTCCACCAACAGATGGGTGGTAAAGAAGTACTCCTGCATGTACAGATGGAATATTCGCTAGTCAAAAAAATGAAACAATGCCATTTGCAGCGCCATAGATGAGTCTAGACGTCATCACGCCACGTGTAGTCAGTGAGAAAGCAAAATACATATATCCTATGATATCACTTTCAGGAGTTACTTAAAAATTGATACCAATGAAGCTATTTCCACAGAGAAAGGCAAACACAGATTCATTAAAAAACTTATGGTTCACCAAATAGAAAGGGATGAGGATTGGATACATTACCATATTGGGGTTAACAGAGATATACAAACCATGTGAAATCTATAACCACCAAAGACGTACGGAAGACCACGAAAAGACTACTCAACATTGTGTCATAACCTACATGGGAAAAGGATGCGAGGAAGAAAAGATACACGTATATGTGTGAAAGACCCACATCTTGCACACCTAGGGCAAACAAACCAATGTAATCAAATCTGCTGGGATAAAAAATAAAAAGTAAATTACAAACATGAACAAGAAGTAATGAGACATAAACTTAAAGGGCTTTTTCCTGGCCCATTCCATTCTAATTTACAACCTCGAACACCACTTCCATCAAGCCTCTGTTTCCCCAGTTACCAAATTTGGTAAAGAAGAAATGCTGCCACCTTGTGCCCTTGTCCTGCAAGAGCAGCTTTAAACTCACAGCTAATGGTTACTTAACATTCACAAGGACTCAGGGCTGTAGAGGACACCTGCCCTAAAAAATTGTGCTGAAGTAGTGAATGGACAAAAAATTCAAAACAGGCAGATGTTTCAAGAAGAGAGTATGAAGAGTTATGTTTTACTCACGGTCTTCTAAAAAAAAAAAGAAAATGGATACAGGCTCTACCTCACGGTGTGTTAGACCCATGCAATCTAATCTACGAAAAGTTTCAACTTACACCAGTCGACTGACCATCAGCAAAAAGTATACGAACAATAAATGCTGAAGGGGTTTTAGAGAACTGTGTACCCTCTACCTGCTAGTGAGACGTAAAGGGGTAACAGCCAATAATGAGAAAAGAAAGGAGCTGTGTTTAAAAGTAAAAATGGAGGTACCATTCAATCCAGCAGGCGCACCATTGGACCTCTCACCTGAGAAGACAAGAATCGAGAAGACACAGGCCGCAAAAGCTGCAGTGCAGCCTTATTCACAATAGCCAAGACAGTGAAGCAATCAAAATGTCCAACAACAGGTGAATGGATAAAGAAGAAGTGGTCCATGTACACAATGGAATATTAGCCATGGAAAACAACGAACCATTGCTCTTTGAGGCACCACAAATGAGTCTGCAGATAATCATGAAAGATGAGGTAAGTTGGAAAGCAAAAGACGTGTATTCTATGATATCACTTATAGGCGTTATCTAATAACTGACACAAATGAACATATTTCTACAGAGAAAGACACTCACAGACTTAGAAAATAAAACTATGCTCAACTAAAAGGAAAGGTGGGAGGAATGGATAAATTAAGATTAGTGTTACTATATGTATACAAACACATTTTATATACATATCTCAAAAATACCGACCATATAGCAAGGGAGGTCTGCGGAACCCTCTGTAACATTTTACATGGGAAGAGGATCTGTACTTGAATAGACATATATAATGTACAAATGAACCAGATTGTGTTCACCTAGGACAAACAATATTCTAAGCTTTACCCCAATTAAAAAAAAAATTTAAAACCAAGAAGAAATAATGAGACATAAACTTATGGGGCTTTCTCCATGCACATTCCAATGTAATTTACAACCTAGGATCACGACTTCCAGAAAGGCTCTGCTGCCCTAGTACCCAGATTTGGGAATGGAGAAATGCTGCCTGCTTCAGGTCACTTCCCACAACAGGAGCTTTAAAACCATTGCTAAAGGTCACTAAATATTCACAAAACTTGCAGTTCAGTAAATGACACTTGCTCTCTAAAAAAAGTCTCAGGTGGAAAACCGACCAAAAAATTCAAAAGAGGGCAACGTTCCAAGAAGACAAGATCAAGAGTTATATTGTACTCCCAATTGTTTCCTTTTTTCAACAGAAAAGAAAACGGCGGTGAAAAATGATGAGTTTTACGAATTTTCAAAGCCATGCAAACCCAAATTACAAAACCCTATCAGCTCACAGCAGCCAGTAGGGCCATTAGCATAAATGCTGCAAACAAAAGATACTGAAGCGATTGTGGAGAAATGTGTACCCTCGATTCTAAGGGGGACGTGGTAAGTGCCACTAATGAAAACACAAAGAAGGTGCCTTGAAAAGGGAAAAACGGTGCTACCAGTCAGTCAATCACACCCATTGCTGGGCCTATCACCTGAGAAAATGAGAATAAAAAAGTCACAGGCTGGCAATCCTGCACTCCAACAATATTTACCATAGCCAACACTTGGAAGCAGTGAAAATGTCCATCAACCAAGGAATGCACAAAGGAGAAGTGGTCCACGTACACAGTGGAAAATTACTCCAATAAAAAATTAAAATTAAAAATCCAACAAAAGTAAGGAGACATCAGCTTGTGTGGGTTGCTCCGGGCACACTCCACTCTAATTTATAACCGAGAAACACCACAGGGCGCAAGGGCATTTCCCTAGTTACCAGGGTGGGGAACATAGAAAGGCTGCCGTCCTCTGGCAGTTACCTGCAAAAGCAGCTTTAAAGCCTGTGCTAATGGTCATTTCATAGGAACAAGCACTGCAGAACTGTAAGTGAAACCTGCCCTCAAAATGTCTTCAGGGAGGTAATGGCCAAAACATTTCAAAATGTGACACATACTTTAAGAGAACACTTTGAAGAACTAAGGGGTAATCACAGCTTGAAAAATAAAAAGGACATGCCTTCAAGCTCAATTTCAACGGATTATGAGGCACGTGCGAAATCAACCACAAAGAGGTATCAGCACACACTTGTCAGAATAACCATCAGCAAGAAAACTGCAAACAATAAATGCTGAAGGTGTTGTGGAGAAATGCATACCCTCAACTTCAAGTGCGACGTAAGTTGGAAATGGCCACGAACTAGAACAGAATGGGGGTGCCTTAAAAACGTAAACATAGAGCTACCATATGATCCAGCAGGCCCACTCCTCCACCTATAATCTAAGAAGAGAGAATTGGAAAGACACAGGCAGGCAAATCTGCATTGCACAGTATTACAATACCCAAGATATGGAAGTAACCAAAAAGTCCACCAACAGTTGGGTGGATAAAGAAGTACTCCTCCATGTACAGATGGAATATTCGCTAGTCAAAAAAATGAAACAATGCCATTTGCAGCGCCATAGATGAGTCTAGACGTAATCACGCCACGTGTAGTCAGTGAGAAAGCAAAATACATATATCCTATGATATCACTTTCAGGAGTTACTTAAAAATTGATACCAATGAAGCTATTTCCACAGAGAAAGGCAAACACAGATTCATTATAAAACTTATGGTTCACCAAATAGAAAGGGATGAGGATTGGATACATTACCATATTGGGGTTAACAGAGATATACAAACCATGTGAAATATATAACCACCAAAGACGTACGGAAGACCACGAAAAGACTACTCAACATTGTGTCATAACCTACATGGGAAAAGGATGAGAGGAAGAAAAGATACACGTATATGTGTGAAAGACCCACATTTTTCACACCTAGAGCAAACAAACCAATGTAATCAAATCTGCTGGGATAAAAAATAAAAAGTAAATTACAAACATGAACAAGAAGTAATGAGACATAAACTTAAAGGGCTTTTTCCTGGCCCATTCCATTCTAATTTACAACCTGGAACACCACTTCCATTAAGCCTCTGTTTCCCCAGTTACCAAATTTGGTAAAGAAGAAATGCTGCCACCTTGTGCCCGTGTCCTGCAAGAGCAGCTTTAAACTCACAGCTAATGGTTACTTAACATTCACAAGGACTCAGGACTGTAAAGGACACCTGCCCTAAAAAATTGTGCTGAAGTAGTGAATGGACAAAAAATTCAAAACAGGCAGATGTTTCAAGAAGAGAGTATGAAGAGTTATGTTTTACTCACGGTCTTCCTAAAAAAAAAAGAAAATGGATACAAGCTCTACCTCAGGGTGTGTTAGACCCATGCAATCTAATCTACGAAAAGTTTCAACTTACACCAGTCGACTGACCATCAGCAAAAAGTATACGAACAATAAATGCTGAAGGGGTTTTAGAGAACTGTGTACCCTCTACCTGCTAGTGAGACGTAAAGGGGTAACAGCCAATAATGAGAAAAGAAAGGAGCTGTGTTTAAAAGTAAAAATGGAGGTACCATTCAATCCAGCAGGCACACCATTGGACCTCTCACCTGAGAAGACAAGAATCGAGAAGACACAGGCCGCAAAAGCTGCAGTGCAGCCTTATTCACAATAGCCAAGACAGTGAAGCAATCAAAATGTCCAACAACAGGTGAATGGATAAAGAAGAAGTGGTCCATGTACACAATGGAATATTAGCCATGGAAAACAACGAACCATTGCTCTTTGAGGCACCACAAATGAGTCTGCAGATAATCATGAAATATGAGGTAAGTTGGAAAGCAAAAGACGTGTATTCTATGATATCACTTATAGGCGTTATCTAATAACTGACACAAATGAACATATTTCCACAGAGAAAGACACTCACAGACTTAGAAAATAAAACTATGCTCATCTAAAAGGAAAGGTGGGGGGAATGGATAAATAAGATTAGTGTTACTATATGTATACAAACACATTTTATATAAATATCTCAAAAATACCGACCATATAGCAAGGGAGGTCTGCGGAACCCTCTGTAACATTTTATATGGGAAGAGGATCTGTACTTGAATAGACATATATAATGTAGAAATGAACCAGATTGTGTTCACCTAGGACAAAAAATATTCTAAGCTTTACCCCAATTAAAAAAAAAAAATTAAAACCAAGAAGAAATAATGAGACATAAACTTATGGGGCTTTCTCCATGCACATTCCAATGTAATTTACAACCTAGGATCACGACTTCCAGAAAGGCTCTGCTGCCCTAGTACCCAGATTTGGGAATGGAGAAATGCTGCCTGCTTCAGGTCACTTCCCCCAACAGGAGCTTTAAAACCATTGCTAAAGGTCACTAAATATTCACAAAACATGCAGTTCGGTAAATGACACCTGCTCTCTAAAAAAATTCTCAGGTGGAAAACCGACCAAAAAATTCAAAAGAGGGCAACCTTCCAAGAAGACAATATCAAGAGTTATACTGTACTCCCAATTGTTTCCTTTTTTCAACAGAAAAGAAAATGGCGGTGAAAAATGAAGAGTTTTACGAATTTTCAAAGCCATGCAAACCCAAATTACAAAACCCTATCAGCTCACAGCAGCCAGCAGGGCCATTAGCATAAATGCTGCAAACAATAGATACTGAAGCGATTGAGGAGAAATGAGTAACCTGGATTCTAAGGGGGACGTGGTAAGTGCCACTAATGAAAACACAAAGAAGGTGCTTTGAAAAGGGAAAAACGGTGCTACCAGTCAGTCAATCACACCCACTGCTGGGCCTATCACCTGAGAAAATGAGAATAAAAAAGTCACAGGCTGGCAATCCTGCACTCCAACAATATTTACCATAGCCAACACTTGGAAGCAGTGAAAATGTCCATCAACCAAGGAATGCACAAAGGAGAAGTGGTCCACGTACACAGTGGAAAATTACTCCAATAAAAAATTAAAATTAAAAATCCAACAAAAGTAAGGAGACATCAGCTTGTGTGGGTTGCTCCGGGCACACTCCACTCTAATTTATAACCGAGAAACACCACAGGGCGCAAGGGCATTTCCCTAGTTACCAGGGTGGGGAACATAGAAAGGCTGCCGTCCTCTGGCAGTTACCTGCAAAAGCAGCTTTAAAGCCTGTGCTAATGGTCATTTCATAGGAACAAGCACTGCAGAACTGTAAGTGAAACCTGCCCTCAAAATGTCTTCAGGGAGGTAATGGCCAAAACATTTCAAAATGTGACACATACTTTAAGAGAACACTTTGAAGAACTAAGGGGTAATCACAGCTTGAAAAATAAAAAGGACATGCCTTCAAGCTCAATTTCAACGGATTATGAGGCACGTGCGAAATCAACCACAAAGAGGTATCAGCACACACTTGTCAGAATAACCATCAGCAAGAAAACTGCAAACAATAAATGCTGAAGGTGTTGTGGAGAAATGCATACCCTCAACTTCAAGTGCGACGTAAGTTGGAAATGGCCACGAACTAGAACAGAATGGGGGTGCCTTAAAAACGTAAACATAGAGCTACCATATGATCCAGCAGGCCCACTCCTCCACCTATAATCTAAGAAGAGAGAATTGGAAAGACACAGGCAGGCAAATCTGCATTGCACAGTATTACAATACCCAAGATATGGAAGTAACCAAAAAGTCCACCAACAGTTGGGTGGATAAAGAAGTACTCCTCCATGTACAGATGGAATATTCGCTAGTCAAAAAAATGAAACAATGCCATTTGCAGCGCCATAGATGAGTCTAGACGTAATCACGCCACGTGTAGTCAGTGAGAAAGCAAAATACATATATCCTATGATATCACTTTCAGGAGTTACTTAAAAATTGATACCAATGAAGCTATTTCCACAGAGAAAGGCAAACACAGATTCATTATAAAACTTATGGTTCACCAAATAGAAAGGGATGAGGATTGGATACATTACCATATTGGGGTTAACAGAGATATACAAACCATGTGAAATATATAACCACCAAAGACGTACGGAAGACCACGAAAAGACTACTCAACATTGTGTCATAACCTACATGGGAAAAGGATGAGAGGAAGAAAAGATACACGTATATGTGTGAAAGACCCACATTTTTCACACCTAGAGCAAACAAACCAATGTAATCAAATCTGCTGGGATAAAAAATAAAAAGTAAATTACAAACATGAACAAGAAGTAATGAGACATAAACTTAAAGGGCTTTTTCCTGGCCCATTCCATTCTAATTTACAACCTGGAACACCACTTCCATTAAGCCTCTGTTTCCCCAGTTACCAAATTTGGTAAAGAAGAAATGCTGCCACCTTGTGCCCGTGTCCTGCAAGAGCAGCTTTAAACTCACAGCTAATGGTTACTTAACATTCACAAGGACTCAGGACTGTAAAGGACACCTGCCCTAAAAAATTGTGCTGAAGTAGTGAATGGACAAAAAATTCAAAACAGGCAGATGTTTCAAGAAGAGAGTATGAAGAGTTATGTTTTACTCACGGTCTTCCTAAAAAAAAAAGAAAATGGATACAAGCTCTACCTCAGGGTGTGTTAGACCCATGCAATCTAATCTACGAAAAGTTTCAACTTACACCAGTCGACTGACCATCAGCAAAAAGTATACGAACAATAAATGCTGAAGGGGTTTTAGAGAACTGTGTACCCTCTACCTGCTAGTGAGACGTAAAGGGGTAACAGCCAATAATGAGAAAAGAAAGGAGCTGTGTTTAAAAGTAAAAATGGAGGTACCATTCAATCCAGCAGGCACACCATTGGACCTCTCACCTGAGAAGACAAGAATCGAGAAGACACAGGCCGCAAAAGCTGCAGTGCAGCCTTATTCACAATAGCCAAGAAAGTGAAGCAATCAAAATGTCCAACAACAGGTGAATGGATAAAGAAGAAGTGGTCCATGTACACAATGGAATATTAGCCATGGAAAACAACGAACCATTGCTCTTTGAGGCACCACAAATGAGTCTGCAGATAATCATGAAATATGAGGTAAGTTGGAAAGCAAAAGACGTGTATTCTATGATATCACTTATAGGCGTTATCTAATAACTGACACAAATGAACATATTTCCACAGAGAAAGACACTCACAGACTTAGAAAATAAAACTATGCTCATCTAAAAGGAAAGGTGGGGGGAATGGATAAATAAGATTAGTGTTACTATATGTATACAAACACATTTTATATAAATATCTCAAAAATACCGACCATATAGCAAGGGAGGTCTGCGGAACCCTCTGTAACATTTTATATGGGAAGAGGATCTGTACTTGAATAGACATATATAATGTAGAAATGAACCAGATTGTGTTCACCTAGGACAAAAAATATTCTAAGCTTTACCCCAATTAAAAAAAAAAATTAAAACCAAGAAGAAATAATGAGACATAAACTTATGGGGCTTTCTCCATGCACATTCCAATGTAATTTACAACCTAGGATCACGACTTCCAGAAAGGCTCTGCTGCCCTAGTACCCAGATTTGGGAATGGAGAAATGCTGCCTGCTTCAGGTCACTTCCCCCAACAGGAGCTTTAAAACCATTGCTAAAGGTCACTAAATATTCACAAAACATGCAGTTCGGTAAATGACACCTGCTCTCTAAAAAAATTCTCAGGTGGAAAACCGACCAAAAAATTCAAAAGAGGGCAACCTTCCAAGAAGACAATATCAAGAGTTATACTGTACTCCCAATTGTTTCCTTTTTTCAACAGAAAAGAAAATGGCGGTGAAAAATGAAGAGTTTTACGAATTTTCAAAGCCATGCAAACCCAAATTACAAAACCCTATCAGCTCACAGCAGCCAGCAGGGCCATTAGCATAAATGCTGCTAACAATAGATACTGAAGCGATTGAGGAGAAATGAGTAACCTGGATTCTAAGGGGGACGTGGTAAGTGCCACTAATGAAAACACAAAGAAGGTGCTTTGAAAAGGGAAAAACGGTGCTACCAGTCAGTCAATCACACCCACTGCTGGGCCTATCACCTGAGAAAATGAGAATCAAAAAGTCACAGGCTGGCAATCCTGCACTCCAACAATATTTACCATAGCCAACACTTGGAAGCAATGAAAATGTCCATCAACAAAGGAATGCACAAAGTAGAAGTGGTCCACGTACACAGTGGAAAATTACTCCAATAAAAAATTAAAATTAAAAATCCAACAAAAGTAAGGAGACATCAGCTTGTGTGGGTTGCTCCGGGCACACTCCACTCTAATTTATAACCGAGAAACACCACAGGGCGCAAGGGCATTTCCCTAGTTACCAGGGTGGGGAGCATAGAAAGGCTGCCGTCCTCTGGCAGTTACCTGCAAAAGCAGCTTTAAAGCCTGTGCTAATGGTCATTTCATAGGAACAATCACTGCAGAACTGTAAGTGAAACCTGCCCTCAAAATGTCTTCAGGGAGGTAATGGCCAAAACATTTCAAAATGTGACACATACTTTAAGAGAACTCTTTGAAGAACTAAGGGGTAATCACAGTTTGAAAAATAAAAGGACAAGCCTTCAAGCTCAATTTCAACTTATTAAGAGACACGTGCGAAATCAACCACAAAGAGGTATCAGCACACACTTGTCAGAATAACCATCAGCAAGAAAACTACAAACAATAAATGCTGAAGGTGTTGTGGAGAAATGCATACCCTCAACTTCAAGTGCGACGTAAGTTGGAAATGGCCACGAACTAGAACAGAATGGGGGTGCCTTAAAAACGTAAACATAGAGCTACCATATGATCCAGCAGGCCTACTCCTCCACCTATAATCTAAGAAGAGAGAATTGGAAAGACACAGGCAGGCAAATCTGCATTGCACAGTATTACAATACCCAAGATATGGAAGTAACCAAAAAGTCCACCAACAGTTGGGTGGATAAAGAAGTACTCCTCCATGTACAGATGGAATATTCGCTAGTCAAAAAAATGAAACAATGCCATTTGCAGCGCCATAGATGAGTCTAGACGTAATCACACCACGTGTAGTCAGTGAGAAAGCAAAATACATATATCCTATGATATCACTTTCAGGAGTTACTTAAAAATTGATACCAATGAAGCTATTTCCACAGAGAAAGGCAATCACAGATTCATTAAAAAACTTATGGTTCACCAAATAGAAAGGGATGAGGATTGGATACATTACCATATTGGGGTTAACAGAGATATACAAACCATGTGAAATCTATAACCACCAAAGACGTACGGAAGACCACGAAAAGACTACTCAACATTGTGTCATAACCTACATGGGAAAAGGATGCGAGGAAGAAAAGATACACGTATATGTGTGAAAGACCCACATCTTGCACACCTAGAGCAAACAAACCAATGTAATCAAATCTGCTGGGATAAAAAATAAAAAGTAAATTACAAACATGAACAAGAAGTAATGAGACATAAACTTAAAGGGCTTTTTCCTGGCCCATTCCATTCTAATTTACAACCTGGAACACCACTTCCATTAAGCCTCTGTTTCCCCAGTTACCAAATTTGGTAAAGAAGAAATGCTGCCACCTTGTGGCCGTGTCCTGCAAGAGCAGCTTTAAACTCACAGCTAATGGTTACTTAACATTCACAAGGACTCAGGGCTGTAAAGGACACCTGCCCTAAAAAATTGTGCTGAAGTAGTGAATGGACAAAAAAAAATCAAAACAGGCAGATGTTTCAAGAAGAGAGTATGAAGAGTTATGTATTACTCACGCTCTTTAAAAAAAAAAAGGAAAATGGATACAAGCTCAACCTCAGGGTGTGTTAGACCCATGCAATCTAATCTACGAAAAGTTTCAACTTACACCAGTCGACAGACCATCAGCAAAAAGTATACGAACAATAAATGCTGAAGGGGTTTTAGAGAACTGTGTACCCTCTACCTGCTGGTGAGACGTAAAGGGGTAACAGCCAATAATGAGAAAAGAGAGGAGCTGTGTTTAGAAGTAAAAATGGAGGTACCATTCAATCCTCAGGCGCACCATTGGACCTCTCACCTGAGAAGACAAGAATCGAGAAGACACAGGCCGCAAAAGCTGCAGTGCAGCCTTATTCACAATAGCCAAGACAGTGAAGCAATCAAAATGTCCAACAACAGGTGAATGGATAAAGAAGAAGTGGTCCATGTACACAATGGAATATTAGGCATGGAAAACAACGAACCATTGCTCTTTGAGGCACCACAAATGAGTCTGCAGATAACCATGAAAGATGAGGTAAGTTGGAAAGCAAAAGACCTGTATTCTATGATATCACTTATAGGCGTTATCTAATAACTGACACAAATGAACATATTTCCACAGAGAAAGACACTCACAGATTTAGAAAACAAACTATGCTCATCTAAAACGAAAGGTGAGGGAAATGGATAAATTAAGATTAGTGTTACTATATGTATACAAACACATATTTTCTATATATCTCAAAAAGACCGACCGTATAGCAAGGGAAGTCTGCGGAACCTTCTGTAACATTTTACATGGGAAGAGGATCTGTAGTTGAATAGACATATTAAATGTACAAATGAACCAGATTGTGTACACCTAGGACAAACAATATTCTAAGCTTTACCCCAATTAAAAAAAAAATTTTAAACCAAGAAGAAATAATGAGACATAAACTTATGGGGCTGTCTCCATGCACATTCCAATGTAATTTACAACCTAGGAACACGACTTCCAGAAAGGCTCTGCTGCCTTACTACCCAGATTTGGGAATGGAGAAATGCTGCCTGCTTCAGGTCACTTCCCACAACCGGAGCTTTAAAACCATTGCTAAAGGTCACTAAATATTCACAAAACTTGCAGTTCGGTAAATGACACCTGCTCTCTAAAAAAAGTCTCAGGTGGAAAACCGACCAAAAAATTCAAAAGAGGGCAACCTTCCAAGAAGACAATATCAAGAGTTATATTGTACTCCCAATTGTTTCCTTTTTTCAACAGAAAAGAAAACGGCGGTGAAAAATGATGAGTTTTACGAATTTTCAAAGCCATGCAAACCCAAATTACAAAACCCTATCAGCTCACAGCAGCCAGCAGCGCCATTAGCATAAATGCTGCAAACAATAGATACTGAAGCGATTGTGGAGAAATGTGTACCCTCGATTCTAAGGGGGACGTGGTAAGTGCCACTTATGAAAACACAAAGAAGGTGCTTTGAAAAGGGAAAAACGGTGCTACCAGTCAGTCAATCACAACCACTGCTGGGCCTATCACCTGAGAAAATGAGAATCAAATAGTCACAGGCTGGCAATCCTGCACTCCAACAATAACTACCATAGCCAACACTTGGAAGCAATGAAAATGTCCATCAACCGAGGAATGCACAAAGTAGAAGTGGTCCACGTACACAGTGGAAAATTACTCCAATAAAAAATTAAAATTAAAATTAAAAATCCAACAAAAGTAAGGAGACATCAGCTTGTGTGGGTTGCTCCGGGCACACTCCACTCTAATTTATAACCGAGAAACACCACAGGCCGCAAGGGCTTTTCCCTAGTTACCGGGGTGGGAAACATAGAAAGGTTGCCGCCCTCAGGCAGTTACCTGCAAAAGCAGCTTTAAAGCCTGTGCTAATGGTCATTTCATAGGAACAAGTACTGCAGAACTGTAAGTGAAACCTGCCCTCAAAATGTCTTCAGGGAAGTAATGGCCAAAACATTTCAAAATGTGACACATACTTTAAGAGAACACTTTGAAGAACTAAGGGGTAATCACAGCTTGAAAAATAAAAAGGACATGCCTTAAAGCTCAATTTCAATGGATTATGAGGCACGTGCGAATTCAGCCCCAAAGAGGTATCAGATCACACTTGTGAGAATAACCATCAGCAAGGAAACTACAAACAATAAATGCTGAAGGTGTTGTAGAGAAATGCAAACCCTCAACTTCAAGGGGGACGTAACTTGGAAAGGGCCACGAACTAGAACAGAATGGAAGTGCTTTAAAAAGGTAAACATTGAGCTACCATATGATCCAGCAGGCCCACTCCTCCACCTATAATCTACGAAGAGAGAATTGGAAAGACACAGGCAGGCAAATCTGCATTGCACAGTATTACAATAGCCAAGATATGGAAGTAACCAAAAAGTCCACCAACAGATGGGTTGACAAAGAAGAACTCCTCCATGTATAAGTGGAATATTCTCTAGTGAAAAAAATGAAACAATGCCATTTGCAGCACCATAGATGAATCTAGACGTAATCACGCCACCTGTAGTAAGTGAGAAAGCAAAAGACACATATCCTATTATATCACTTTTAGGAGTTACTTAAAGATTGATACCAAGGAAGATATTTCCACAGAGAAAGGGAATCACAGATTCATTAAAAAACTTATGATTCACCAAATACAAAGGGATGAGGATTGGATACATTACCACATTGGGGTTAACAGAGATATACAAACCATGTGAAATATATAATCACCAAAGACGTACGGAAGACCAGGAGAAGACTACTCAACATTGTGTCATAACCTACATGGGAAAAGGATGCGAGGAAGAAAAGATACACGTATATGTGTGAAAGACCCACATCTTGCACACCTAGAGCAAACAAACCAATGTAATCAAATCTGCTGGGATAAAAAATAAAAAGTAAATTACAAATATGAACAAGAAGTAATGAGACACAAACGTAAAGGGCTTTTTCTTGGCACATTCTATTCTAATTTACAACCTAGAACACCACTTCCATTAAGCCTCTGTTTCCCCAGTTACCAAATTTGGTAAAGGAGAAATGCTGCCACCTTGTGGCCGTGTCCTGCAAGAGCAGCTTTAAACTCACAGCTAATGGTTACTTAACTTTCACAAGGACTCAGGGCTGTAAAGGACACCTGCCCTAAAAAATTGTGCTGAAGTAGTGAATGGACAAAAAAATTCAAAACAGGCAGATGTTTCAAGAGGAGAGTATGAAGAGTTATGTTTTACTCACGCTCTTTTAAAAAAAAAAAGGAAAATGGATAAAAGCTCAACCTCAGGGTGTGTTAGACCCATGCAATCTAATCTACGAAAAGTTTCAACTTACACCAGTCGACTGACCATCAGCAAAAATTATACGAACAATAAATGCCGAAGGGGCTTTAGAGAACTGTGTACCCTCTACCCGCTGGTGAGACGTAAAGGGGTAACAGCCAATAATGAGAAAAGAAAGGAGCTGTGTTTAAAAGTAAAAATGGAGGTACCATTCAATCCCCAGGCGCACCATTGGACCTCTCACGTGAGAAGACAAGAATCGAGAAGACACAGGCCGCAAAAGCTGCAGTGCAGCCTTATTCACAATAGCCAAGACAGTGAAGCAATCAAAATTTCCAACAACAGGTGAATGGATAAAGAAGAAGTGGTCCATGTAAACAATGGAATATTAGCCATGGAAAACAACGAACCATTGCTCTTTGAGGCACCACAAATGAGTTTGGAGATAGTCACGAAACATGAGATAAGTCCGAAAGCAAAAGACCTATATTCTATGATATCACTTATAGGCGTTATCTAATAACTGACACAAATGAACATATTTCCAAAGAGAAAGACACTCACGGACTTAGAATACAAACTATGCTCATCTAAAGGGAAAGGTGTGGGGAATGGATAAATTAAGATTAGTGTTACTATATGTATACAAACACATATTATATACATATCTCAAAAAGACCGACCATATAGTAAGGGAGGTGTGTGGAACCCTCTGTAACATTTTACATGGGAAGAGGATCTGTACTTGAATAGACATATATAATGTACAAAAGAAACAGATTGTGTACACCTCGGACGAACAATATTATAAGCTTTACCCCAATTTAAAAAAAAATTAAAACCAAGAAGAAATAATGAGACATAAACTTATGGGGGTTTCTCCACGCACTTTCTAACGTAATTTACAACCTAGGAACACGACTTCCAGTAAGACTCTGCTGCCCTAGTACCCAGATTGGGGAATGGAGAAATGCTGCCTGCTTGAGGCCACTTCCCACAAGAGCAGCTTTAAACCCATTGCTAAAGGTCACTAAATATTCACCAAACTTGCAGTTCGGTAAATGACACCTGCTCTCTAAAAAAATTCTGGGCTGTAAAATCGACCTAAAAATTAAACAGAGGGCAACCTTCCAAGAAGATAATTTCAAGCGTTTTATTGTATTCCCAATTGTTTCCTTTTTTTTACAGAAAAGAAAACGGCGGAGAAAAATGATGAGTTTTATGAATTTTCAAAGACATGCAAACCCAAATTACAAAAACCGATCAGCTCACACCAGCCAGAAGGGCCATTAGCATAAATGCTGCAAACAATAAATGCTGAAGCGATTGTGGAGAAATGCATACCCTCGATTCTAAGGGGGACGTGGTAAGAGCCACTAAAGAAAACACAAAGAAGGTGCTATGAAAAGGGTAACACGGTGCTTCCAGTCAATGTGTCACACCCACTGCTGGGACTATCACCTGAGAAAATGAGAATCAAAAAGTCACAGGCTGGCAATCCTGCACTCCAACGATATTTACCATAGCCAACACTTGGAAGCTATGAAAATGTCCATCAACCGAGGAATGCACAAAGTAGAAGTGGTCCACGTACACAGTGGAAAATTACGCCAATAAAAAATAAAATTTAAATTTAAAAATCCAACAAAAGTAAAGAGACATCAGCTTGTGTGGGATTGTCCGGACACACTCCACTCTAATTTATAACCGAGAAACACCACAGGCCGCAAGGGCTTTTCCCTATTTACCAGGGTGGGAAACATAGAAAGGCTGCCACCCTCTGGCAGTTCCCTGCAAAAGCAGCTTTAAAGCCTGTGCTAATGGTCATTTCAAAGGAAGAAGTAATGCAGGACTGTAAATGAAACCTGCCCTCAAAATGTCTTGAGGGAGGTAATGGCCAAAGCATTTCAAAATGTATCACATACTTTAAGAGAACACTTTGAAGAACTAAGGAGTAATCACAGATTGAAAAATAAAAAGGACATGCCTTAAAGCTCAATTTCAACGGATTATGAGGCACATGCAAATTCAACCACAAAGAGGTATCAGCTCACACTTGTCAGAATAACCATCAGCAAGAAAACTACAAACAATAAATGCTGAAGGTGTTGTGGAGAAATGCATACCCTCAACTTCAAGTGGGACATAAGTTGGAAAGGGCCACGAATGAAAACAGAATGGAGGTGCCTTAAAAAGGTAAACATTGAGCTACCATATGATCCAGGAGGCCCACTCCTCGACGTATAATATAAGAAGAGAGAATTGGAAAGACACAGGCAGGCAAATCTGCATGGCACAGTATTACAATAGCCAAGATATGGAAGTAACCAAAACGTCCACCAACAGATGGGTGGACAAAGAAGAACTCCTCCATGTACAGATGGAATATTCGCTAGTGAAAAAAATGAAACAATGCCATTTTCAGCACCATACATGAGTCTAGACGTAATCACGCCACCTGTAGTAAGTGAGAAAGCAAAAGACACATATCCTATCATATCACTTTTAGGAGTTACTTAAAAATTGATACCAAAGAAGATATTTCCACAGAGAAAGGCAATCACAGATTCACTAAAAAACTTATGGTTCACCAAATAGAAAGGGATGAGGATTGGATACATTACCACATTGGGGTTAACAGAGATATACAAACCATGTGAAATATATAATCACCAAGGACGTATGGAAGACCAGGAGAAGACTACTCAACATTGTGTCATAACCTACATGGGAATAAGATGCGAGGAATAATAGATACACGTATATGTGTGAAAGAACCACATTTGCACACCTAGAACAAACAAACCACTGTAATCAAATTTGCTTGGATGTAAAATAAAAAGTAAATTATAAATATGAAAAAGAAGTAATTAGACATGAACATAAAGGGCTTTTTCCTGGCACATTCCTTTCTAATTTACAACCTAGAACACCACTTCCATTAAGCCTCTGTTTCCCCAGTTACCAAATTTGGTAAAGAATAAATGATGCCACCTTGTGGCCATTTCCTGCAAGAGCAGCTTTAAACTCACAGCTAATGGTCACTTAACATTCACAAGGACTCAGGGCTGTAAAGGACACCTGCCCTAAAAAATTGTGCTGAAGGAGGGAATGGACAAAAAAATTCAAAACAGGCAAATGTTTCAAGAAGAGAGTATGAAGAGTTATGATTTACTCACGCTCTTTTAAAAAAAAAAAGGTAAATGGATAAAAGCTCAACCTCAGGGAGTGTTAGACCTATGCAATCTAATCTACAAAAAGTTTCAACTTACACCAGTCGACTGACCATCAGCAAAAAGTCTACAAACAATAAATGCTGAAGGGGATTTAGAGACCTCTGTACCCTCTACCTGCTGGTGAGACGTAAAGGGGTAACAGCCAATAATGAGAACAGAAAGGATCTTTGTTTAAAAGTAAAAATGGAAGTACCATTCAATACAGCTGGCGCACCATTGGACCTCTCACCTGAGAAGAGAAGTATCGAGAAGACACAGGCCGCAAAAGCTGCAGTACAGCCTTATTCACAGTAGCCAAGACAGTGAAGCCATCAAAATGTCCAACAAGAGATGAATGGGTAAAGAAGAAGTGGTCCATGTACACAATGGAATAATAGCTATGGAAAACAATGAACCATTGCTCTCTGAGGCACCACAATTGAGTCTGCAGATAATCACGAAACATGAGGTAAGTCGGAAAGCAAAAGACCTATATTCTATGATATCACTTATAGGCGTTATCTAATAACTGACCAAAATGAACATATTTCCACAGCGAAAGACACTCACGGACTTAGAAAACAAACTATGCTCATCTAAAAGGAAAGGTGGGGGGAATGGATAAATTAAGATTAGTGTTACTATATGTATGCAAACACATATTATATACATATCTCAAAAAGACCGACCATATAGCAAGGGAGGTCTGCGGAACCCTCAGTAACATTTTACATGGGAAGAGGTTCTGTAGTTGAATAGACAAATATAATGTACAAATGAACCAGATTGTGTACACTTCGGACAAACAATATTCTAAGCTTTACCCCAATTAAAAAAAATTTTAAAACCAAGAAGAAATAATGAGACATAAACTTATGGGGGTTTCTCCATGCACAATCCAATGTAATTTACACACTAGGAACACGACTTCCAGAAAGGCTCTGCTGCCCTAGTACCCAGATATGGGAATGGAGATATGCTGCCTGCTTGAGGCCACTTCCCACAACAGCAGCTTCAAACACATTGCTAAAGGTCACTAAATATTCACCAAACTTGCAGTTCGGTAAAAGACACCTGCTCTCTAAAAAAATTCTGGGGTGGAAAATCGACCAAAAATTTCAAAAGAGTGCAACCTTCCAAGAACACAATTTCAAGAGTTATATTGTACTCCCAATTGTTTCCTTTTATTTAACAGAAAAGAAAAGGGTGGAGAAAAATGATGAGTTTTACGAATTTTCAAAGACATGCAAACCCAAATTACAAAAACCTATCAGCTCACAGCAGCCAGAAGGGCCATTAGCATAAATGCTGCAAACAATAATTGCTGAAGCGATTGTGGAGAAATGCGTACCCTGGATTCTAAGGGGGTCGTGGTAAGAGACACTAATGAAAACACAAAGAAGGTGCTTTGAAAAGGGAAACACGGTGCTACCAGTCCATGAATCACACCCACTGCTGGGCCTATCACCTGAGAAAATGAGAATCAAAAAGTCACAGGCTGGCAATCCTGCACTCCAACAATATTTACCATAGGCAACACTTGGAAGCAATGAAAATGTCCATCAACAGAGGAATGCAACAAGAAGTGGTCCATGTACAAAATAGAATATTAACTCCAATAATAAATATAAATTAAATTTAAAAATCCAACAAAAATAAAGAGACGTCAGCTTTTGTGCGTTTATCTGGGCACATTCTACTCTAATTTACAACCGAGGAACACCACTGGCCATTAAGTCTGTTTCCCTAGTATCAGCGTGGGGAATGTAGAAAGGTAGCAGCCCTGTGGCCGTTACCTGCAAAAGCAGTTTAAAGCCTGTGCTAATGGTCACTTCATATGAACAAGTACTGTAGGGCTGAAAATGAAACCTGCCCTCAAAATGTCTTGAGGGAGGTAATGGCGAAAACATTTCAAAATTTCACACATACTTTAAGAAACCACTTTGAAGAACTAAGCTGTAATTACAGCTTGAAAAATAAAAATGACTTGCCTTAAAGCTCAATTGCAACGGAATATGAGACACATGCAAATTCAACCGTAAAGAGGTGTCAGCTCACACCCGTCAGAATAACGATCAGCAAAAACTACAAATAATAAATGCTGAAGGTGTTGTGGAGAAATGCATACACTCAACTTTAAGTGGGACGTAACCTGCAAAGAGCCACTAATGATAACAGAATAGAGGTACCTTTAAAAGGTAAACACTGAGCTACCATATGACCTAGCAGACCTATTCCTGGACCTATAACTGACGAAGACAGAACTGGAAGGACACAGGCAGGCAAATCTGCAATGCATACTATTACAATAGCCAATATATGGAAGTAACCAAAAAGTCCACTGACAAATGGGTGGACAAAGAAGAACTGCTACATGTACAGATGGAATATGAGCTAGTGAAAAAATGAAACAATGCCATTTGCAGCACCATAGATGAGTCTAGAGGTAATCACACAACTTGTAGTAAGTGAGAAAGTGAAAGATACATATCCTATCATATCAGATATAGGTGTTACCTAAAAATTGATACAAACGAAGATATTTCCACAGAGAAAGGCAATCACAGTTTCATTAAAGAAACTTATGGTTCACCACATGGAAAGGTGTGAGGATTGGATACATTACCATATTGATGTTAACAGAGACATACAAACACATGTGAAATATATAATCACCAAAGACCTACAGAATACCAAGAGAAGACTACTCTACATTGTGTCATAACCTACATGGGAAAAGGATCCGAAGAAGAATAGATATATGTATATGTGTGAAAGAACCACATCTTGCACACCTAGAACAAACAAAACATTGTAATCAAGTTTGCTGTGACAAAAAATAAAAATTAACTTAAAAATACGAACAAGAAGTAATGAGACATAAACTTAAAGGGCTTTTTCCTCGCACATTCCATTCTAATTTGCAACCTAGACCACCACTTCCAATAAGGCTCTGTTGCCAGAGTAACCAGATTTGGTAAAGGAGAAATGATGCCGCCTTGTGGCCGTTTCCCGCAAGAGCCGCTTTAAACCCACAGCTAATGGTCACTTAAAATTCACAAGGACTCAGGGCTGTAAAGGACACCTGCCGTCAAAAATTGTGCTGAGGTAGGGAACGGACAAAAAAATTTAATACAGGCAAAGTTTTCAATAAAATACTATGAAGAGGTAAGTATTACTCACTGTCTTTAAAAAAAAGGAGAATGGATTAAGGCTCAACCTCAGGAATTATTAGACTCATGCAATCTTATCAACAAAAGGGTTTCCAATCACACCAGTCGACTGACCATCAGCAAAAAGTCTACAAACCATAAATGCTGATGCGGTTGTAGAGAATTGTGTATCCTCTAGCTGCTGGTGAGATGCAAAGTGGTTAACAGCTAGTAATGAGAACAGAAAAGAGCTGCGTTTAAAAGTAAAAATTTAGGTACCATTCAATCCAGCAGGTGCACCATTGGACCTCTCACCTGAGAAGACAAGTATCGAGAAGACACAGGTTGTAAAAGCTGCAGTGCAGCATTATTCACAATAGCCAAGGCAGTGAAGTGATAAAAATGTCCATCAACAAGTGAATGGATATAGAATAAGTGGTCCAGGTACACAATGGAATATTAGCCATGGAAAACAATGAAACCCTGCTCTTTGAGGCACCACAAATGAGCCTGGAGATAATCACAAATCATGAGGTAAGTCGGAAAGCAAAAGACTTATAGCCTATGATATCACTTATAGGCGTTATCTAATAACTGACACAAATGAACAGAATTCACAGAGAAATACACTCACAAACTTAGAAAACCAACTTTGCTCATCTAAAGGGAAAGGTGGGGGGAATGGATAAATTAAGATTCGTGTTACTATATGATATGGATATGATCCAAATACATATTATATACATATTACAAAAAGACCGACCATATAACAAGGGAGGTCTACAGAACACTCCGTAATAATTTACATGGGAAGAGGATCTCTACATAAATAGATATAAATAATGTGTAAATGAACCAGAGTGTGTACACCTTGGACAAACAACATTCTAACCAGTACCCTGATTTAAAAAATTAAAACAACGAAAAAGAATTAATCAGACATAAACATATGGGGCGTTTTCCAGCCCATTCCATTGAAATTTACAACCTAGGAAAACGACTTCCAGAACGGCTCTGCTGCCCTAGTAACCAGATTTGGTAATGGAGAAATGCTGCTGCCTTGTGGCCGTTTCAAACAACAGCAGCTTAAACCTAGTGCTAATGGTCCCTAAATATTCACACTCATTGCAGGCCTGTAAATGACACCTACATTTCAAAACAATCCTGGGGTTGAAAATTGACCAAAAAATTCAAAAGAGGGCAACGTTCCAGGAAGACACTTTCAAGACGGATATTGTACTCACACTTTTTTTTTTCTTTTTTCTTTTAACAGAAAAGAAAAACGCGTGGAAAAATTATGAATTTTAGAATATTTAACGACATGCATACCCATATTACAAATACCTATCTGCTCACAGCAGTCAGAATGGCCATTAGCAAAAATGCTGCAAAAAATAAATGCTGAAGGGAATGTGGAGAAATGCGTACCCTCGGTTGTAAGGGGGGGCATGTAAAGAGTCACTAATGAAAACACAATGTAGGTGCTTTGAAAAGGGAAACATTGAGCTACCAGTCAATCAATCAAAACCACTGCTGGACCTATCACCTGAGAAAATGAGAATCAAAAAGTCACAGGCTGGCAATCCTTCACTCCAGCAATATTTACCATAGCCAACACTTGGAAGCAATGAAAATGTCCATCAACCGAGGAATGCACCAAGAAGAAGTGGTCCATGTACACAATGGAATATTACTCCAATACTAAATATAAATTAAATTTAAAAAAATACAAACAAAAGTAAGGAGACATCAGCATTTGTGGGTTTATCCGGGCACATTGCACTCTAAATTATAACCGAGGAACACCACAGGCCGGAAGGTCTGTTTCCCTAGTTACCAGAGTGGGGAACGTAGAAAGGCTGCCGCCCTCTGGCCGTTACCTGCAAAAGCAGCTTTAAAGCCTGTGCTAATGGTAACTTCATATGAATAAGTAATGCAGGGCTGTAAATGAAAACTGCCCTCAAAATGTCTCGAGGGAGGTAATGGCCAAAAATTTTCAAAATGTGACACATACTTTAAGAAAACACCTTGAAGAACTAAGCTGTAATCACTGTTTGATAAATAAAAAGAACATGCTTTCAAGCTCAATTTCAACAGATTATGGGATACATGCAAATTCAACCACAAAGGGGTATCAGCTCACACCTGTCAGAATAACCCTCAGCAAGAAAACTACAAACAATAAATACTGAAGGTGTTTTGGAGAAATGCATACCCTCAACTTTAAGTTGGACGTAACCTGGAAAGAGCCACTAATGAGAACTGAATGGTGGTGCCTTTAAAACGTACACACTGAGTTACCATATGATATAGCAAGCCCATTCCTTGGACTATAACATAAGAAGATAGAACTGGAAAGACACAGGCAAGCAAATGTGTATTGCAGCAGTATTACAATAGCCAAAACACGGAGACAACCAAAAAGTCCATCAAGAGGTGCATGGCCAAAGAGGAACTGGCACACGTACAGATGGAATATTAGCCAGGGAAAAAAATAAAACAATGCCATTTGCAGCACCATGTATGATTCTTGAGGTAATCAGGCAAATTGTACTAAGTCAGAAAGCAAAAGACACATATCCTATAATATCACATATAGATCTTAGCTAAAAATTGATACCAATGAAGATATTTCCACAGAGAAATGCAATCACAGATTCACTAAACTAACTTATGGTTCACCAAATGGAAAGGTGTGAGGATTGGATACATTAGGATATTGGGGTTAACATAGATATAGAAACAAATGTGAAATGTGTAATCACCAAAGACCTACTTAATACTAAAAGAAGATTACTCAACATTGTATCATAACCTACTTGGGAAAATGATCCAAAGAAGAATAGATATATGTATATGTTTAAAAGAACCACATCTTGCACACCTAGAAGAAACAAAACATTTTAATCAAATTTGCTCTGATAAAAAATAAAAATTAAATTAAAAAAAGAACAAGAAGTAATGAGAAATAAACTTAAGGGGCTTTTTGCTGGCACATTGCATTCTAATTTACAACCAGAACATGACTTCCATTAAGGCTCTGTCATCACTAATAAAGCAGCTTTATAATCAATGTTGAAGGTAGCTTAAAAGAAGTCTCACTAATTATTGATAGTAACAAGAAAACAAAGAAAAGTAAAAATCTCACTGCAAAAAATATACATAGAGTAAGTCAAGGTAGATCAAACACTTATTAAACTTCTGTAAAGAATAAAAGACAACAGTAGTATGTTTTTTTAAGAAGAGAGGGCCCAAATAAATCTGAAATGAAAGAGTTGATGTTACAACAGACCCCACAGAAATACAAAGTATCCTAAGATACACACAGGGTAATTCAGGGCTCAGATTGGACATAGCCCACTCTCCAGTCCCCTGTACATGACTTACAGGAGCCTCAGGAACTGAGGAGGTGGTCCCTGAGGAGAGGCTCAAGATAGAATATGGTAGGCATTAACATGGCTCCATTCATCTTAAACATGCCTGAACTACATTCACACGAGATGATTTTGTCCTGTATGTACATCGGCACCTCTAGTCGGAACTGCAGATCTTTGGCTTCACCACCTCAACTGACAGCAATAGCTTCAGCTGCTGTGGACCGTCTCCTATAGGATTTCTAGAACCACAAAGCATCGAAGCTTCACAGGACCCAGAGTCTGTGCGACTCCACGCAGAATCTCAGAGTCTCAACTCCACTCAGATACTCCACTCTTGGAGGGCACACACAAAGTAGTGAGCACATCAGAACCCAGGGGAAGGAGCAGTGACCCCGTAGGAGAATGACCAGAACTACCTGATAGTTTTAGAGGGTCTCCTGCAGAGGCAGGTGGTAGCTGTGGCTGTGGCTCACCGTGAGGACAACGACACTGGCAGCAGAAGTTCTGGGAAATACTCCTTGGTGTGAGCCCTCCCAGAGTCTGCCATTAACCCCACCAAGAGCAAGGTAGGCTCCAGTGCTGGGTCACCTCAGGCGAAACTACCAACAGGGAGGGAACCCAGCTCAATGCATCAGCAGATAAGTGGATTAAACTTTTTATTAAAGTTTTATTTAATCTGAAGACAAGCAGATTAAAGCTTTGCCCACCAAAGCAACACCCAGCTCTACCCACCAACAGTCCCTCCCATCAGGAAGCTTGCACAAGCCTCTAAGATAGACTCATCCACTGGAGAGCAGACAGGAGAAGCAAGAAGAACTACAATTCTGCAGCCTGTGGAAGGAAAACCACATTCACAGAAAGATAGACAAAATGAAAAGGCAGAGGACTTTATACCAGATTAAGGAACAAGATAAAACCCTAGGAAAAAAAACGAAATGAGGTGGAGATAGGGAACCTTCCAGAAAAAGAATTCAGAATAATGATAGTGAACATGATCCAAGACCTTGGCAAAAGAATGGAGGCAAAGATCGAGAAGATGCAAGAAATGCTTAACAAAGACCTAGAAGAATTAAGGAGCAAACACCTAGAAGAATTAAAGAACAAACAAACAGAGGTGAACAATATAATAACTGAAATGAAAAATACACCAGAAGGAATCAGTAGCAGAATAACTGTGGCAGAAGAACGGATAAGTGACCTGGAAGACAGAAAGGTGGAAATCACTGCCATGGAACAGAATAAAGAAAAAGAATGAAAATAAATGAAGACACCCTAAGAGTCCTCTGGGATAACATTAAACGCAACAACATTCACATCATAGGGGTCCCAGAAGGAGAAGAGAGAGAGAAAGGACCCGAGAATACATTTGAAGAGATTATAGTCGAAAACTTCCCTAGCATGGGAAAAGAAATAGCCACTCAAGTCCAGGAAGTGCAGAGAGTCCCAGTCAGGATAAATCAAAGGAGAAAATTGCCAAGACACATAGTAACCAAATTGACAAAAATTGAAGACAAAGAAAAATTATTGAAAGCAACAAGGGAAAAATGACAAATAACATACAAGGGAACTCCCATAAGGATAACAGCTGATTTCTCAACAGAAAATCTACAAGCCAGAAGGGAGTGGCATAAATTTAAAGTGATGAAAGGGAAGAACCTACAACCAAGAGTACTCCACCCAGCAAGGATCTCATGCAGATTTGACAGAGAAATCATAAGCCCTACAGACAAGCAAAAGCTAAGAGAATTCAGCACCATGAAACCAGCTCTACACCAAATGCTAAAGGAACTTCTCTAAGTGGGAAACACAAGAGAAGAAAAGGACCCACCAAGACAAACCCATAACAATTAAGAAAATAGTAATAGGAACATACATATCAATAATTACCTTAAATGTGAATGGACTAAATGTTCCAACCAAAAGACACAGGCTCCCTGAATGGATACAAAAACAAGACCCATATATATGCTGTCTACAAGAGACCCATTTCAGACTTAGGGACACATACAGACTGAAAGTGAGGTGATGGAAAAATATATTCTATGCAAATGAAAATCAAAAGAAAGCTGGAGTAGCAATACTCATAGCAGATAAAATAGACTTTAAAATAAAGAATGTTACAAGAGACAAGGAAAGACACTACATAATGGTCAAGGGATCAATCCAAGAAGAAGATATAACAATTATAAATATATATGTGCTCAACATAGGAGCACCTCAATACATAAGGCAACTGCTAACAGCTATAAAAGAGGGAATCAACAGTAACACAATAATAGCAGGGGATTTTAACAGCTCACTTACACCAGTGGAGATCATCCAGACAGAAAATTAATAAGGAAACACAAGCTTTAAATGACACAATAGACCAGATATGGTTAATTGATATTTATAGGACATTCCATCCAAAAACAGATTACACGTTCTTCTCAACTGCACACGGAACATTCTCCAGGATAGATCACATCTTGGGTCACAGATAAAGCCTCAGTAAATTTAAGAAAACTGAAATCATATCAAGCAGCTGTTCCGACCACAATGCTATGAGATTAGAAACCAATAACAGGGACAAAACTGTAAAAAACACAAACACATGGAGGCTAAACAATACGTTACTAAATAACCAAGAGATCACTGAAGAAATAAAAGAGGAAATCAAAAACTACCTAGAGACAAATGACAAGAAACACACGATGATCCAAAACCTATGGGATGCAGCAAAAGCAGTTCTAAGAGGGAAGTTTATAGCAATACAAGCCTACCTCAAGAAACAAGAAAAATCTCAAATAAACAATCTAACCTTACACCTAGAGGAACTAGAGAAAGAAGAACAAAACCAAAAGTTAGTAGAATGAAAGAAATCATAAAGATCAAAGCAGAAATAAATGAAATAGAAGCAAAGAAAACGAAAGCAAAGATCAATAAAACTAAAAGCCGGTTCTTTGAGAAGATAAACAAAAATGATAAACCTTTAGCCAGACTCAAGAAAAAGAGGGAGAGGAATCAAATCAACAAAATTAGAAGTGAAAAAGGAGAAGTTACAACAGACACCACAGGAATACAAAGCATCCTAAGAGACTACTACAAGCAACTCTATGCCAATAAAATGGACAACCTGGAAGAAATGGACAAATTCTTAGAAAGGGATAACCTTCCAAGACTGAACCAGGAAGAAATAGAAAATATGAACAAACCTATCACAAGCAATGAAATTGAAACTGTGATTTAAAATCTTCCAACAAACAAAAGTCCAGAACCAGATGGCATCACAGGTGAATTCTGTCAAACATTTAGAGAAGAGCTAACACCCAACCTTCTCAAATTCTTCAAAACAATTGCAGGGGAAGGAACACTCCCAAACTCATTCTATGAGACCACCATCACCCTGATACCAAAACCAGACAAAGATACTACAAGGAAAGAAAATTATAGACCAATATCACTGATGAATATAGATGTAAAAATCCTCAACAAAATACTAGCAAACAGAATCGAACAACACATTAAAAGGATCAAACACCATGATCAAGTGGGGTTTATCCCAGGGATGCAAGGATTCTTCAATATACACAAATCAATGTGATACACCATATTAACAAATTGTAGAATAAAACCATATGATCATCTCAATAGATGCAGGAAAAGATTTTGAGAAAATTCAACACCCATTTACGATAAAAACTCTGCAGAGTGTGGGCATAGAGGGAAACTACCTCAACATAATAAAGGCCATATATGACAAACCCACAGCAAACATCATTCTCAACAGTGAAAAACTGAAAACGTTTCCTCTAAGATCAGGAACAAGACGAGGATGTCCACTCTCACCATTACTATTCAACATAGTTTTGGAAGTCCTAGCCATGGCAATCAGAGAAGAAAAAGAAATAAAAGAAATACAAAAAGGAAAAGAAGAAGTAAAATTGTCACTGTTTGCAAATGACATCATTTCATAGATAGAGAATCCTAAAGATGCCACCAGAAAACCACGGGAGCTAATCAATGAATTTGGTAAAGTTGCAGGATACAAAATTAATGCACAGAAATTGCTTGCATTCCTAATACGCTAACAATGAAAGAACAGAAAGAGAAATTAAGGAAACAATCCCATTACCACTGCAACAAAAAGATTAAACTACCTAGGAATAAACCTACCTAAGGAAGTAAAAGACCTGTACTCAGAAAACTATAAGACACTGATGAAAGAAATCAAAGATGATATAAACAGATGGAGACATATACCATGTTCTTGGATTAGAAGAATCAATATTGTGAAAATGACTATACTACCCAAAGCAATCTACAGATTCAATGCAATCCCTACCAAATTACCAATGGCATTTTCTACAGAACTAGAAAAAAAAAATCTTAAAATTTGTAGGGAGACACAAAAGACCCCGGATAGCCAAAGCAGTCTTGAGGGGAAAAAAAAAGAGCTGGAGGAATCAGACTTCCAGACTTCAGACTATATTACAAAGCTACAGTAATCAAGATGATATGGTAGTGGCACAAAAACAGAAATATAGATCAATAGAACAGGATAGAAAGCACAGAGATAAACCCACATACCTATGGTCCACTAATCTACGACAAAGGAGGCAAGGGTATACAATGGAGAAAAGACAGTGTCTTCAGTAAGTGGTGCTGGGAAAACTGGACAGCTACATGTAAAAGAATGAAATTAGAACACTCCCTAACACCATACACAAAAATAAACTCAAAATGGATTAGAGACCTAAATGTAAGACCAGCCACTATAAAACTCTTAGAGGAAAACATAAGCAGAACAGTCTATGACATAAATCACAGCAAGATCCTTTTTGACCCACCTCCTAGAGAAATGGAAATAAAAACAAAAATAAAAAAATGGGACTTAATGAAATTTAAAATCTTTTGCACAGCAAAGGAAAACATAAGCAAGATGAAAAGACAACCATCAGAATGGGAGAAAATATTTTCAAATGAAGCAAATGGCAAAGGATTAACCTCCAAAAAGCAGCTCCTGTAGCTCAATATCACAAAACGAAACAACCCAATCCAAAAATGGGCAGAAGACCTAAATAAACATTTCTCCAAAGAAGATATACAGGTTGCCAACAAACACATGAAAGGATGTTGAACATCACTAATTATTAGAGAAATGCAAATCAAAACTACAATGAGGTATCACCTCACACCAGTCAGAATGGCCATCATCAAAAATTCTACCAACAATAAATGCTGGAGAGGCATTTATTGGAGAAAAGGGAACCCTCTTGCACTGTTGGTGGGAATGTAAATTGATATAGCCACTAGGGAGAACGGTATGGGGGTTCCTTAAAAACTAAAAATAGAACAACCGTACAACCCAGCAATCCCACTACTGGACATTTACCCTGAGAAAACCATAATTCAAAAAGAGTCATGTACCACAATGTTCATTGTAGCTCTATTTACAATAGCCAGGACATGGAAGCAACCGAAGTGTCCATCAACAGATAACTGGATAAAGAAGATGTGGCACATATATACAATGGAACATTATTCAGCCATAAAAAGAAACAAAACTGAGTTATTTGTAGTGAGGTGGATGGATCTAGAGTCTGTCCTACAGAGTGAAGTAAGTCAGAAAGAGAAAAACAAATACCGTATGCTAACACATATATATGGAATCTAAAAGAAAAAAAGTTTATGAAAAACCTAGGGGCAGGAAAGGATTAAGGACACCGACGTAGAGAAAGGACTTGAGGACACGGGGAAGGGGAAGTGTAAGCTGGGACAAAGTGAGAGAGTGGTATGGACATATATACACTACCAAGTGTAAAATTGATAGCTACTGGGAAGCAGCCACATAGCACAGGGAGATCAGCTCGGTGTTTTGTGACCACCTAAAGGGGTGGGATAAGGGAGTGAGAGGGAGGTGCAAGAGGGAGTGGATATGGTGTTATATGTATACGTATAGCTGATTCACTTTTTTATACAGCAGAAACTAACACACAATTGTAAAGCAATTATACTCCAATAAAGATGTAAAAGGAAAAAAAGCCCAGAGATAAACCTACACACCTATGGTCCACTAATCTATGACAAAGGAGGCAAGGATATACAATGGAGAAAAGACAGTCTCTTCAATAAGTGGTGCTGGGAAAAATGGACAGCTACACGTAAAAGAATGAAATTAGAACACTCCCTAACACCATACACAAAAAATAAACTCAAAATGGATTAGAGACCGAAATGTAAGACCGGACACTATAAAACTCTTAGAGGAAAACATAGGAAGAATACTCTTTGACAAAAATCACAACAAGATCTTTTTTGATCCACCTACTAGAGTAATGGAATAAAAAACAAAAATAAAAAAATGGGAGCAAATGAAACCTAAAAGCTTTTGCAAAGCAAAGGAAACTACAAACAAGACGAAAAGACAACCTCAGAATGGGAGAAAATATTTGCAAACGAATCAATGGACAAAGGATTAATCTCCAATATATATAAACAGCACATGCAGCTCAACAGTAAAAAAACAAACAACCCAATCCAAAAATGGGCAGATGACCTAAATAGACATTTGTCCTGAGAAGACATACAGATGGCCAAGAAGCACATGAAAAGCTGCTCAACATCACTAATTATTAGAGAAATATAAACCAAAACTACAATGAGGTATCACCTCACACAAGTTAGAATGGGCATCATCAGAAAATCTACAAACAACAAATGCTGGAGAAGGTGTGGAGAAAAGGGAACCCTCTTACACTATTTGTGGGAATGTAAATTGATACAGTCACTATGGAGAACAGTATGGAGGTTCCTTAAAAAACTAAAAATAGGATTACCATATGACCCAGCAATCCCACTACTGGGCATATACCCAGAGAAAACCATTATTCAAAAAGTCACATTCACCACAATGTTCATTGTAGCACTATTTACAATAGCCAGGTCATGGAAGCAACCTAAATGCCCATAGATAGACAAATGGAAAATATGTGGTACATATATAAAATGGAATATTACTCAGCCATAAAAAGGAACGAAATTGGGTCATTTGTAGAGACGTGGATAGATCTAGAGACTGTCATACAGAGTGAAGTAAGTCAGAAAAAGAAAAACAAATATCGTTTATTAACGCATACATGTGGAACCTAGAAAAATGGTACAGATGAACTAGTTTGCAAGGCAGAAATAAAGACACAGATGTAGAGAACAAATGTATGGTCACCAAGGGGGCAAAGTGGCAGGGTGGTGGTGGTGGGATGAATTGCGAGCCTGGGATTGACATATATACACTTATATGTATAAAATAGATAACCAATAAGAACCTGCTGTATAAAAAAATGAATAAAATAAATTTAAAAATTAAAAAATAATATTTAAAAACATAAAACAGAAAAAAAAGTTCTGTCCTTCCCATAGACGTATTTATATGAATGAATTATTTCCATGCTTATATCTATAAATAAAAAAAGAGGAATAAAACCTACCTTGAACCAAAAAAGAAAAAAAAAAACAGAACCCACTGGTCATACAGAGGAAAACCCTATCAGGGCACTTGCTCCAGTGGTAAACAATTCTGAAGTTGGTCAGAGGTGGGGAATCGTCTCCCATGCAGCCAGCAGCTCCCCCGCAAGGAGTGTCCTCATTGCAAAGCTGGGGGACCGTGAGGAGGCGTCTCTGAGTAAACGTGAGCTGAGCCTCAGGCCAGCTGCTGCTGAACTTTTCCCACCCTTCCCAGGTAAAACACCTGAATGTGTGCAAAGACTTTAAAGCCTAGAGGAAAGGGCTTGGAGTCACACCAGCGACAGCACGCAGGCCGACTTGGTGCCTGCAGGCCAGCCAGGACGGTCCTGGCCCCGGGCGCTTTTCTGGAAGCTTTCCATTTCCCTGCCTGAGGTACCCCTCCTGTCCCGGTCCCCACTGCTTTTTTCCTTCCTCACCTCTGCCCGGGGAGAAATTCCAGCAGCAGGTATGGGTGACACACCGTCTTCTTTAGCAGGTGGCAGCCCGGCAAAGCCTGCAGAAAGTCCAGCAGAGCCCCACTCACACGGGGCCGCTCATAGAGCCCTGGGCCCTACTCCCTCCCACCAGCACAACCCCGAGACTGCTGACGGGGCAGAGAATATGGCGTCAGGCACAGCTGCAGAGGCTTTTGCTGCCTGGAGGGGTGTTTATATTGACCTCAACACAGGCACACCTGGGAAGGGCTGGCCGGCCAGGTCAGGCTGCCCAGGTCAGCCAATCCTCGCCCCTCAGGGGTTCAGAGTTGCAGATAATGGGCCTTGCTGCACCGGCCAGATCCAAGGAACAGGTGTAGGGTCCCGAGAGTCAGGATAGACAAGGGGCGGCAGCCCTGGCTTGTTTTCTAATCATTTTATCTGGTCCATGAGTGGAAGACAACTTCAAGAAGACCCTCTCCTAATGAGAGGAACCCAGGAGTCAGGGAGAGGAGGGTTGGTGGGTGGAGACAGAGGCCTGGTGCCCCGGCTGCAGTGGAAGCCCCTGGAAGACCAGGTGGAGGGAGGCCGCACAGAGTGAAGCCTAGGGTCACAGACATGTCGGAGCTGCTGTTTGTTAGTTCAAGCCCTGCTCTGAGGTGCTCTGTGTCAGCTCTGAGCGACAGGTGTGCTGGGGGTGCTCTGCAATGAGGGCTATGTGCACGGTTCCTGTGTGCCCAGCTCTGCCGGGGTACCTGTCCAAGGGAGCTGCATATCCAGGGAGGGGCCTGCCCACGAGAGCCCCGTGAGCTGCTGGGTACCTGCCCAGGTGAGCTCCATATCCTGGGAGGGGCCTGACCACGAGAGCCCTGTGGGCTGCTGGCTACCTGCACAGGTGAGCTCCATATCCTGGGAGGGGCCTGACCACGAGAGCCCCGTGGGCTGCTGGGTACCTGCCCAGGTGAGCTCCATATCCTGGGAGGGGCCTGACCATGAGAGCCCCGTGGGCTGCTGGGTACCTGCCCAGGTGAGCTCCATATCCTGGGAGGGGACTGACCATGAGAGCCCCGTGGTCTGCTGGGGACCTGGTAAAGGACGCCAGGACAGTCAGTGAAGCCACAGAGGATATACATCCAGTAGTTCCTAATTTCTACACCCTTCTGGTCATTCTACCATCCACCAGGACATGGTATTCTGTATTAGACTTCAATGATACCTTCTTCTGTATTCCATTAGTCCCAGAGTCACAAGAAATTTTGGCTGTTAGTGGCAGGACTCAACATACAACAAAAACAATACTGCTTGGCCGTCCTGCCCCAGGGGTTCAAAAATTCCCACACCATCTTTGGGGAAACGTTAGCTAAAACCCTAAAAGATCTACCTCTGGAGAAGGGAACCCTCCTTCAATATGCAGACGACATTCTGGGCTTCCCTGATGGTGCAGTGGTTGAGAATCTCCCTGCCAATGCAGGGGACACAGGTTCGAGCCCTGGTCTGAGAAGATCCCATGTGCCACGGAGCAACTAGGCCCGTGAGCCACAATTACTGAGCCTGCGCGTCTGGAGCCTGTGCTCCACAATAAGAGAGGCTGCGATAGTGAGAGGCCCGCGCACCGCGATGAAGAGTGGCCCCCGCTTGCCGCAACTATAAAAAGCCCTCGCACAGAAACGAAGACCCAACACAGCCATAAATAATAAATAAATAAATTTTAAAAAAATATGCAGACGACATTCTGATCACCAGCCCTACTAAGGAGGCCTCTGGACTACCTAGCCAATAAAAGATAGAAGGTGTCCAAGAAAAAGGCTCAAATATCACAGACTAAGGTGACCTGCCTGGGCTTCATTCTCACAGAAGATCGGAGAAGCCCATCCCAGGAAAGGGAAGAAGCCATTTGCAGCCTCACCCTTCCTAAAACTAGAAGACAGCTTAGGGGTTCCTGGGGAGACCGGGGTTTGCTGCATCTGGATCCCTAACTACAGTCTAATACCTGGGCCTCTATATGAAACACTGAAAGGAAAAGATGATGATCCTTTTGAATAGAATCCAGAAGCGGCCTTTCAAGAATGGAAAGAGCAGTCAATTCAGACCCTTGCCCTGGACCTCCCTAATTTAGCTAAACCCTTTGACCTTTACATTCCTGGTCGAAGGCGAATCGCCCTTGGAGTTTTAGTGCCAAAACTGGGACCACTTGAAATGGAACAACGCAAGAATGCCCTCCAGGCATTGGCCAGCCACCCAATCCGACCAGGATACTGGGGGTATCTAAAAACCTGGAAATGAGCAGCCCGCAAGGCCAGCTCCCTCCTAAGGGTAAAGGACGCCACTTGGTGATCCTAAACACCCACCATGCCCTGAAGTTGCAGGGATCGCTCCGTGGGCACAATGACCTCGAGTGAGGAGGCCCTCCAACTCCAACCTCCAGAGAGACAACCTGGGGCAACAGGCCCCCATGACGACTCGTGTGACCATCATTGACCTGGAGCTTCTCTCAGAAAACCACAAGAGTGTGCCCCAAAAGAACAGACTATTGCTTGCAGGACTTACTGCACCCAGAGCGGAGCTAATAAACCTGGCAGGGGACCCGTAAATAACGCTGCCACCATAGAAAAGCCTACAGACACCATGGTGACGGCGACCAATGAGACCAGATGTACTCCTGGTTACTTCAAAAGGGCGGTGACTGAGTGGCCGTCATGGTCCTGGATCACCACCGGCCCTGGACTGTCTGGGAGTTGAGCAGGCAGGGCTCTGACACCTGGTGCTGTTTGTACGTTAATTCAGTGGCCTAACTGAAGAAAGCACAGACTACTGGTCAGAGCATCTAGTCTGGCAGAAACCGTCAGCCTAAGGGGGCCGAACCAATGTGGAGCAGGGTAAAACCGGCCCCCCAGCGTCCCTGCGCATCTCTTTCCTGGACCCTTAAAGGTCATTAGAATCTATAAAACTTCCAACGCTGGTGCTCAGGCAGACGAGCAGTGAGGGAGGAGGCCTGGGGACAATCAACCTCACCTGGAGGCTGCTGGGGAGAAGTCCTGCCCCTCCCCCCGGGTATGAGGACTCCCAACTCAGCAAGAAGCATTTACAGAAGAGGTGTCTGCACCCTCAGCGCCCCAAGAATGTGGAATGGGACAAGAGGCAGAGGAGGGGTTTGTCACCGGCAAAGCCCATTAAAAATTCCTGGGAGATAAAAATAGAATCTGGGCAATAAAATAAAGTTTAACCTTTTTTTCCTTTGTGCTTTTTCTAATTTCACTTGTTCCTAGGTTTCCACAGGCACAGTTCCCACACCTGGCACTTCAGACCCGATTTCCTAGTGCAAAATGGCTGGGCCGACACCTCAGCTCTCGTTGCCCTGTGCAGACTCCGCCACATAGAGCCTGAGCTCCAGCCAACCCAGCCCTCGAGAGCTCCGCCCCGTCCCTCCCGCTGACGCTGAAGGGATCCCTACACAGCAGCCCGGCCCACAGCCCGCGGGGGAGCGCACGCTCTCACCTCTCCATTCTCTGATCAAAATATAAAGTTTTTCTTTGCTTCTGAACCAAACTCAGTCTCGATCTGTTGGCTCCAATGACACTGGGCAGGGGGACCCTTGTTGGGGCCGACTCTGCAGGATCAGTAACAGAATGTGAGAACATTGTAACTTCAATGAACAGATGTGTGAGCCAAATATTGTAACTTCAATGAACAGATGTGTGAGCCAAATATTGTAACTTCAATGAACAGATGTGTGAGCCAAACTGTAGTTAACATAGAGCAGTGTATAAGGCTCGTGTAAAATAAGGTATTTCTAACACTTCCATTTGATATTTCCATCACTTTATTATAAGCAAGTTCAGTGGAGGGGTTTGTCGTATTTGTCAGGTCAACATTAGAGAAATGCAGTGATTTCTTTCCAAGGATGTGGATCTACTAAACTTGGCTGAAGTTTCAATCCTGTTTTGAATGATTTTCCATTGAAAATGATACCTCTCTTTCAGCTCCTAGATTTCTGAGAAGTATAAAATCTTGTATTTTTTTATTACCAAAGGGGAAAGGTGGGAGGAGGGATAAATTAACAGTTTCGGATTAACATATACACACTGCCATGTATAAAATATATCATCAACAAGGAACTGCTGTATAGCACAGGGAACTATACTCAATATTTTGTAATAACCCCTAAGGGGAAATAATCTGAAAAACAATAGATATCAATATCGACATCATCTATCAACTACAGATAAAATGGAAACTAAAGGAGGCCGATGGTGAGCGTTTCTGACCATGAAGACTTCAATCCTCTAAAGTTCGGACTCTGCCTACAGCCCAGTCCCTTAATGAACATACATGTACCAGTAGCTTAAAAATTCCCCAGATTGGGGTTCGGGGAGACACTGATTTGAAAAAATCCTTGGTGTTCTCCTTACATACATGGGACCTTTCCTAGAGCTAAAACATGCCTGTGACACCCAGAAGATGGTACACGGTTGGATCAGGAAGATTTTGGAAAAGGCACCTCATCTCCTAATCCCCTGGTTGTCAGGTTCACCCCTCCAGCCTCTTTCCTAACATTCTCCACACTTGAGGATGTCAGCCCCTTCAACATCCTGTTGCACAGAGTTTGGAATTTGTCCACAGGATGAAGGGGAAGGAGGAGAAAAAATGAGAGACAAGCCCTAGATGTTCGGACAGGGACAGGTCACTCTAATTTCCCATCAAGAAGAAGAATTAACCACAGGATCAGCCTGCCCCACGGAACCAGTATAAGGCCTAAAGGAATCCTGCGGGTTTGCAGCCAGCTCACAAAAAAGCGAGTTGAAAAATGGAGCTCAGGGGCACTGCAATTCACAAACATGCAGATTTATAAATGATCACTCTCGTTCAAAAATATATTGAGGGAAGGCAACGAAGAGGATTTGAAAGCAAGGCAGAATTGCAGGAAACAGATTTCAGGAGGGAGATTCGAATCGCCTTTAAAGCACATGAAAAGCGGTAAAACGTCGACAATGATGCCCTTGGCCAAAGAGGGCGTATACCTTTTTTCCTGAATATATTCAGGAAAAAATGCATACGCCTTTTTTCGCCAACCAAGCAAGCCAGAAATGCAAATGATGACTACACAGAAGGCTCACTTCCCAGGGGTCAAAAGGGCCATTCTAAAAGAGTGTAAAACCCAGAAATGCAGGACAGGCCAGGGAGAAAAGGCAGCCTTGTTAGGCTGATAGGCGGGATGTAATTTGCCAACGGCCACTATGGAGAAGTGTATGGTGTTTCCTAAAATATCTAAAAAACACAGCTACAGAGCATAGGGCACTTCCACTCATGGGCGAATAAAATGGGAAAAATTAATATCAAAAAGACAAAGGCACCCCAAAGTTTAGGGCTGCTCTGTTGACAAGAACCTCCACTTCAGTACACCTTTAATATGCCAGGATAGAGAAAACTGGATAAAGAAGTTGTGCTACTTATGTACAATGGAATATCACTCAGCCATGAAATCAACGTCATAAGGCTAGTAGCAGCATGATGAGTGGATTTAGGTACGACGATTCTAAGTGAAATAAGTCACACAGAAAAAGACACTTATCATAAGATGTCACTTATAGAGGGAATGTAAAAACCGCTACCTTTGAACTGAATTACAAAACAGAACAGAGTCACACGTTTAGAAAACACACTATGGCTGCTTAACGGGAAAGGTGAGGTGGGGTGATGCATAAAACAAGGGTTTCAAATTAGCTCAGATACCGTTCCATAAACCCAATATGTAATAGACAAGACCTACTCCTTGCTCAGTGAATTGGACTCAACACCCCCTATTCACCGCCCAAGTATATATCTGACTAGTAAGAATCTTAAAACCTATGTATTGATATCTCTCTGTAAGTGAGTCAAGTGGGTGTAAAGCGGCATAAACACAGCAGTGAAAAGCAGCTAAACCCCATTATAAAAATCAATTACTTTTAAAAACCAGTGAAACAAAGACAGTGAAAGAGAGAGAAATTCTTACAAAATTCGTTCGGGGATGTGATGCCACCTGGATTGACCATATCTAGACCCACAGCTGATTGAGACATAAGGGTGGACACTCTTGGGGCTTAGAGGTTTGGTGAGGTTGGGTGAGCAAACGCAGACCCTTTAAAGTAATACTGCGTGGTACCCATCCCATGGGTCCCAAATCTCCAGGTTCAAGGGCATCTTCCTACATCGAAAACATGCATGAGAAACCCAGAAGATGGTACACCGTGTGATCGGGAAAGGTTGCTAAAACGCACCTCATTTCTCATCTCCTTGTGCTCGGGTTCGCCATTCCAGCCGCTTTACTAGCAATCTCCCTCCTTGGAGAATCAGCACCTTTAACCTCCTCTTCCGTACAGGTTCCAATTTGTCCTGAGGATGAACGGGAAGAGGGGGAACCAATGAGAGACTAGCTCTAGGTGTTGGGACAGGCACAGGTCACTCTATTTTCCCATCAGGAAGAAGAATTAACCACAGGCTCAGCCTGCCGCCCGGGACCAGAAGAGTGCCTGAAGCAATCCTGCGCTTTTGCGGCCAGCTCCCAAGAAAGCGAGTTGAAAAATGGAGCTCAGGGGCACTGCAATTCACAAACCTGCAGACTTATAAATGATCACTCTCGTCCACAAATATACTGAGGGAAGGCAACGAAGAGGATTTGAAAGCAAGGCAGAATTGCAGGAAACAGATTTCAGGAGGGAGATTCGAATCGCCTTTAAAGCACAGGAAAAGCGGCAAAACCTCGACAATGATGCCCTTGGCCAAAAAGGGCGTATGCGTTTTTTCCTGAATATACTCAGGAAAAAGCGCATACGCCCTTTTTGGCCAACCAAGCAACCTGGAAAGGCAAATCAGCGCTACAAAGAAGTCTCTCTTCCCATCGGTCAAAAGGGCCATGCTGAATAAAGTGTCAAAACCAGAAATGCAGGACAGGCCATGGAGAAACGGGAGCCTTGCTACGCTGATGGGCGGGAGGTAAATTGCCAACAGCCACTCTGGAGAAGTGTACGGTGTGTCCTGAAACATCTAAAAAACTCAGCTTCGAGAGCATAGGGCACTTCCACTCATTGGCGTATAAAGTGGGAAAACTAAAAACCAGCAAGACACAGGCACCCCAAAGTTTAGGGCTGCTCTGTTGACCAGAACCTCCACTTCGTTACACCTTAAATATCCCAGGAAAGAGAAAAATGGATAAAGAAGTTGTGGTCCTTATGTACAATGGAATATCACTCAGCCATGAAATCAACGTCATAAGGCTAGTAGCAGCATGATGAGAGGATTTAGGTACGACGATTCTAAGTGAAATAAGTCACACAGAAAAAGACACTTATCATAAGATATCATTTATAGAGGGAATGTAAAAACCGCTACCCTTGAACTGAATTACAAAACAGAACAGAGTCACACGTTTAGAAAGCACACTATGGCTGCTTAACGGGAAAGGTGAGGTGGGGTGATGCATAAAACAAGGGTTTCAAATTAGCTCAGATACCGTTCCATAAACCCAATATGTACTAGACAAGACCTACTCCTTGCTCAGTGAATTGGACTCAACACCCCCTATTCACCGCCCAAGAATATATCTGACTAGTAAGAATCTTAAAACCTATGTATTGATATCTCTCTGTAAGTGAGTCAAGTGGGTGTAAAGCAGCATAAACAGAGCAGTGAAAAGCAGTTAAACCCCATTACAAAAATCAATTACTTTTACAAAAACGTGAAAGAAAGACAGTGACAGAGTGAGAAATTCTTACAAAATTCGTTCAGGGGCTGTGATGCCACCTGGATTGACCATATCTAGATCCACAGCTGATTGAGACATAAGGGTGGACACTCTTGGGGATGAGAGGTTTGGTGAGGTTGGGTGAGCAAACGCAGACCCTTTAAAGTAATACTGCGTGGTGCCCATCCCATGGGTCCCAAATGTCCAGGATCAAGGGCATCTTCCTACATCGAAAACATGCATGAGAAACCCAGAAAATGGCACACCGTGTGATCGGGAAAGGTTTCTAAAACGCACCTCATTTCTCATCTCCTTGTGCTCGGGTTCGCCATTCCAGCTGCTTTACTAGCAATCTCCCTCCTTGGAGAATCAGCACCTTTAACCTCCTGTTCCGTACAGGTTGCAATTTGTCCTGAGGATGAACGGGAAGAGGGGAAAACAATGAGAGACTAGCTCTAGGTGTTGGGACAGGCACAGGTCACTCTATTTTCCCATCAGGAAGAAGAATTAAGCACAGGCTCAGCCTGCCGCCCGGGACCAGAAGAGGGCCTGAAGCAATCCTGCGCTTTTGCGGCCAGCTCCAAAGAAAGCGAGTTGAAAAATGGAGCTCAGGGGCACTGCAATTCACAAAGCTGCAGACTTATAAAGGATCACTCTCGTCCACAAATATAATGAGGGAAGGCAACGAAGAGGATTTGAAAGCAAGACAGAATTGCAGGAAACAGAATTCAGGAGGGAGATTCGAATCGCCTTTAAAGCACAGGAAAAGCGGCAAAACCTCGACAATGATGCCCTTGGCCAAAGAGGGCGTATGCGTTTTTTCCTGAATATATTCAGGAAAAAACGCATACGCCCTCTTTGGCCAACCAAGCTACCTGGAAAGGCAAACCAGCGCTACAAAGTAGTCTCGCTTCCCATCGGTCAAAAGGGCCATGCTGAATAAAGTGTCAAAACCAGAAATGCAGGACAGGCCATGGAGAAACGGGAGCCTTGCTACGCTAATGGGCGGGAGGTAAATTGCCAACAGCCACTCTGGAGAAGTGTACGGTGTGTCCTGAAACATCTAAAAAACTCAGCTTAGAGAGCATAGAGCACTTCCACTCATGGGCCTATAAAGTGGGAAAATTAAAAACCAGCAAGACACAGGCACCCCAAAGTTTAGGGCTGCTCTGTTGACAAGAACCTCCAACTTCGTTACACCTTAAATATCCCAGGAAAGAGAAAAATGGATAAAGAAGTTGTGGTCCTTATGTACAATGGAATATCACTCAGCCATGAAATCAACGTCATACGGCTAGTAGCAGCATGATGAGTGGATTTAGGTCCGACGATTCTAAGTGAAATAAGTCACACAGAAAAAGACACTTATCATAAGATATCACTTATAGAGGGAATGTAAAAACCGCTACCCTTGAACTGAATTGCAAAACAGAACAGAGTCACACGTTTAGAAAACACACAATGGCTGCTTAACGGGAAAGGTGAGGTGGGGTGATGCATAAAACAAGGGTTTCAAATTAGCTCAGATACCGTTCCATAAACCCAATATGTACTAGACAAGACCTACTCCTTGCTCAGTGAATTGGACTCAAAACCCCCTATTCACGGCCCAGGAATATATCTGACTAGTAAGAATCTTAAAACCTATGTATTGATATCTCTCTGTAAGTGAGTCAAGTGGGTGTGAAGTGACATAAACACAGCAGTGAAAAGCAGCTAAACCCCATTATAAAAATCAATTACTTTTAAAAACTTGTGAAAAAAAAGACAGTGAAAGAGAGAGAAATTCTTACAAAATTCGTTTAGGGGCAGTTATGCTACCTGGATTGACCATATCTAGACCCACAGCTGATTGAGACATAAGGGTGGACACTCTTGGGGCTGAGAGGTTTGGTGAGGTTGGGTGAGGAAACGCAGACCCTTTAAAGTAATACTGCGTGGTACCCATCCCATGGGTTCCAAATCTCCAGGTTCAAGGGCATCTTCCTACATCGAAAACATGCATGAGAAACCCAGGAGATGGTACACCGTGTGATCGCGAAAGGTTTCTAAAACGCACCTCATTTCTCATCTCCTTGTGCTCGGGTTCGCCATTCCAGCTGCTTTACTAGCAATCTCCCTCCTTGGAGAATCAGCACCTTTAACCTCCTGTTCCGTACAGGTTGCAATTTGTCCTGAGGATGAACGGGAAGAGGGGAAAACAATGAGAGACTAGCTCTAGGTGTTGGGACAGGCACAGGTCACTCTATTTTCCCATCAGGAAGAAGAATTAACCACAGGCTCAGCCTGCCGCCGGGGACCAGAATAGGGCCTGAAGCAATCCTGCGCTTTTGCGGCCAGCTCCCAAGAAAGCGAGTTGAAAAATGGAGCTCAGGGGCACTGCAATTCACAAACCTGCAGACTTATAAATGATCACTCTCGTCCACAAATATATTGAGGGAAGGCAACGAAGAGGATTTGAAAGCAAGGAAGAATTGCAGGAAACAGATTTCAGGAGGGAGATTCGAATCGCCTTTAAAGCACAGGAAAAGCGGCAAAACCTCGACAAGATGCCCTTGGCCAAAAAGGGCGTATGCGTTTTTTCCTGAATATATTCAGGAAAAAACGCATACGCCCTTTTTCGCCAACCAAGCAACCTGGAAAGGCAAATCAGCGCTACAAAGAAGTCTCGCTTCCCATCGGTCAAAAGGGCCATGCTGTATAAAGTGTCAAAACCAAAAATGCAGGGCAGGCCATGAGGAAACGGGAGCCTTGTTACGATGATGGGCGGGATGTAAATTGCCAACAGCCACTCTGGAGAAGTGTACGATGTGTCCTGAAACATCTAAAAAACTCAGCTTAGAGAGCATAGGGCACTTCCACTCATGGGCGTATAAAGTGGGAAAATTAAAAACCAGCAAGACACAGGCACCCCAAAGTTTAGGGCTGCTCTATTGACAAGAACCTCCAACTTCGTTACACCTTAAATATCCCAGGAAAGAGAAAAATGGATAAAGAAGTTGTGGTCCTTATGTACAATGGAATATCACTCAGCCATGAAATCAACGTCATAAGGCTAGTAGCAGCATGATGAGTGGATTTAGGTACGACGATTCTAAGTGAAATAAGTCACACAGAAAAAGACACTTATCATAAGATATCACTTATAGAGGAAATGTAAAAACCGCTACCCTTGAACTGAATTACAAAACAGAACAGAGTCACACGTTTAGAAAACACACTATGGCTGCTTAACGGGAAAGGTGAGGTGGGGTGATGCATAAAACAAGGGTTTCAAATTAGCTCAGAAACCGTTCCATAAACCCAATATGTACTAGACAAGACCTACTCCTTGCTCAGTGAATTGGACTCAAAACCCCCTATTCACGGCCCAGGAATATATCTGACTAGTAAGAATCTTAAAACCTATGTATTGATATCTCTCTGTAAGTGAGTCAAGTGGGTGTGAAGTGACATAAACACAGCAGTGAAAAGCAGCTAAACCCCATTATAAAAATCAATTACTTTTAAAAACTTGTGAAAAAAAAGACAGTGAAAGAGAGAGAAATTCTTACAAAATTCGTTTAGGGGCAGTTATGCTACCTGGATTGACCATATCTAGACCCACAGCTGATTGAGACATAAGGGTGGACACTCTTGGGGCTGAGAGGTTTGGTGAGGTTGGGTGAGGAAACGCAGACCCTTTAAAGTAATACTGCGTGGTACCCATCCCATGGGTTCCAAATCTCCAGGTTCAAGGGCATCTTCCTACATCGAAAACATGCATGAGAAACCCAGGAGATGGTACACCGTGTGATCGCGAAAGGTTTCTAAAACGCACCTCATTTCTCATCTCCTTGTGCTCGGGTTCGCCATTCCAGCTGCTTTACTAGCAATCTCCCTCCTTGGAGAATCAGCACCTTTAACCTCCTGTTCCGTACAGGTTGCAATTTGTCCTGAGGATGAACGGGAAGAGGGGAAAACAATGAGAGACTAGCTCTAGGTGTTGGGACAGGCACAGGTCACTCTATTTTCCCATCAGGAAGAAGAATTAACCACAGGCTCAGCCTGCCGCCGGGGACCAGAATAGGGCCTGAAGCAATCCTGCGCTTTTGCGGCCAGCTCCCAAGAAAGCGAGTTGAAAAATGGAGCTCAGGGGCACTGCAATGCACAAACCTGCAGACTTATAAATGATCACTCTCGTCCACAAATATATTGAGGGAAGGCAACGAAGAGGATTTGAAAGCAAGGCAGAATTGCAGGAAACAGATTTCAGGAGGGAGATTCGAATCGCCTTTAAAGCACAGGAAAAGCGGCAAAACCTCGACAAGATGCCCTTGGCCAAAAAGGGCGTATGCGTTTTTTCCTGAATATATTCAGGAAAAAACGCATACGCCCTTTTTGGCCAACCAAGCAACCTGGAAAGGCAAATCAGCGCTACAAAGAAGTCTCGCTTCCCATCGGTCAAAAGGGTCATGCTGAATAAAGTGTCAAAACCAAAAATGCAGGGCAGGCCATGAGGAAACGGGAGCCTTGCTACGATGATGGGCGGGATGTAAATTGCCAACAGCCACTCTGGAGAAGTGTACGGTGTGTCCTGAAACATCTAAAAAACTCAGCTTAGAGAGCATAGAGCACTTCCACTCATGGGCCTATAAAGTGGGAAAATTAAAAACCAGCAAGACACAGGCACCCCAAAGTTTAGGGCTGCTCTGTTGACAAGAACCTCCAACTTCGTTACACCTTAAATATCCCAGGAAAGAGAAAAATGGATAAAGAAGTTGTGGTCCTTATGTACAATGGAATATCACTCAGCCATGAAATCAACGTCATACGGCTAGTAGCAGCATGATGAGTGGATTTAGGTCCGACGATTCTAAGTGAAATAAGTCACACAGAAAAAGACACTTATCATAAGATATCACTTATAGAGGGAATGTAAAAACCGCTACCCTTGAACTGAATTGCAAAACAGAACAGAGTCACACGTTTAGAAAACACACAATGGCTGCTTAACGGGAAAGGTGAGGTGGGGTGATGCATAAAACAAGGGTTTCAAATTAGCTCAGATACCGTTCCATAAACCCAATATGTACTAGACAAGACCTACTCCTTGCTCAGTGAATTGGACTCAAAACCCCCTATTCACGGCCCAGGAATATATCTGACTAGTAAGAATCTTAAAACCTATGTATTGATATCTCTCTGTAAGTGAGTCAAGTGGGTGTGAAGTGACATAAACACAGCAGTGAAAAGCAGCTAAACCCCATTATAAAAATCAATTACTTTTAAAAACTTGTGAAAAAAAAGACAGTGAAAGAGAGAGAAATTCTTACAAAATTCGTTTAGGGGCAGTTATGCTACCTGGATTGACCATATCTAGACCCACAGCTGATTGAGACATAAGGGTGGACACTCTTGGGGCTGAGAGGTTTGGTGAGGTTGGGTGAGGAAACGCAGACCCTTTAAAGTAATACTGCGTGGTACCCATCCCATGGGTTCCAAATCTCCAGGTTCAAGGGCATCTTCCTACATCGAAAACATGCATGAGAAACCCAGGAGATGGTACACCGTGTGATCGCGAAAGGTTTCTAAAACGCACCTCATTTCTCATCTCCTTGTGCTCGGGTTCGCCATTCCAGCTGCTTTACTAGCAATCTCCCTCCTTGGAGAATCAGCACCTTTAACCTCCTGTTCCGTACAGGTTGCAATTTGTCCTGAGGATGAACGGGAAGAGGGGAAAACAATGAGAGACTAGCTCTAGGTGTTGGGACAGGCACAGGTCACTCTATTTTCCCATCAGGAAGAAGAATTAACCACAGGCTCAGCCTGCCGCCGGGGACCAGAATAGGGCCTGAAGCAATCCTGCGCTTTTGCGGCCAGCTCCCAAGAAAGCGAGTTGAAAAATGGAGCTCAGGGGCACTGCAATTCACAAACCTGCAGACTTATAAATGATCACTCTCGTCCACAAATATATTGAGGGAAGGCAACGAAGAGGATTTGAAAGCAAGGAAGAATTGCAGGAAACAGATTTCAGGAGGGAGATTCGAATCGCCTTTAAAGCACAGGAAAAGCGGCAAAACCTCGACAAGATGCCCTTGGCCAAAAAGGGCGTATGCGTTTTTTCCTGAATATATTCAGGAAAAAACGCATACGCCCTTTTTCGCCAACCAAGCAACCTGGAAAGGCAAATCAGCGCTACAAAGAAGTCTCGCTTCCCATCGGTCAAAAGGGCCATGCTGTATAAAGTGTCAAAACCAAAAATGCAGGGCAGGCCATGAGGAAACGGGAGCCTTGTTACGATGATGGGCGGGATGTAAATTGCCAACAGCCACTCTGGAGAAGTGTACGATGTGTCCTGAAACATCTAAAAAACTCAGCTTAGAGAGCATAGGGCACTTCCACTCATGGGCGTATAAAGTGGGAAAATTAAAAACCAGCAAGACACAGGCACCCCAAAGTTTAGGGCTGCTCTATTGACAAGAACCTCCAACTTCGTTACACCTTAAATATCCCAGGAAAGAGAAAAATGGATAAAGAAGTTGTGGTCCTTATGTACAATGGAATATCACTCAGCCATGAAATCAACGTCATAAGGCTAGTAGCAGCATGATGAGTGGATTTAGGTACGACGATTCTAAGTGAAATAAGTCACACAGAAAAAGACACTTATCATAAGATATCACTTATAGAGGAAATGTAAAAACCGCTACCCTTGAACTGAATTACAAAACAGAACAGAGTCACACGTTTAGAAAACACACTATGGCTGCTTAACGGGAAAGGTGAGGTGGGGTGATGCATAAAACAAGGGTTTCAAATTAGCTCAGAAACCGTTCCATAAACCCAATATGTACTAGACAAGACCTACTCCTTGCTCAGTGAATTGGACTCAAAACCCCCTATTCACGGCCCAGGAATATATCTGACTAGTAAGAATCTTAAAACCTATGTATTGATATCTCTCTGTAAGTGAGTCAAGTGGGTGTGAAGTGACATAAACACAGCAGTGAAAAGCAGCTAAACCCCATTATAAAAATCAATTACTTTTAAAAACTTGTGAAAAAAAAGACAGTGAAAGAGAGAGAAATTCTTACAAAATTCGTTTAGGGGCAGTTATGCTACCTGGATTGACCATATCTAGACCCACAGCTGATTGAGACATAAGGGTGGACACTCTTGGGGCTGAGAGGTTTGGTGAGGTTGGGTGAGGAAACGCAGACCCTTTAAAGTAATACTGCGTGGTACCCATCCCATGGGTTCCAAATCTCCAGGTTCAAGGGCATCTTCCTACATCGAAAACATGCATGAGAAACCCAGGAGATGGTACACCGTGTGATCGCGAAAGGTTTCTAAAACGCACCTCATTTCTCATCTCCTTGTGCTCGGGTTCGCCATTCCAGCTGCTTTACTAGCAATCTCCCTCCTTGGAGAATCAGCACCTTTAACCTCCTGTTCCGTACAGGTTGCAATTTGTCCTGAGGATGAACGGGAAGAGGGGAAAACAATGAGAGACTAGCTCTAGGTGTTGGGACAGGCACAGGTCACTCTATTTTCCCATCAGGAAGAAGAATTAACCACAGGCTCAGCCTGCCGCCGGGGACCAGAATAGGGCCTGAAGCAATCCTGCGCTTTTGCGGCCAGCTCCCAAGAAAGCGAGTTGAAAAATGGAGCTCAGGGGCACTGCAATTCACAAACCTGCAGACTTATAAATGATCACTCTCGTCCACAAATATATTGAGGGAAGGCAACGAAGAGGATTTGAAAGCAAGGCAGAATTGCAGGAAACAGATTTCAGGAGGGAGATTCGAATCGCCTTTAAAGCACAGGAAAAGCGGCAAAACCTCGACAAGATGCCCTTGGCCAAAAAGGGCGTATGCGTTTTTTCCTGAATATATTCAGGAAAAAACGCATACGCCCTTTTTGGCCAACCAAGCAACCTGGAAAGGCAAATCAGCGCTACAAAGAAGTCTCGCTTCCCATCGGTCAAAAGGGCCATGCTGAATAAAGTGTCAAAACCAAAAATGCAGGGCAGGCCATGAGGAAACGGGAGCCTTGCTACGATGATGGGCGGGATGTAAATTGCCAACAGCCACTCTGGAGAAGTGTACGGTGTGTCCTGAAACATCTAAAAAACTCAGCTTAGAGAGCATAGAGCACTTCCACTCATGGGCCTATAAAGTGGGAAAATTAAAAACCAGCAAGACACAGGCACCCCAAAGTTTAGGGCTGCTCTGTTGACAAGAACCTCCAACTTCGTTACACCTTAAATATCCCAGGAAAGAGAAAAATGGATAAAGAAGTTGTGGTCCTTATGTACAATGGAATATCACTCAGCCATGAAATCAACGTCATACGGCTAGTAGCAGCATGATGAGTGGATTTAGGTCCGACGATTCTAAGTGAAATAAGTCACACAGAAAAAGACACTTATCATAAGATATCACTTATAGAGGGAATGTAAAAACCGCTACCCTTGAACTGAATTGCAAAACAGAACAGAGTCACACGTTTAGAAAACACACAATGGCTGCTTAACGGGAAAGGTGAGGTGGGGTGATGCATAAAACAAGGGTTTCAAATTAGCTCAGATACCGTTCCATAAACCCAATATGTACTAGACAAGACCTACTCCTTGCTCAGTGAATTGGACTCAAAACCCCCTATTCACGGCCCAGGAATATATCTGACTAGTAAGAATCTTAAAACCTATGTATTGATATCTCTCTGTAAGTGAGTCAAGTGGGTGTGAAGTGACATAAACACAGCAGTGAAAAGCAGCTAAATCCCATTATAAAAATCAATTACTTTTAAAAACTTGTGAAAAAAAAGACAGTGAAAGAGAGAGAAATTCTTACAAAATTCGTTTAGGGGCAGTTATGCTACCTGGATTGACCATATCTAGACCCACAGCTGATTGAGACATAAGGGTGGACACTCTTGGGGCTGAGAGGTTTGGTGAGGTTGGGTGAGGAAACGCAGACCCTTTAAAGTAATACTGCGTGGTACCCATCCCATGGGTTCCAAATCTCCAGGTTCAAGGGCATCTTCCTACATCGAAAACATGCATGAGAAACCCAGGAGATGGTACACCGTGTGATCGCGAAAGGTTTCTAAAACGCACCTCATTTCTCATCTCCTTGTGCTCGGGTTCGCCATTCCAGCTGCTTTACTAGCAATCTCCCTCCTTGGAGAATCAGCACCTTTAACCTCCTGTTCCGTACAGGTTGCAATTTGTCCTGAGGATGAACGGGAAGAGGGGAAAACAATGAGAGACTAGCTCTAGGTGTTGGGACAGGCACAGGTCACTCTATTTTCCCATCAGGAAGAAGAATTAACCACAGGCTCAGCCTGCCGCCGGGGACCAGAATAGGGCCTGAAGCAATCCTGCGCTTTTGCGGCCAGCTCCCAAGAAAGCGAGTTGAAAAATGGAGCTCAGGGGCACTGCAATTCACAAACCTGCAGACTTATAAATGATCACTCTCGTCCACAAATATATTGAGGGAAGGCAACGAAGAGGATTTGAAAGCAAGGCAGAATTGCAGGAAACAGATTTCAGGAGGGAGATTCGAATCGCCTTTAAAGCACAGGAAAAGCGGCAAAACCTCGACAAGATGCCCTTGGCCAAAAAGGGCGTATGCGTTTTTTCCTGAATATATTCAGGAAAAAACGCATACGCCCTTTTTGGCCAACCAAGCAACCTGGAAAGGCAAATCAGCGCTACAAAGAAGTCTCGCTTCCCATCGGTCAAAAGGGCCATGCTGAATAAAGTGTCAAAACCAAAAATGCAGGGCAGGCCATGAGGAAACGGGAGCCTTGCTACGATGATGGGCGGGATGTAAATTGCCAACAGCCACTCTGGAGAAGTGTACGGTGTGTCCTGAAACATCTAAAAAACTCAGCTTAGAGAGCATAGAGCACTTCCACTCATGGGCCTATAAAGTGGGAAAATTAAAAACCAGCAAGACACAGGCACCCCAAAGTTTAGGGCTGCTCTGTTGACAAGAACCTCCAACTTCGTTACACCTTAAATATCCCAGGAAAGAGAAAAATGGATAAAGAAGTTGTGGTCCTTATGTACAATGGAATATCACTCAGCCATGAAATCAACGTCATACGGCTAGTAGCAGCATGATGAGTGGATTTAGGTCCGACGATTCTAAGTGAAATAAGTCACACAGAAAAAGACACTTATCATAAGATATCACTTATAGAGGGAATGTAAAAACCGCTACCCTTGAACTGAATTGCAAAACAGAACAGAGTCACACGTTTAGAAAACACACAATGGCTGCTTAACGGGAAAGGTGAGGTGGGGTGATGCATAAAACAAGGGTTTCAAATTAGCTCAGATACCGTTCCATAAACCCAATATGTACTAGACAAGACCTACTCCTTGCTCAGTGAATTGGACTCAAAACCCCCTATTCACGGCCCAGGAATATATCTGACTAGTAAGAATCTTAAAACCTATGTATTGATATCTCTCTGTAAGTGAGTCAAGTGGGTGTGAAGTGACATAAACACAGCAGTGAAAAGCAGCTAAATCCCATTATAAAAATCAATTACTTTTAAAAACTTGTGAAAAAAAAGACAGTGAAAGAGAGAGAAATTCTTACAAAATTCGTTTAGGGGCAGTTATGCTACCTGGATTGACCATATCTAGACCCACAGCTGATTGAGACATAAGGGTGGACACTCTTGGGGCTGAGAGGTTTGGTGAGGTTGGGTGAGGAAACGCAGACCCTTTAAAGTAATACTGCGTGGTACCCATCCCATGGGTTCCAAATCTCCAGGTTCAAGAGAATCTTCCTACATCGAAAACATGCATGAGAAACCCAGGAGATGGTACACCGTGTGATCGCGAAAGGTTTCTAAAACGCACCTCATTTCTCATCTCCTTGTGCTCGGGTTCGCCATTCCAGCTGCTTTACTAGCAATCTCCCTCCTTGGAGAATCAGCACCTTTAACCTCCTGTTCCGTACACGTTGCAATTTGTCCTGAGGATGAACGGGAAGAGGGGAAAACAATGAGAGACTAGCTCTAGGTGTTGGGACAGGCACAGGTCACTCTATTTTCCCATCAGGAAGAAGAATTAACCACAGGCTCAGCCTGCCGCCGGGGACCAGAATAGGGCCTGAAGCAATCCTGCGCTTTTGCGGCCAGCTCCCAAGAAAGCGAGTTGAAAAATGGAGCTCAGGGGCACTGCAATTCACAAACCTGCAGACTTATAAATGATCACTCTCGTCCACAAATATATTGAGGGAAGGCAACGAAGAGGATTTGAAAGCAAGGAAGAATTGCAGGAAACAGATTTCAGGAGGGAGATTCGAATCGCCTTTAAAGCACAGGAAAAGCGGCAAAACCTCGACAAGATGCCCTTGGCCAAAAAGGGCGTATGCGTTTTTTCCTGAATATATTCAGGAAAAAACGCATACGCCCTTTTTGGCCAACCAAGCAACCTGGAAAGGCAAATCAGCGCTACAAAGAAGTCTCGCTTCCCATCGGTCAAAAGGGCCATGCTGAATAAAGTGTCAAAACCAAAAATGCAGGGCAGGCCATGAGGAAACGGGAGCCTTGCTACGATGATGGGCGGGATGTAAATTGCCAACAGCCACTCTGGAGAAGTGTACGGTGTGTCCTGAAACATCTAAAAAACTCAGCTTAGAGAGCATAGAGCACTTCCACTCATGGGCCTATAAAGTGGGAAAATTAAAAACCAGCAAGACACAGGCACCCCAAAGTTTAGGGCTGCTCTGTTGACAAGAACCTCCAACTTCGTTACACCTTAAATATCCCAGGAAAGAGAAAAATGGATAAAGAAGTTGTGGTCCTTATGTACAATGGAATATCACTCAGCCATGAAATCAACGTCATACGGCTAGTAGCAGCATGATGAGTGGATTTAGGTCCGACGATTCTAAGTGAAATAAGTCACACAGAAAAAGACACTTATCATAAGATATCACTTATAGAGGGAATGTAAAAACCGCTACCCTTGAACTGAATTGCAAAACAGAACAGAGTCACACGTTTAGAAAACACACAATGGCTGCTTAACGGGAAAGGTGAGGTGGGGTGATGCATAAAACAAGGGTTTCAAATTAGCTCAGATACCGTTCCATAAACCCAATATGTACTAGACAAGACCTACTCCTTGCTCAGTGAATTGGACTCAAAACCCCCTATTCACGGCCCAGGAATATATCTGACTAGTAAGAATCTTAAAACCTATGTATTGATATCTCTCTGTAAGTGAGTCAAGTGGGTGTGAAGTGACATAAACACAGCAGTGAAAAGCAGCTAAATCCCATTATAAAAATCAATTACTTTTAAAAACTTGTGAAAAAAAAGACAGTGAAAGAGAGAGAAATTCTTACAAAATTCGTTTAGGGGCAGTTATGCTACCTGGATTGACCATATCTAGACCCACAGCTGATTGAGACATAAGGGTGGACACTCTTGGGGCTGAGAGGTTTGGTGAGGTTGGGTGAGGAAACGCAGACCCTTTAAAGTAATACTGCGTGGTACCCATCCCATGGGTTCCAAATCTCCAGGTTCAAGGGCATCTTCCTACATCGAAAACATGCATGAGAAACCCAGGAGATGGTACACCGTGTGATCGCGAAAGGTTTCTAAAACGCACCTCATTTCTCATCTCCTTGTGCTCGGGTTCGCCATTCCAGCTGCTTTACTAGCAATCTCCCTCCTTGGAGAATCAGCACCTTTAACCTCCTGTTCCGTACACGTTGCAATTTGTCCTGAGGATGAACGGGAAGAGGGGAAAACAATGAGAGACTAGCTCTAGGTGTTGGGACAGGCACAGGTCACTCTATTTTCCCATCAGGAAGAAGAATTAACCACAGGCTCAGCCTGCCGCCGGGGACCAGAATAGGGCCTGAAGCAATCCTGCGCTTTTGCGGCCAGCTCCCAAGAAAGCGAGTTGAAAAATGGAGCTCAGGGGCACTGCAATTCACAAACCTGCAGACTTATAAATGATCACTCTCGTCCACAAATATATTGAGGGAAGGCAACGAAGAGGATTTGAAAGCAAGGAAGAATTGCAGGAAACAGATTTCAGGAGGGAGATTCGAATCGCCTTTAAAGCACAGGAAAAGCGGCAAAACCTCGACAAGATGCCCTTGGCCAAAAAGGGCGTATGCGTTTTTTCCTGAATATATTCAGGAAAAAACGCATACGCCCTTTTTGGCCAACCAAGCAACCTGGAAAGGCAAATCAGCGCTACAAAGAAGTCTCGCTTCCCATCGGTCAAAAGGGCCATGCTGAATAAAGTGTCAAAACCAAAAATGCAGGGCAGGCCATGAGGAAACGGGAGCCTTGCTACGATGATGGGCGGGATGTAAATTGCCAACAGCCACTCTGGAGAAGTGTACGGTGTGTCCTGAAACATCTAAAAAACTCAGCTTAGAGAGCATAGGGCACTTCCACTCATGGGCCTATAAAGTGGGAAAATTAAAAACCAGCAAGACACAGGCACCCCAAAGTTTAGGGCTGCTCTGTTGACAAGAACCTCCAACTTCGTTACACCTTAAATATCCCAGGAAAGAGAAAAATGGATAAAGAAGTTGTGGTCCTTATGTACAATGGAATATCACTCAGCCATGAAATCAACGTCATAAGGCTAGTAGCAGCATGATGAGTGGATTTAGGTACGACGATTCTAAGTGAAATAAGTCACACAGAAAAAGACACTTATCATAAGATATCACTTATAGAGGGAATGTAAAAACCGCTACCCTTGAACTGAATTGCAAAACAGAACAGAGTCACACGTTTAGAAAACACACAATGGCTGCTTAACGGGAAAGGTGAGGTGGGGTGATGCATAAAACAAGGGTTTCAAATTAGCTCAGATACCGTTCCATAAACCCAATATGTACTAGACAAGACCTACTCCTTGCTCAGTGAATTGGACTCAAAACCCCCTATTCACGGCCCAGGAATATATCTGACTAGTAAGAATCTTAAAACCTATGTATTGATATCTCTCTGTAAGTGAGTCAAGTGGGTGTGAAGTGACATAAACACAGCAGTGAAAAGCAGCTAAACCCCATTATAAAAATCAATTACTTTTAAAAACTTGTGAAAAAAAAGACAGTGAAAGAGAGAGAAATTCTTACAAAATTCGTTTAGGGGCAGTTATGCTACCTGGATTGACCATATCTAGACCCACAGCTGATTGAGACATAAGGGTGGACACTCTTGGGGCTTAGAGGTTTGGTGAGGTTGGGTGAGCAAACGCAGACCCTTTAAAGTAATACTGCGTGGTACCCATCCCATGGGTCCCAAATCTCCAGGTTCAAGGGCATCTTCCTACATCGAAAACATGCATGAGAAACCCAGAAGATGGTACACCGTGTGATCGGGAAAGGTTGCTAAAACGCACCTCATTTCTCATCTCCTTGTGCTCGGGTTCGCCATTCCAGCCGCTTTACTAGCAATCTCCCTCCTTGGAGAATCAGCACCTTTAACCTCCTCTTCCGTACAGGTTCCAATTTGTCCTGAGGATGAACGGGAAGAGGGGGAACCAATGAGAGACTAGCTCTAGGTGTTGGGACAGGCACAGGTCACTCTATTTTCCCATCAGGAAGAAGAATTAACCACAGGCTCAGCCTGCCGCCCGGGACCAGAAGAGTGCCTGAAGCAATCCTGCGCTTTTGCGGCCAGCTCCCAAGAAAGCGAGTTGAAAAATGGAGCTCAGGGGCACTGCAATTCACAAACCTGCAGACTTATAAATGATCACTCTCGTCCACAAATATACTGAGGGAAGGCAACGAAGAGGATTTGAAAGCAAGGCAGAATTGCAGGAAACAGATTTCAGGAGGGAGATTCGAATCGCCTTTAAAGCACAGGAAAAGCGGCAAAACCTCGACAATGATGCCCTTGGCCAAAAAGGGCGTATGCGTTTTTTCCTGAATATACTCAGGAAAAAGCGCATACGCCCTTTTTGGCCAACCAAGCAACCTGGAAAGGCAAATCAGCGCTACAAAGAAGTCTCTCTTCCCATCGGTCAAAAGGGCCATGCTGAATAAAGTGTCAAAACCAGAAATGCAGGACAGGCCATGGAGAAACGGGAGCCTTGCTACGCTGATGGGCGGGAGGTAAATTGCCAACAGCCACTCTGGAGAAGTGTACGGTGTGTCCTGAAACATCTAAAAAACTCAGCTTCGAGAGCATAGGGCACTTCCACTCATTGGCGTATAAAGTGGGAAAACTAAAAACCAGCAAGACACAGGCACCCCAAAGTTTAGGGCTGCTCTGTTGACCAGAACCTCCACTTCGTTACACCTTAAATATCCCAGGAAAGAGAAAAATGGATAAAGAAGTTGTGGTCCTTATGTACAATGGAATATCACTCAGCCATGAAATCAACGTCATAAGGCTAGTAGCAGCATGATGAGAGGATTTAGGTACGACGATTCTAAGTGAAATAAGTCACACAGAAAAAGACACTTATCATAAGATATCATTTATAGAGGGAATGTAAAAACCGCTACCCTTGAACTGAATTACAAAACAGAACAGAGTCACACGTTTAGAAAGCACACTATGGCTGCTTAACGGGAAAGGTGAGGTGGGGTGATGCATAAAACAAGGGTTTCAAATTAGCTCAGATACCGTTCCATAAACCCAATATGTACTAGACAAGACCTACTCCTTGCTCAGTGAATTGGACTCAACACCCCCTATTCACCGCCCAAGAATATATCTGACTAGTAAGAATCTTAAAACCTATGTATTGATATCTCTCTGTAAGTGAGTCAAGTGGGTGTAAAGCAGCATAAACAGAGCAGTGAAAAGCAGTTAAACCCCATTACAAAAATCAATTACTTTTACAAAAACGTGAAAGAAAGACAGTGACAGAGTGAGAAATTCTTACAAAATTCGTTCAGGGGCTGTGATGCCACCTGGATTGACCATATCTAGATCCACAGCTGATTGAGACATAAGGGTGGACACTCTTGGGGATGAGAGGTTTGGTGAGGTTGGGTGAGCAAACGCAGACCCTTTAAAGTAATACTGCGTGGTGCCCATCCCATGGGTCCCAAATGTCCAGGATCAAGGGCATCTTCCTACATCGAAAACATGCATGAGAAACCCAGAAAATGGCACACCGTGTGATCGGGAAAGGTTTCTAAAACGCACCTCATTTCTCATCTCCTTGTGCTCGGGTTCGCCATTCCAGCTGCTTTACTAGCAATCTCCCTCCTTGGAGAATCAGCACCTTTAACCTCCTGTTCCGTACAGGTTGCAATTTGTCCTGAGGATGAACGGGAAGAGGGGAAAACAATGAGAGACTAGCTCTAGGTGTTGGGACAGGCACAGGTCACTCTATTTTCCCATCAGGAAGAAGAATTAAGCACAGGCTCAGCCTGCCGCCCGGGACCAGAAGAGGGCCTGAAGCAATCCTGCGCTTTTGCGGCCAGCTCCAAAGAAAGCGAGTTGAAAAATGGAGCTCAGGGGCACTGCAATTCACAAAGCTGCAGACTTATAAAGGATCACTCTCGTCCACAAATATAATGAGGGAAGGCAACGAAGAGGATTTGAAAGCAAGACAGAATTGCAGGAAACAGAATTCAGGAGGGAGATTCGAATCGCCTTTAAAGCACAGGAAAAGCGGCAAAACCTCGACAATGATGCCCTTGGCCAAAGAGGGCGTATGCGTTTTTTCCTGAATATATTCAGGAAAAAACGCATACGCCCTCTTTGGCCAACCAAGCTACCTGGAAAGGCAAACCAGCGCTACAAAGTAGTCTCGCTTCCCATCGGTCAAAAGGGCCATGCTGAATAAAGTGTCAAAACCAGAAATGCAGGACAGGCCATGGAGAAACGGGAGCCTTGCTACGCTAATGGGCGGGAGGTAAATTGCCAACAGCCACTCTGGAGAAGTGTACGGTGTGTCCTGAAACATCTAAAAAACTCAGCTTAGAGAGCATAGAGCACTTCCACTCATGGGCCTATAAAGTGGGAAAATTAAAAACCAGCAAGACACAGGCACCCCAAAGTTTAGGGCTGCTCTGTTGACAAGAACCTCCAACTTCGTTACACCTTAAATATCCCAGGAAAGAGAAAAATGGATAAAGAAGTTGTGGTCCTTATGTACAATGGAATATCACTCAGCCATGAAATCAACGTCATACGGCTAGTAGCAGCATGATGAGTGGATTTAGGTCCGACGATTCTAAGTGAAATAAGTCACACAGAAAAAGACACTTATCATAAGATATCACTTATAGAGGGAATGTAAAAACCGCTACCCTTGAACTGAATTGCAAAACAGAACAGAGTCACACGTTTAGAAAACACACAATGGCTGCTTAACGGGAAAGGTGAGGTGGGGTGATGCATAAAACAAGGGTTTCAAATTAGCTCAGATACCGTTCCATAAACCCAATATGTACTAGACAAGACCTACTCCTTGCTCAGTGAATTGGACTCAAAACCCCCTATTCACGGCCCAGGAATATATCTGACTAGTAAGAATCTTAAAACCTATGTATTGATATCTCTCTGTAAGTGAGTCAAGTGGGTGTGAAGTGACATAAACACAGCAGTGAAAAGCAGCTAAACCCCATTATAAAAATCAATTACTTTTAAAAACTTGTGAAAAAAAAGACAGTGAAAGAGAGAGAAATTCTTACAAAATTCGTTTAGGGGCAGTTATGCTACCTGGATTGACCATATCTAGACCCACAGCTGATTGAGACATAAGGGTGGACACTCTTGGGGCTGAGAGGTTTGGTGAGGTTGGGTGAGGAAACGCAGACCCTTTAAAGTAATACTGCGTGGTACCCATCCCATGGGTTCCAAATCTCCAGGTTCAAGGGCATCTTCCTACATCGAAAACATGCATGAGAAACCCAGGAGATGGTACACCGTGTGATCGCGAAAGGTTTCTAAAACGCACCTCATTTCTCATCTCCTTGTGCTCGGGTTCGCCATTCCAGCTGCTTTACTAGCAATCTCCCTCCTTGGAGAATCAGCACCTTTAACCTCCTGTTCCGTACAGGTTGCAATTTGTCCTGAGGATGAACGGGAAGAGGGGAAAACAATGAGAGACTAGCTCTAGGTGTTGGGACAGGCACAGGTCACTCTATTTTCCCATCAGGAAGAAGAATTAACCACAGGCTCAGCCTGCCGCCGGGGACCAGAATAGGGCCTGAAGCAATCCTGCGCTTTTGCGGCCAGCTCCCAAGAAAGCGAGTTGAAAAATGGAGCTCAGGGGCACTGCAATTCACAAACCTGCAGACTTATAAATGATCACTCTCGTCCACAAATATATTGAGGGAAGGCAACGAAGAGGATTTGAAAGCAAGGAAGAATTGCAGGAAACAGATTTCAGGAGGGAGATTCGAATCGCCTTTAAAGCACAGGAAAAGCGGCAAAACCTCGACAAGATGCCCTTGGCCAAAAAGGGCGTATGCGTTTTTTCCTGAATATATTCAGGAAAAAACGCATACGCCCTTTTTCGCCAACCAAGCAACCTGGAAAGGCAAATCAGCGCTACAAAGAAGTCTCGCTTCCCATCGGTCAAAAGGGCCATGCTGTATAAAGTGTCAAAACCAAAAATGCAGGGCAGGCCATGAGGAAACGGGAGCCTTGTTACGATGATGGGCGGGATGTAAATTGCCAACAGCCACTCTGGAGAAGTGTACGATGTGTCCTGAAACATCTAAAAAACTCAGCTTAGAGAGCATAGGGCACTTCCACTCATGGGCGTATAAAGTGGGAAAATTAAAAACCAGCAAGACACAGGCACCCCAAAGTTTAGGGCTGCTCTATTGACAAGAACCTCCAACTTCGTTACACCTTAAATATCCCAGGAAAGAGAAAAATGGATAAAGAAGTTGTGGTCCTTATGTACAATGGAATATCACTCAGCCATGAAATCAACGTCATAAGGCTAGTAGCAGCATGATGAGTGGATTTAGGTACGACGATTCTAAGTGAAATAAGTCACACAGAAAAAGACACTTATCATAAGATATCACTTATAGAGGAAATGTAAAAACCGCTACCCTTGAACTGAATTACAAAACAGAACAGAGTCACACGTTTAGAAAACACACTATGGCTGCTTAACGGGAAAGGTGAGGTGGGGTGATGCATAAAACAAGGGTTTCAAATTAGCTCAGAAACCGTTCCATAAACCCAATATGTACTAGACAAGACCTACTCCTTGCTCAGTGAATTGGACTCAAAACCCCCTATTCACGGCCCAGGAATATATCTGACTAGTAAGAATCTTAAAACCTATGTATTGATATCTCTCTGTAAGTGAGTCAAGTGGGTGTGAAGTGACATAAACACAGCAGTGAAAAGCAGCTAAACCCCATTATAAAAATCAATTACTTTTAAAAACTTGTGAAAAAAAAGACAGTGAAAGAGAGAGAAATTCTTACAAAATTCGTTTAGGGGCAGTTATGCTACCTGGATTGACCATATCTAGACCCACAGCTGATTGAGACATAAGGGTGGACACTCTTGGGGCTGAGAGGTTTGGTGAGGTTGGGTGAGGAAACGCAGACCCTTTAAAGTAATACTGCGTGGTACCCATCCCATGGGTTCCAAATCTCCAGGTTCAAGGGCATCTTCCTACATCGAAAACATGCATGAGAAACCCAGGAGATGGTACACCGTGTGATCGCGAAAGGTTTCTAAAACGCACCTCATTTCTCATCTCCTTGTGCTCGGGTTCGCCATTCCAGCTGCTTTACTAGCAATCTCCCTCCTTGGAGAATCAGCACCTTTAACCTCCTGTTCCGTACAGGTTGCAATTTGTCCTGAGGATGAACGGGAAGAGGGGAAAACAATGAGAGACTAGCTCTAGGTGTTGGGACAGGCACAGGTCACTCTATTTTCCCATCAGGAAGAAGAATTAACCACAGGCTCAGCCTGCCGCCGGGGACCAGAATAGGGCCTGAAGCAATCCTGCGCTTTTGCGGCCAGCTCCCAAGAAAGCGAGTTGAAAAATGGAGCTCAGGGGCACTGCAATGCACAAACCTGCAGACTTATAAATGATCACTCTCGTCCACAAATATATTGAGGGAAGGCAACGAAGAGGATTTGAAAGCAAGGCAGAATTGCAGGAAACAGATTTCAGGAGGGAGATTCGAATCGCCTTTAAAGCACAGGAAAAGCGGCAAAACCTCGACAAGATGCCCTTGGCCAAAAAGGGCGTATGCGTTTTTTCCTGAATATATTCAGGAAAAAACGCATACGCCCTTTTTGGCCAACCAAGCAACCTGGAAAGGCAAATCAGCGCTACAAAGAAGTCTCGCTTCCCATCGGTCAAAAGGGTCATGCTGAATAAAGTGTCAAAACCAAAAATGCAGGGCAGGCCATGAGGAAACGGGAGCCTTGCTACGATGATGGGCGGGATGTAAATTGCCAACAGCCACTCTGGAGAAGTGTACGGTGTGTCCTGAAACATCTAAAAAACTCAGCTTAGAGAGCATAGAGCACTTCCACTCATGGGCCTATAAAGTGGGAAAATTAAAAACCAGCAAGACACAGGCACCCCAAAGTTTAGGGCTGCTCTGTTGACAAGAACCTCCAACTTCGTTACACCTTAAATATCCCAGGAAAGAGAAAAATGGATAAAGAAGTTGTGGTCCTTATGTACAATGGAATATCACTCAGCCATGAAATCAACGTCATACGGCTAGTAGCAGCATGATGAGTGGATTTAGGTCCGACGATTCTAAGTGAAATAAGTCACACAGAAAAAGACACTTATCATAAGATATCACTTATAGAGGGAATGTAAAAACCGCTACCCTTGAACTGAATTGCAAAACAGAACAGAGTCACACGTTTAGAAAACACACAATGGCTGCTTAACGGGAAAGGTGAGGTGGGGTGATGCATAAAACAAGGGTTTCAAATTAGCTCAGATACCGTTCCATAAACCCAATATGTACTAGACAAGACCTACTCCTTGCTCAGTGAATTGGACTCAAAACCCCCTATTCACGGCCCAGGAATATATCTGACTAGTAAGAATCTTAAAACCTATGTATTGATATCTCTCTGTAAGTGAGTCAAGTGGGTGTGAAGTGACATAAACACAGCAGTGAAAAGCAGCTAAACCCCATTATAAAAATCAATTACTTTTAAAAACTTGTGAAAAAAAAGACAGTGAAAGAGAGAGAAATTCTTACAAAATTCGTTTAGGGGCAGTTATGCTACCTGGATTGACCATATCTAGACCCACAGCTGATTGAGACATAAGGGTGGACACTCTTGGGGCTGAGAGGTTTGGTGAGGTTGGGTGAGGAAACGCAGACCCTTTAAAGTAATACTGCGTGGTACCCATCCCATGGGTTCCAAATCTCCAGGTTCAAGGGCATCTTCCTACATCGAAAACATGCATGAGAAACCCAGGAGATGGTACACCGTGTGATCGCGAAAGGTTTCTAAAACGCACCTCATTTCTCATCTCCTTGTGCTCGGGTTCGCCATTCCAGCTGCTTTACTAGCAATCTCCCTCCTTGGAGAATCAGCACCTTTAACCTCCTGTTCCGTACAGGTTGCAATTTGTCCTGAGGATGAACGGGAAGAGGGGAAAACAATGAGAGACTAGCTCTAGGTGTTGGGACAGGCACAGGTCACTCTATTTTCCCATCAGGAAGAAGAATTAACCACAGGCTCAGCCTGCCGCCGGGGACCAGAATAGGGCCTGAAGCAATCCTGCGCTTTTGCGGCCAGCTCCCAAGAAAGCGAGTTGAAAAATGGAGCTCAGGGGCACTGCAATTCACAAACCTGCAGACTTATAAATGATCACTCTCGTCCACAAATATATTGAGGGAAGGCAACGAAGAGGATTTGAAAGCAAGGAAGAATTGCAGGAAACAGATTTCAGGAGGGAGATTCGAATCGCCTTTAAAGCACAGGAAAAGCGGCAAAACCTCGACAAGATGCCCTTGGCCAAAAAGGGCGTATGCGTTTTTTCCTGAATATATTCAGGAAAAAACGCATACGCCCTTTTTCGCCAACCAAGCAACCTGGAAAGGCAAATCAGCGCTACAAAGAAGTCTCGCTTCCCATCGGTCAAAAGGGCCATGCTGTATAAAGTGTCAAAACCAAAAATGCAGGGCAGGCCATGAGGAAACGGGAGCCTTGTTACGATGATGGGCGGGATGTAAATTGCCAACAGCCACTCTGGAGAAGTGTACGATGTGTCCTGAAACATCTAAAAAACTCAGCTTAGAGAGCATAGGGCACTTCCACTCATGGGCGTATAAAGTGGGAAAATTAAAAACCAGCAAGACACAGGCACCCCAAAGTTTAGGGCTGCTCTATTGACAAGAACCTCCAACTTCGTTACACCTTAAATATCCCAGGAAAGAGAAAAATGGATAAAGAAGTTGTGGTCCTTATGTACAATGGAATATCACTCAGCCATGAAATCAACGTCATAAGGCTAGTAGCAGCATGATGAGTGGATTTAGGTACGACGATTCTAAGTGAAATAAGTCACACAGAAAAAGACACTTATCATAAGATATCACTTATAGAGGAAATGTAAAAACCGCTACCCTTGAACTGAATTACAAAACAGAACAGAGTCACACGTTTAGAAAACACACTATGGCTGCTTAACGGGAAAGGTGAGGTGGGGTGATGCATAAAACAAGGGTTTCAAATTAGCTCAGAAACCGTTCCATAAACCCAATATGTACTAGACAAGACCTACTCCTTGCTCAGTGAATTGGACTCAAAACCCCCTATTCACGGCCCAGGAATATATCTGACTAGTAAGAATCTTAAAACCTATGTATTGATATCTCTCTGTAAGTGAGTCAAGTGGGTGTGAAGTGACATAAACACAGCAGTGAAAAGCAGCTAAACCCCATTATAAAAATCAATTACTTTTAAAAACTTGTGAAAAAAAAGACAGTGAAAGAGAGAGAAATTCTTACAAAATTCGTTTAGGGGCAGTTATGCTACCTGGATTGACCATATCTAGACCCACAGCTGATTGAGACATAAGGGTGGACACTCTTGGGGCTGAGAGGTTTGGTGAGGTTGGGTGAGGAAACGCAGACCCTTTAAAGTAATACTGCGTGGTACCCATCCCATGGGTTCCAAATCTCCAGGTTCAAGGGCATCTTCCTACATCGAAAACATGCATGAGAAACCCAGGAGATGGTACACCGTGTGATCGCGAAAGGTTTCTAAAACGCACCTCATTTCTCATCTCCTTGTGCTCGGGTTCGCCATTCCAGCTGCTTTACTAGCAATCTCCCTCCTTGGAGAATCAGCACCTTTAACCTCCTGTTCCGTACAGGTTGCAATTTGTCCTGAGGATGAACGGGAAGAGGGGAAAACAATGAGAGACTAGCTCTAGGTGTTGGGACAGGCACAGGTCACTCTATTTTCCCATCAGGAAGAAGAATTAACCACAGGCTCAGCCTGCCGCCGGGGACCAGAATAGGGCCTGAAGCAATCCTGCGCTTTTGCGGCCAGCTCCCAAGAAAGCGAGTTGAAAAATGGAGCTCAGGGGCACTGCAATTCACAAACCTGCAGACTTATAAATGATCACTCTCGTCCACAAATATATTGAGGGAAGGCAACGAAGAGGATTTGAAAGCAAGGCAGAATTGCAGGAAACAGATTTCAGGAGGGAGATTCGAATCGCCTTTAAAGCACAGGAAAAGCGGCAAAACCTCGACAAGATGCCCTTGGCCAAAAAGGGCGTATGCGTTTTTTCCTGAATATATTCAGGAAAAAACGCATACGCCCTTTTTGGCCAACCAAGCAACCTGGAAAGGCAAATCAGCGCTACAAAGAAGTCTCGCTTCCCATCGGTCAAAAGGGCCATGCTGAATAAAGTGTCAAAACCAAAAATGCAGGGCAGGCCATGAGGAAACGGGAGCCTTGCTACGATGATGGGCGGGATGTAAATTGCCAACAGCCACTCTGGAGAAGTGTACGGTGTGTCCTGAAACATCTAAAAAACTCAGCTTAGAGAGCATAGAGCACTTCCACTCATGGGCCTATAAAGTGGGAAAATTAAAAACCAGCAAGACACAGGCACCCCAAAGTTTAGGGCTGCTCTGTTGACAAGAACCTCCAACTTCGTTACACCTTAAATATCCCAGGAAAGAGAAAAATGGATAAAGAAGTTGTGGTCCTTATGTACAATGGAATATCACTCAGCCATGAAATCAACGTCATACGGCTAGTAGCAGCATGATGAGTGGATTTAGGTCCGACGATTCTAAGTGAAATAAGTCACACAGAAAAAGACACTTATCATAAGATATCACTTATAGAGGGAATGTAAAAACCGCTACCCTTGAACTGAATTGCAAAACAGAACAGAGTCACACGTTTAGAAAACACACAATGGCTGCTTAACGGGAAAGGTGAGGTGGGGTGATGCATAAAACAAGGGTTTCAAATTAGCTCAGATACCGTTCCATAAACCCAATATGTACTAGACAAGACCTACTCCTTGCTCAGTGAATTGGACTCAAAACCCCCTATTCACGGCCCAGGAATATATCTGACTAGTAAGAATCTTAAAACCTATGTATTGATATCTCTCTGTAAGTGAGTCAAGTGGGTGTGAAGTGACATAAACACAGCAGTGAAAAGCAGCTAAATCCCATTATAAAAATCAATTACTTTTAAAAACTTGTGAAAAAAAAGACAGTGAAAGAGAGAGAAATTCTTACAAAATTCGTTTAGGGGCAGTTATGCTACCTGGATTGACCATATCTAGACCCACAGCTGATTGAGACATAAGGGTGGACACTCTTGGGGCTGAGAGGTTTGGTGAGGTTGGGTGAGGAAACGCAGACCCTTTAAAGTAATACTGCGTGGTACCCATCCCATGGGTTCCAAATCTCCAGGTTCAAGGGCATCTTCCTACATCGAAAACATGCATGAGAAACCCAGGAGATGGTACACCGTGTGATCGCGAAAGGTTTCTAAAACGCACCTCATTTCTCATCTCCTTGTGCTCGGGTTCGCCATTCCAGCTGCTTTACTAGCAATCTCCCTCCTTGGAGAATCAGCACCTTTAACCTCCTGTTCCGTACAGGTTGCAATTTGTCCTGAGGATGAACGGGAAGAGGGGAAAACAATGAGAGACTAGCTCTAGGTGTTGGGACAGGCACAGGTCACTCTATTTTCCCATCAGGAAGAAGAATTAACCACAGGCTCAGCCTGCCGCCGGGGACCAGAATAGGGCCTGAAGCAATCCTGCGCTTTTGCGGCCAGCTCCCAAGAAAGCGAGTTGAAAAATGGAGCTCAGGGGCACTGCAATTCACAAACCTGCAGACTTATAAATGATCACTCTCGTCCACAAATATATTGAGGGAAGGCAACGAAGAGGATTTGAAAGCAAGGCAGAATTGCAGGAAACAGATTTCAGGAGGGAGATTCGAATCGCCTTTAAAGCACAGGAAAAGCGGCAAAACCTCGACAAGATGCCCTTGGCCAAAAAGGGCGTATGCGTTTTTTCCTGAATATATTCAGGAAAAAACGCATACGCCCTTTTTGGCCAACCAAGCAACCTGGAAAGGCAAATCAGCGCTACAAAGAAGTCTCGCTTCCCATCGGTCAAAAGGGCCATGCTGAATAAAGTGTCAAAACCAAAAATGCAGGGCAGGCCATGAGGAAACGGGAGCCTTGCTACGATGATGGGCGGGATGTAAATTGCCAACAGCCACTCTGGAGAAGTGTACGGTGTGTCCTGAAACATCTAAAAAACTCAGCTTAGAGAGCATAGAGCACTTCCACTCATGGGCCTATAAAGTGGGAAAATTAAAAACCAGCAAGACACAGGCACCCCAAAGTTTAGGGCTGCTCTGTTGACAAGAACCTCCAACTTCGTTACACCTTAAATATCCCAGGAAAGAGAAAAATGGATAAAGAAGTTGTGGTCCTTATGTACAATGGAATATCACTCAGCCATGAAATCAACGTCATACGGCTAGTAGCAGCATGATGAGTGGATTTAGGTCCGACGATTCTAAGTGAAATAAGTCACACAGAAAAAGACACTTATCATAAGATATCACTTATAGAGGGAATGTAAAAACCGCTACCCTTGAACTGAATTGCAAAACAGAACAGAGTCACACGTTTAGAAAACACACAATGGCTGCTTAACGGGAAAGGTGAGGTGGGGTGATGCATAAAACAAGGGTTTCAAATTAGCTCAGATACCGTTCCATAAACCCAATATGTACTAGACAAGACCTACTCCTTGCTCAGTGAATTGGACTCAAAACCCCCTATTCACGGCCCAGGAATATATCTGACTAGTAAGAATCTTAAAACCTATGTATTGATATCTCTCTGTAAGTGAGTCAAGTGGGTGTGAAGTGACATAAACACAGCAGTGAAAAGCAGCTAAATCCCATTATAAAAATCAATTACTTTTAAAAACTTGTGAAAAAAAAGACAGTGAAAGAGAGAGAAATTCTTACAAAATTCGTTTAGGGGCAGTTATGCTACCTGGATTGACCATATCTAGACCCACAGCTGATTGAGACATAAGGGTGGACACTCTTGGGGCTGAGAGGTTTGGTGAGGTTGGGTGAGGAAACGCAGACCCTTTAAAGTAATACTGCGTGGTACCCATCCCATGGGTTCCAAATCTCCAGGTTCAAGAGAATCTTCCTACATCGAAAACATGCATGAGAAACCCAGGAGATGGTACACCGTGTGATCGCGAAAGGTTTCTAAAACGCACCTCATTTCTCATCTCCTTGTGCTCGGGTTCGCCATTCCAGCTGCTTTACTAGCAATCTCCCTCCTTGGAGAATCAGCACCTTTAACCTCCTGTTCCGTACACGTTGCAATTTGTCCTGAGGATGAACGGGAAGAGGGGAAAACAATGAGAGACTAGCTCTAGGTGTTGGGACAGGCACAGGTCACTCTATTTTCCCATCAGGAAGAAGAATTAACCACAGGCTCAGCCTGCCGCCGGGGACCAGAATAGGGCCTGAAGCAATCCTGCGCTTTTGCGGCCAGCTCCCAAGAAAGCGAGTTGAAAAATGGAGCTCAGGGGCACTGCAATTCACAAACCTGCAGACTTATAAATGATCACTCTCGTCCACAAATATATTGAGGGAAGGCAACGAAGAGGATTTGAAAGCAAGGAAGAATTGCAGGAAACAGATTTCAGGAGGGAGATTCGAATCGCCTTTAAAGCACAGGAAAAGCGGCAAAACCTCGACAAGATGCCCTTGGCCAAAAAGGGCGTATGCGTTTTTTCCTGAATATATTCAGGAAAAAACGCATACGCCCTTTTTGGCCAACCAAGCAACCTGGAAAGGCAAATCAGCGCTACAAAGAAGTCTCGCTTCCCATCGGTCAAAAGGGCCATGCTGAATAAAGTGTCAAAACCAAAAATGCAGGGCAGGCCATGAGGAAACGGGAGCCTTGCTACGATGATGGGCGGGATGTAAATTGCCAACAGCCACTCTGGAGAAGTGTACGGTGTGTCCTGAAACATCTAAAAAACTCAGCTTAGAGAGCATAGAGCACTTCCACTCATGGGCCTATAAAGTGGGAAAATTAAAAACCAGCAAGACACAGGCACCCCAAAGTTTAGGGCTGCTCTGTTGACAAGAACCTCCAACTTCGTTACACCTTAAATATCCCAGGAAAGAGAAAAATGGATAAAGAAGTTGTGGTCCTTATGTACAATGGAATATCACTCAGCCATGAAATCAACGTCATACGGCTAGTAGCAGCATGATGAGTGGATTTAGGTCCGACGATTCTAAGTGAAATAAGTCACACAGAAAAAGACACTTATCATAAGATATCACTTATAGAGGGAATGTAAAAACCGCTACCCTTGAACTGAATTGCAAAACAGAACAGAGTCACACGTTTAGAAAACACACAATGGCTGCTTAACGGGAAAGGTGAGGTGGGGTGATGCATAAAACAAGGGTTTCAAATTAGCTCAGATACCGTTCCATAAACCCAATATGTACTAGACAAGACCTACTCCTTGCTCAGTGAATTGGACTCAAAACCCCCTATTCACGGCCCAGGAATATATCTGACTAGTAAGAATCTTAAAACCTATGTATTGATATCTCTCTGTAAGTGAGTCAAGTGGGTGTGAAGTGACATAAACACAGCAGTGAAAAGCAGCTAAATCCCATTATAAAAATCAATTACTTTTAAAAACTTGTGAAAAAAAAGACAGTGAAAGAGAGAGAAATTCTTACAAAATTCGTTTAGGGGCAGTTATGCTACCTGGATTGACCATATCTAGACCCACAGCTGATTGAGACATAAGGGTGGACACTCTTGGGGCTGAGAGGTTTGGTGAGGTTGGGTGAGGAAACGCAGACCCTTTAAAGTAATACTGCGTGGTACCCATCCCATGGGTTCCAAATCTCCAGGTTCAAGGGCATCTTCCTACATCGAAAACATGCATGAGAAACCCAGGAGATGGTACACCGTGTGATCGCGAAAGGTTTCTAAAACGCACCTGATTTCTCATCTCCTTGTGCTCGGGTTCGCCATTCCAGCTGCTTTACTAGCAATCTCCCTCCTTGGAGAATCAGCACCTTTAACCTCCTGTTCCGTACACGTTGCAATTTGTCCTGAGGATGAACGGGAAGAGGGGAAAACAATGAGAGACTAGCTCTAGGTGTTGGGACAGGCACAGGTCACTCTATTTTCCCATCAGGAAGAAGAATTAACCACAGGCTCAGCCTGCCGCCGGGGACCAGAATAGGGCCTGAAGCAATCCTGCGCTTTTGCGGCCAGCTCCCAAGAAAGCGAGTTGAAAAATGGAGCTCAGGGGCACTGCAATTCACAAACCTGCAGACTTATAAATGATCACTCTCGTCCACAAATATATTGAGGGAAGGCAACGAAGAGGATTTGAAAGCAAGGAAGAATTGCAGGAAACAGATTTCAGGAGGGAGATTCGAATCGCCTTTAAAGCACAGGAAAAGCGGCAAAACCTCGACAAGATGCCCTTGGCCAAAAAGGGCGTATGCGTTTTTTCCTGAATATATTCAGGAAAAAACGCATACGCCCTTTTTGGCCAACCAAGCAACCTGGAAAGGCAAATCAGCGCTACAAAGAAGTCTCGCTTCCCATCGGTCAAAAGGGCCATGCTGAATAAAGTGTCAAAACCAAAAATGCAGGGCAGGCCATGAGGAAACGGGAGCCTTGCTACGATGATGGGCGGGATGTAAATTGCCAACAGCCACTCTGGAGAAGTGTACGGTGTGTCCTGAAACATCTAAAAAACTCAGCTTAGAGAGCATAGGGCACTTCCACTCATGGGCCTATAAAGTGGGAAAATTAAAAACCAGCAAGACACAGGCACCCCAAAGTTTAGGGCTGCTCTGTTGACAAGAACCTCCAACTTCGTTACACCTTAAATATCCCAGGAAAGAGAAAAATGGATAAAGAAGTTGTGGTCCTTATGTACAATGGAATATCACTCAGCCATGAAATCAACGTCATAAGGCTAGTAGCAGCATGATGAGTGGATTTAGGTACGACGATTCTAAGTGAAATAAGTCACACAGAAAAAGACACTTATCATAAGATATCACTTATAGAGGGAATGTAAAAACCGCTACCCTTGAACTGAATTGCAAAACAGAACAGAGTCACACGTTTAGAAAACACACAATGGCTGCTTAACGGGAAAGGTGAGGTGGGGTGATGCATAAAACAAGGGTTTCAAATTAGCTCAGATACCGTTCCATAAACCCAATATGTACTAGACAAGACCTACTCCTTGCTCAGTGAATTGGACTCAAAACCCCCTATTCACGGCCCAGGAATATATCTGACTAGTAAGAATCTTAAAACCTATGTATTGATATCTCTCTGTAAGTGAGTCAAGTGGGTGTGAAGTGACATAAACACAGCAGTGAAAAGCAGCTAAACCCCATTATAAAAATCAATTACTTTTAAAAACTTGTGAAAAAAAAGACAGTGAAAGAGAGAGAAATTCTTACAAAATTCGTTTAGGGGCAGTTATGCTACCTGGATTGACCATATCTAGACCCACAGCTGATTGAGACATAAGGGTGGACACTCTTGGGGCTGAGAGGTTTGGTGAGGTTGGGTGAGGAAACGCAGACCCTTTAAAGTAATACTGCGTGGTACCCATCCCATGGGTTCCAAATCTCCAGGTTCAAGGGCATCTTCCTACATCGAAAACATGCATGAGAAACCCAGGAGATGGTACACCGTGTGATCGCGAAAGGTTTCTAAAACGCACCTCATTTCTCATCTCCTTGTGCTCGGGTTCGCCATTCCAGCTGCTTTACTAGCAATCTCCCTCCTTGGAGAATCAGCACCTTTAACCTCCTGTTCCGTACACGTTGCAATTTGTCCTGAGGATGAACGGGAAGAGGGGAAAACAATGAGAGACTAGCTCTAGGTGTTGGGACAGGCACAGGTCACTCTATTTTCCCAACAGGAAGAAGAATTAACCACAGGCTCAGCCTGCCGCCGGGGACCAGAATAGGGCCTGAAGCAATCCTGCGCTTTTGCGGCCAGCTCCCAAGAAAGCGAGTTGAAAAATGGAGCTCAGGGGCACTGCAATTCACAAACCTGCAGACTTATAAATGATCACTCTCGTCCACAAATATATTGAGGGAAGGCAACGAAGAGGATTTGAAAGCAAGGAAGAATTGCAGGAAACAGATTTCAGGAGGGAGATTCGAATCGCCTTTAAAGCACAGGAAAAGCGGCAAAACCTCGACAAGATGCCCTTGGCCAAAAAGGGCGTATGCGTTTTTTCCTGAATATATTCAGGAAAAAACGCATACGCCCTTTTTCGCCAACCAAGCAACCTGGAAAGGCAAATCAGCGCTACAAAGAAGTCTCGCTTCCCATCGGTCAAAAGGGCCATGCTGAATAAAGTGTCAAAACCAAAAATGCAGGGCAGGCCATGAGGAAACGGGAGCCTTGTTACGATGATGGGCGGGATGTAAATTGCCAACAGCCACTCTGGAGAAGTGTACGATGTGTCCTGAAACATCTAAAAAACTCAGCTTAGAGAGCATAGGGCACTTCCACTCATGGGCGTATAAAGTGGGAAAATTAAAAACCAGCAAGACACAGGCACCCCAAAGTTTAGGGCTGCTCTATTGACAAGAACCTCCAACTTCGTTACACCTTAAATATCCCAGGAAAGAGAAAAGTGGATAAAGAAGTTGTGGTCCTTATGTACAATGGAATATCACTCAGCCATGAAATCAACGTCATAAGGCTAGTAGCAGCATGATGAGTGGATTTAGGTACGACGATTCTAAGTGAAATAAGTCACACAGAAAAAGACACTTATCGTAAGATATCACTTATAGAGGGAATGTAAAAACCGCTACCCTTGAACTGAATTACAAAACAGAACAGAGTCACACGTTTACAAAACACACTATGGCTGCTTAACGGGAAAGGTGAGGTGGGGTGATGCATAAAACAAGGGTTTCAAATTAGCTCAGAAACCGTTCCATAAACCCAATATGTACTAGACAAGACCTACTCCTTGCTCAGTGAATTGGACTCAAAACCCCCTATTCACGGCCCAAGAATATATCTGACTAGTAAGAATCTTAAAACCTATGTATTGATATCTCCCTGTAAGTGAGTCAAGTGGGTGTGAAGTGACATAAACACAGCAGTGAAAAGCAGCTAAACCCCATTATAAAAATCAATTACTTTTAAAAACCTGTGAAAAAAAGACAGTGAAAGAGAGAGAAATTCTTACAAAATTCGTTTAGGGGCAGTTATGCTACCTGGATTGACCATATCTAGACCCACAGCTGATTGAGACATAAGGGTGGACACTCTTGGTGCTGAGAGGTTTGGTGAGGTTGGGTGAGGAAACGCAGACCCTTTAAAGTAATACTGCGTGGTACCCATCCCATGGGTTCCAAATCTCCAGGTTCAAGGGCATCTTCCTACATCGAAAACATGCATGAGAAACCCAGAAGATGGTACACCGTGTGATCGCGAAAGGTTTCTAAAACGCACCTCATTTCTCATCTCCTTGTGCTCGGGTTCGCCATTCCAGCTGCTTTACTAGCAATCTCCCTCCTTGGAGAATCAGCACCTTTAACCTCCTGTTCAGTACAGGTTGCAATTTGTCCTAAGGATGAACGGGAAGAGGGGAAAACAATGAGAGACTAGCTCTAGGTGTTGGGACAGGCACAGGTCACTCTATTTTCCCATCAGGAAGAAGAATTAAGCACAGGCTCAGCCTGCCGCCCGGGACCAGAATAGGGCCTGAAGCAATCCTGCGCTTTTGCGGCCAGCTCCCAAGAAAGCGAGTTGAAAAATGGAGCTCAGGGGCACTGCAATTCACAAACCTGGAGACTTATAAATGATCACTCTCGTCCACAAATATATTGAGGGAAGGCAACGAAGAGGATTTGAAAGCAAGGCAGAATTGCAGGAAACAGATTTCAGGAGGGAGATTCGAATCGCCTTTAAAGCACAGGAAAAGCGGCAAAACCTCGACAAGATGCCCTTGGCCAAAAAGGGCGTATGCGTTTTTTCCGGAATATATTCAGGAAAAAACGCATACGCCCTTTTTGGCCAACCAAGCAACCTGGAAAGGCAAATCAGCGCTACAAAGAAGTCTCGCTTCCCATCGGTCAAAAGGGCCATGCTGAATAAAGTGTCAAAACCAGAAATGCAGGGCAGGCCATGAGGAAACGGGAGCCTTGCTACGATGATGGGCGGGATGTAAATTGCCAACAGCCACTCTGGAGAAGTGTACGGTGTGTCCTGAAACATCTAAAAAACTCAGCTTAGAGAGCATAGAGCACTTCCACTCATGGGCCTATAAAGTGGGAAAATTAAAAACCAGCAAGACACAGGCACCCCAAAGTTTAGGGCTGCTCTGTTGACAAGAACCTCCAACTTCGTTACACCTTAAATATCCCAGGAAAGAGAAAAATGGATAAAGAAGTTGTGGTCCTTATGTACAATGGAATATCACTCAGCCATGAAATCAACGTCATACGGCTAGTAGCAGCATGATGAGTGGATTTAGGTCCGACGATTCTAAGTGAAATAAGTCACACAGAAAAAGACACTTATCATAAGATATCACTTATAGAGGGAATGAAAAAACCGCTACCCTTGAACTGAATTGCAAAACAGAACAGAGTCACACGTTTAGAAAACACACAATGGCTGCTTAACGGGAAAGGTGAGGTGGGGTGATGCATAAAACAAGGGTTTCATATTAACTCAGATACCGTTCCATAAACCCAATATGTACTAGACAAGACCTACTCCTTGCTCAGTGAATTGGACTCAAAACCCCCTATTGACGGCCTAGGAATATATCTGACTAGTAAGAATCTTAAAACCTATGTATTGATATCTCTCTGTAAGTGAGTCAAGTGGGTGTGAAGTGACATAAACACAGCAGTGAAAAGCAGCTAAACCCCATTATAAAAATCAATTACTTTTAAAAACTTGTGAAAAAAAAGACAGTGAAAGAGAGAGAAATTCTTACAAAATTCGTTTAGGGGCAGTTATGCTACCTGGATTGACCATATCTAGACCCACAGCTGATTGAGACATAAGGGTGGACACTCTTGGGGCTGAGAGGTTTGGTGAGGTTGGGTGAGGAAACGCAGACCCTTTAAAGTAATACTGCGTGGTACCCATCCCATGGGTTCCAAATCTCCAGGTTCAAGGGCATCTTCCTACATCGAAAACATGCATGAGAAACCCAGGAGATGGTACACCGTGTGATCGCGAAAGGTTTCTAAAACGCACCTCATTTCTCATCTCCTTGTGCTCGGGTTCGCCATACCAGCTGCTTTACTAGCAATCTCCCTCCTTGGAGAATCAGCACCTTTAACCTCCTGTTCCGTACAGGTTGCAATTTGTCCTGAGGATGAACGGGAAGAGGGGAAAACAATGAGAGACTAGCTCTAGGTGTTGGGACAGGCACAGGTCACTCTATTTTCCCATCAGGAAGAAGAATTAACCACAGGCTCAGCCTGCCGCCGGGGACCAGAATAGGGCCTGAAGCAATCCTGCGCTTTTGCGGCCAGCTCCCAAGAAAGCGAGTTGAAAAATGGAGCTCAGGGGCACTGCAATTCACAAACCTGCAGACTTATAAATGATCACTCTCGTCCACAAATATATTGAGGGAAGGCAACGAAGAGGATTTGAAAGCAAGGAAGAATTGCAGGAAACAGATTTCAGGAGGGAGATTCGAATCGCCTTTAAAGCACAGGAAAAGCGGCAAAACCTCGACAAGATGCCCTTGGCCAAAAAGGGCGTATACGTTTTTTCCTGAATATATTCAGGAAAAAACGCATACGCCCTTTTTCGCCAACCAAGCAACCTGGAAAGGCAAATCAGCGCTACAAAGAAGTCTCGCTTCCCATCGGTCAAAAGGGCCATGCTGAATAAAGTGTCAAAACCAAAAATGCAGGGCAGGCCATGAGGAAACGTGAGCCTTGTTACGATGATGGGCGGGATGTAAATTGCCAACAGCCACTCTGGAGAAGTGTACGATGTGTCCTGAAACATCTAAAAAACTCAGCTTAGAGAGCATAGGGCACTTCCACTCATGGGCGTATAAAGTGGGAAAATTAAAAACCAGCAAGACACAGGCACCCCAAAGTTTAGGGCTGCTCTATTGACAAGAACCTCCAACTTCGTTACACCTTAAATATCCCAGGAAAGAGAAAAATGGATAAAGAATTTGTGGTCCTTATGTACAATGGAATATCACTCAGCCATGAAATCAACGTCATAAGGCTAGTAGCAGCATGATGAGTGGATTTAGGTACGACGATTCTAAGTGAAATAAGTCACAGAGAAAAAGACACTTATCATAAGATATCACTTATAGAGGGAATGTAAAAACCGCTACCCTTGAACTGAATTACAAAACAGAACAGAGTCACACGTTTAGAAAACACACTATGGCTGCTTCACGGGAAAGGTGAGGTGGGGTGATGCATAAAACAAGGGTTTCAAATTAGCTCAGATACCGTTCCATAAACCCAATATGTAATAGACAAGACCTACTCCTTGCTCAGTGAATTGGACTCGACACCCCATAATCACGGCCCAAGAATATATCTGACTAGTAAGAATCTTAAAACCTATGTATTGATATCTCTCTGTAAGTGAGTCAAGTGGGTGTAAAGTGACATAAACACAGCAGTGAAAAGCAGCTAAACCCCATTATAAAAATCAATTACTTTTAAAATCCTGTGAAACAAAGACAGTGAAAGAGAGAGAAATTCTTACAAAATTCGTTCAGGGGCTGTGATGCCACCTGGATTGACCATGTATAGACCCACAGCTGATTGAGACATAAGGGTGGACACTCTTGGGGCTGAGAGGTTTGGTGAGGGTGGGTGAGCAAACGCAGACCCTTTAAAGTAATACTGCGTGGTACCCATCCTATGGGTCCCAAATCTCCAGGTTCAAGGGCATCTTCCTACATCGAAAACATGCATGAGAAACCCAGAAGATGGTACACCGTGTGATCGGGAAAGGTTTCTAAAACACACCTCATTTCTCATCTCCTTGTGCTCGGGTTCGCCATTCCAGCCGCTTTACTAGCAATCTCCCTCCTTGGAGAATCAGCACCTTTAACCTCCTGTTCCGTACAGGTTGCAATTTGTCCTGAGGATGAACGGGAAGAGGGGGAACCAATGAGAGACTAGCTCTAGGTGTTGGGACAGGCACAGGTCACTCTATTTTCCCATCAGGAAGAAGAATTAAGCACAGGCTCAGCCTGCCGCCCAGGACCAGAATAGGGCCTGAAGCAATCCTGCGCTTTTGCGGCCAGCTCCCCAGAAAGCGAGTTGAAAAATGGAGCTCAGGGGCACTGCAATTCACAAACCTGCAGACTTATAAATGATCACTCTCGTCCACAAATATATTGAGGGAAGGCAACGAAGAGGATTTGAAAGCAAGGCAGAATTGCAGGAAACAGATTTCAGGAGGGAGATTCGAATCGCCTTTAAAGCACAGGAAAAGCGGCAAAACCTCGACAATGATGCCCTTGGCCAAAAAGGGCGTATGCGTTTTTTCATGAATATATTCAGGAAAAAACGCATACGCCCTTTTTGGCCAAGCAAGCAACCTGGAAAGGCAAATCAGCGCTACAAAGAAGTCTCGCTTCCCATCGGTCAAAAGGGCCATGCTGAATAAAGTGTCAAAACCAGAAATGCAGGGCAGGCCATGAGGAAACGGGAGCCTTGTTACGATGATGGGCGGGATGTAAATTGCCAACAGCCACTCTGGAGAAGTGTACGATGTGTCCTGAAACATCTAAAAAACTCAGCTTAGAGAGCATAGGGCACTTCCACTCATGGGCGTATAAAGTGGGAAAATTAAAAACCAGCAAGACACAGGCACCCCAAAGTTTAGTGCTGCTCTGTTGACAAGAACCTCCAACTTCGTTACACCTTAAATATCCCAGGAAAGGGAAAAATGGATAAAGAAGTTGTGGTCCTTATGTACAATGGAATATCACTCAGCCATGAAATCAACGTCATAAGGCTAGTAGCAGCATGATGAGTGGATTTAGGTACGACGATTCTAAGTGAAATAAGTCACACAGAAAAAGACACTTATCATAAGATATCACTTATAGAGGGAATGAAAAAACCGCTACCCTTGAACTGAATTACAAAACAGAACAGAGTCACACGTTTAGAAAACACACAATGGCTGCTTAACGGGAAAGGTGAGGTGGGGTGATGAATAAAACAAGGGTTTCAAATTAGCTCAGATACCGTTCCATAAACCCAATATGTACTAGAGAAGACCTACTCCTTGCTCAGTGAATTGGACTCAACACCCCCTATTCACGGCCCAAGAATATATGTGACTAGTAAGAATCTTAAAACCTATGTATTGATATCTCTCTGTAAGTGAGTCAAGTGGGTGTAAAGTGACATAAACACAGCAGTGAAAAGCAGCTAAACCCCATTATAAAAATCAATTACTTTTAAAATCCTGTGAAACAAAGACAGTGAAAGAGAGAGAAATTCTTACAAAATTCGTTCAGGGGCTGTGATGCCACCTGGATTGACCATGTATAGACCCACAGCTGATTGAGACATAAGGGTGGACACTCTTGGGGCTGAGAGGTTTGGTGAGGTTGGGTGAGCAAACGCAGACCCTTTAAAGTAATACTGCGTGTTACCCATCCCATGGGTCCCAAATCTCCAGGTTCAAGGCCATCTTAATACATCGAAAACATGCATGAGGAACCCAGAAGATGGTTCACCGTGTGATCGGGAAAGGTTTCTAAAACACACCTCATTTCTCATCTCCTTGTGCTCGGGTTCGCCATTCCAGCCGCTTTACTAGCAATCTCCCTCCTTGGAGAATCAGCACCTTTAACCTCCTGTTCCGTACAGGTTGCAATTTGTCCTGAGGATGAACGGGAAGAGGGGGAACCAATGAGAGACTAGCTCTAGGTGTTGGGACAGGCACAGGTCACTCTATTTTCCCATCAGGAAGAAGAATTAAGCACAGGCTCAGCCTGCCGCCCGGGACCAGAATAGGGCCTGAAGCAAACCTGCGCTTTTGCGGCCAGCTCCCAAGAAAGCGAGTTGAAAAATGGAGCTCAGGCGCACTGCAATTCACAAACCTGCAGACTTATAAATGTTCACTCTCGTCCACAAATATATTGAGGGAAGGCAACGAAGAGGATTTGAAAGCAAGGCAGAATTGCAGGAAACAGATTTCAGGAGGGAGATTCGAATCGCCTTTAAAGCACAAGAAAAGCAGCAAAACCTCGACAATGATGCCCTTGGCCAAAAACGGCGTATGCGTTTTTTCCTGAATATATTCAGGAAAAAACGCATACGCCCTTTTTGGCCAACCAAGCAACCTGGAAAGGCAAATCAGCGCTACAAAGAAGTCTCGCTTCCCATCGGTCAAAAGGGCCAAGCTGAATAAAGTGTCAAAACCAGAAATGCAGGGCAGGCCATGGAGAAACGGGAGCCTTGCTACGCTGATGGGCGGGATGTAAATTGCCAACAGCCACTCTGGAGAAGTGTACGGTGTGTCCTGAAACATCTAAAAAACTCAGCTTAGAGAGCATAGGGCACTTCCACTCATGGGCGTATAAATTGGGAAAACTAAAAATCAGCAAGACACAGGCACCCCAACGTTTAGGGCTGCTCTGTTGACAAGAACCTCCACTTCGTTACACCTTAAATATCTCAGGAAAGAGAAAGATGGATAAATAAGTTGTGGTCCTTATGTACAAAGGAATATCACTCAGCCATGAAATCAACGTCATAAGGCTAGTAGCAGCATGATGAGTGGATTTAGGTACGACGATTTTAAGTGAAATAAGTCACAGAGAAAAAGACACTTATCATAAGATATCACTTATAGAGGGAATGTAAAAACCGCTACCCTTGAACTGAATTACAAAACAGAACAGAGTCACACGTTTAGAAAATACACTATGGCTGCTTCACGGGAAAGGTGAGGTGGGGTGATGCATAAAACAAGGGTTTCAAATTAGCTCAGATACCGTTCCATAAACCCAATATGTAACAGACAAGACCTACTCCTTGCTCAGTGAATTGGACTCAACACCCCCTATTCACGGCCCAAGAATATATCTTACTAGTAAGAATCTTAAAACCTATGTATTGATATCTCTCTGTAAGTGAGTCAAGTGGGTGTAAAGTGACATAAACACAGCAGTGAAAAGCAGCTAAACCCCATTATAAAAATCAATTACTTTTAAAAACCTGTGAAACAAAGACAGTGAAAGAGAGAGAAATTCTTACAAAATTCGTTCAGGGGCTGTGATGCCACCTGGATTGACCATGTGTAGACCCACAGCTGATTGAGACATAAGGGTGGACACTCTTGGGGCTGAGAGGTTTGGTGAGGTTGGGTGAGCAAACGCAGACCCTTTAAAGTAATACTGCGTGCTACCCATCCCATGGGTCCCAAATCTCCAGGTTCAAGGGCACCTTCCTACATCGAAAACATGCATGAGAAACCCAGAAGATGGTACACCGTGTGATCGGGAAAGGTTTCTAAAACGCACCTCATTTCTCATCTCCTTGTGTTCGGGTTCGCCATTCCAGCCGCTTTACTAGCAATCTCCCTCCTTGGAGAATCAGCACCTTTAACCTCCTGTTCCGTACAGGTTGCAATTTGTCCTGAGGATGAACGGGAAGAGGGGGAACCAATGAGAGACTAGCTCTAGGTGTTGGGACAGGCACAGGTCACTCTATTTTCCCATCAGGAAGAAGAATTAAGCACAGGCTCAGCCTGCCGCCCGGGACCAGAATAGGGCCTGAAGCAATCCTGTGCTTTTGCGGCCAGCTCCCAAGAAAGCGAGTTGAAAAATGGAGCTCAGGGGCACTGCAATTCACAAACCTGCAGACTTATAAATGATCACTCTCGTCCACAAATATATTAAGGGAAGGCAACGAAGAGGATTTGAAAGCAAGGCAGAATTGCAGGAAACAGATTTCAGGAGGGAGAGTCAAATCGCCTTTAAAGCACAGGAAAAGCGGCAAAACCTCGACAAGATGCCCTTGGCCAAAAAGGGCGTATGCGTTTTTTCCTGAATATATTCAGGAAAAAACGCATACGCCCTTTTTGGCCAACCAAGCAACCTGGAAAGGCAAATCAGCGCTACAAAGAAGTCTCGCTTCCCATCGGTCAAAAGGGCCATGCTGAATAAAGTGTCAAAACCAGAAATGCAGGGCAGGCCATGAGGAAACGGGAGCCTTGTTACGATGATGGGCGGGATGTAAATTGCCAACAGCCACTCTGGAGAAGTGTACGATGTGTCCTGAAACATCTAAAAAAATCAGCTTAGAGAGCATAGGGCACTTCCACTCATGGGCGAATAAAGTGGGAAAATTAAAAACCAGCAAGACACAGGCACCCCAAAGTTTAGGGCTGCTCTGTTGACAAGAACCTCCAACTTCGTTACACCTTAAATATCCCAGGAAAGAGAAAAATGGATAAAGAAGCTGTGGTCCTTATGTACAATGGAATATCACTCAGCCATGAAATCAACGTCTTAAGGCTAGTAGCAGCATGATGAGTGGATTTAGGTACGACGATTCTAAGTGAAATAAGTCACACAGAAAAAGACACTTATCATAAGATATCACTTATAGAGGGAATGAAAAAACCGCTACCCTTGAACTGAATTACAAAACAGAACAGAGTCACACGTTTAGAAAACACACAATGGCTGCTTAACGGGAAAGGTGAGGTGGGGTGATGAATAAAACAAGGGTTTCAAATTAGCTCAGATACCGTTCCATAAACCCAATATGTACTAGACAAGACCTACTCCTTGCTCAGTGAATTGGACTCAAAACCCCCTATTCACGGCCCAAGAATATATCTGACTAGTAAGAATCTTAAAACCTATGTATTGATATCTCTCTGTAAGTGAGTCAAGTGGGTGTGAAGTGACATAAACACAGCAGTGAAAAGCAGCTAAACCCCATTATAAAAATCAATTACTTTTAAAAACCTGTGAAAAAAAGACAGTGAAAGAGAGAGAAATTCTTACAAAATTCGTTTAGGGGCAGTTATGCTACCTGGATTGACCATATCTAGACCCACAGCTGATTGAGACATAAGGGTGGACACTCTTGGGGCTGAGAGGTTTGGTGAGGTTGGGTAAGGAAACGCAGACCCATTAAAGTAATACTGCGTGGTACCCATCCCATGGGTCCCAAATCTCCAGGTTCAAGAGAATCTTCCTACATCGAAAACATGCATGAGAAACCCAGAAGATGGTACACCGTGTGATCGCGAAAGGTTTCTAAAACGCACCTCATTTCTCATCTCCTTGTGCTCGGGTTCGCCATTCCAGCTGCTTTACTAGCAATCTCCCTCCTTGGAGAATCAGCACCTTTAACCTCCTGTTCCGTACAGGTTGCAATTTGTCCTGAGGATGAACGGGAAGAGGGGAAAACAATGAGAGACTAGCTCTAGGTTTTGAGACAGGCACAGATCACTCTATTTTCCCATCAGGAAGAAGAATTAAGCACAGGCTCAGCCTGCCGCCCGGGACCAGAATAGGGCCTGAAGCAATCCTGCGCTTTTGCGGCCAGCTCCCAAGAAAGCGAGTTGAAAAATGGAGCTCAGGGGCACTGCAATTCACAAACCTGCAGACTTATAAATGATCACTCTCGTCCACAAATATATTGAGGGAAGGCAACGAAGAGGATTTGAAAGCAAGGCAGAATTGCAGGAAACAGATTTCAGGAGGGAGAGTCAAATCGCCTTTAAAGCACAGGAAAAGCGGGAAAACCTCGACAAGATGCCCTTGGCCAAAAAGGGCGTATGCGTTTTTTCCTGAATATATTCAGGAAAAAACGCATACGCCCTTTTTGGCCAACCAAGCAACCTGGAAAGGCAAATCAGCGCTACAAAGAAGTCTCGCTTCCCATCGGTCAAAAGGGCCATGCTGAATAAAGTGTCAAAACCAGAAATGCAGGGCAGGCCATGAGGAAACGGGAGCCTTGTTACGATGATGGGCGGGATGTAAATTGCCAACAGCCACTCTGGAGAAGTGTACGATGTGTCCTGAAACATCTAAAAAACTCAGCTTAGAGAGCATAGGGCACTTCCACTCATGGGCGTATAAAGTGGGAAAATTAAAAACCAGCAAGACACAGGCACCCCAAAGTTTAGGGCTGCTCTGTTGACAAGAACCTCCAACTTCGTTACACCTTAAATATCCCAGGAAAGAGAAAAATGGATAAAGAAGTTGTGGTCCTTATGTACAATGGAATATCACTCAGCCATGAAATCAACGTCATAAGGCTAGTAGCAGCATGATGAGTGGATTTAGGTACGACGATTCTAAGTGAAATAAGTCACACAGAAAAAGACACTTATCATAAGATATCACTTATAGAGGGAATGAAAAAACCGCTACCCTTGAACTGAATTACAAAACAGAACAGAGTCACACGTTTAGAAAACACACAATGGCTGCTTAACGGGAAAGGTGAGGTGGGGTGATGAATAAAACAAGGGTTTCAAATTAGCTCAGATACCGTTCCATAAACCCAATATGTACTAGACAAGACCTACTCCTTGCTCAGTGAATTGGACTCAAAACCCCCTATTCACGGCCCAAGAATATATGTGACTAGTAAGAATCTTAAAACCTATGTATTGATATCTCTCTGTAAGTGAGTCAAGTGGGTGTAAAGTGACATAAACACAGCAGTGAAAAGCAGCTAAACCCCATTATAAAAATCAATTACTTTTAAAATCCTGTGAAACAAAGACAGTGAAAGAGAGAGAAATTCTTACAAAATTCGTTCAGGGGCTGTGATGCCACCTGGATTGACCATGTATAGACCCACAGCTGATTGAGACATAAGGGTGGACACTCTTGGGGCTGAGAGGTTTGGTGAGGTTGGGTGAGCAAACGCAGACCCTTTAAAGTAATACTGCGTGTTACCCATCCCATGGGTCCCAAATCTCCAGGTTCAAGGCCATCTTAATTCATCGAAAACATGCATGAGGAACCCAGAAGATGGTTCACCGTGTGATCGGGAAAGGTTTCTAAAACACACCTCATTTCTCATCTCCTTGTGCTCGGGTTCGCCATTCCAGCCGCTTTACTAGCAATCTCCCTCCTTGGAGAATCAGCACCTTTAACCTCCTGTTCCGTACAGGTTGCAATTTGTCCTGAGGATGAACGGGAAGAGGGGGAACCAATGAGAGACTAGCTCTAGGTGTTGGGACAGGCACAGGTCACTCTATTTTCCCATCAGGAAGAAGAATTAAGCACAGGCTCAGCCTGCCGCCCGGGACCAGAATAGGGCCTGAAGGAAACCTGCGCTTTTGCGGCCAGCTCCCAAGAAAGCGAGTTGAAAAATGGAGCTCAGGCGCACTGCAATTCACAAACCTGCAGACTTATAAATGTTCACTCTCGTCCACAAATATATTGAGGGAAGGCAACGAAGAGGATTTGAAAGCAAGGCAGAATTGCAGGAAACAGATTTCAGGAGGGAGATTCGAATCGCCTTTAAAGCACAAGAAAAGCAGCAAAACCTCGACAATGATGCCCTTGGCCAAAAACGGCGTATGCGTTTTTTCCTGAATATATTCAGGAAAAAACGCATACGCCCTTTTTGGCCAACCAAGCAACCTGGAAAGGCAAATCAGCGCTACAAAGAAGTCTCGCTTCCCATCGGTCAAAAGGGCCAAGCTGAATAAAGTGTCAAAACCAGAAATGCAGGGCAGGCCATGGAGAAACGGGAGCCTTGCTACGCTGATGGGCGGGATGTAAATTGCCAACAGCCACTCTGGAGAAGTGTACGGTGTGTCCTGAAACATCTAAAAAACTCAGCTTAGAGAGCATAGGGCACTTCCACTCATGGGCGTATAAATTGGGAAAACTAAAAATCAGCAAGACACAGGCACCCCAACGTTTAGGGCTGCTCTGTTGACAAGAACCTCCACTTCGTTACACCTTAAATATCTCAGGAAAGAGAAAGATGGATAAATAAGTTGTGGTCCTTATGTACAAAGGAATATCACTCAGCCATGAAATCAACGTCATAAGGCTAGTAGCAGCATGATGAGTGGATTTAGGTACGACGATTTTAAGTGAAATAAGTCACAGAGAAAAAGACACTTATCATAAGATATCACTTATAGAGGGAATGTAAAAACCGCTACCCTTGAACTGAATTACAAAACAGAACAGAGTCACACGTTTAGAAAACACACTATGGCTGCTTCACGGGAAAGGTGAGGTGGGGTGATGCATAAAACAAGGGTTTCAAATTAGCTCAGATACCGTTCCATAAACCCAATATGTAACAGACAAGACCTACTCCTTGCTCAGTGAATTGGACTCAACACCCCCTATTCACGGCCCAAGAATATATCTTACTAGTAAGAATCTTAAAACCTATGTATTGATATCTCTCTGTAAGTGAGTCAAGTGGGTGTAAAGTGACATAAACACAGCAGTGAAAAGCAGCTAAACCCCATTATAAAAATCAATTACTTTTAAAAACCTGTGAAACAAAGACAGTGAAAGAGAGAGAAATTCTTACAAAATTCGTTCAGGGGCTGTGATGCCACCTGGATTGACCATGTATAGACCCACAGCTGATTGAGACATAAGGGTGGACACTCTTGGGGCTGAGAGGTTTGGTGAGGTTGGGTGAGCAAACGCAGACCCTTTAAAGTAATACTGCGTGCTACCCATCCCATGGGTCCCAAATCTCCAGGTTCAAGGGCACCTTCCTACATCGAAAACATGCATGAGAAACCCAGAAGATGGTAAACCGTGTGATCGGGAAAGGTTTCTAAAACGCACCTCATTTCTCATCTCCTTGTGTTCGGGTTCACCATTCCAGCCGCTTTACTAGCAATCTCCCTCCTTGGAGAATCAGCACCTTTAACCTCCTGTTCCGTACAGGTTGCAGTTTGTCCTGAGGATGAACGGGAAGAGGGGAAAACAATGAGAGACTAGCTCTAGGTGTTGGGACAGGCACAGGTCACTCTATTTTCCCATCAGGAAGAAGAATTAACCCCAGGCTCAGCCTGCCGCCCGGGACCAGAATAGGGCCTGAAGCAATCCTGCGCTTTTGCGGCCAGCTCCCAAGAAAGCGAGTTGAAAAATGGAGCTCAGGGGCACTGCAATTCACAAACCTGCAGACTTATAAATGATCACTCTCGTCCACAAATATATTAAGGGAAGGCAACGAAGAGGATTTGAAAGCAAGGCAGAATTGCAGGAAACAGATTTCAGGAGGGAGAGTCAAATCGCCTTTAAAGCACAGGAAAAGCGGCAAAACCTCGACAAGATGCCCTTGGCCAAAAAGGGCGTATGCGTTTTTTCCTGAATATATTCAGGAAAAAACGCATACGCCCTTTTTGGCCAACCAAGCAACCTGGAAAGGCAAATCAGCGCTATAAAGAAGTCTCGCTTCCCATCGGTCAAAAGGGCCATGCTGAATAAAGTGTCAAAACCAGAAATGCAGGGCAGGCCATGAGGAAACGGGAGCCTTGTTACGATGATGGGCGGGATGTAAATTGCCAACAGCCACTCTGGAGAAGTGTACGATGTGTCCTGAAACATCTAAAAAACTCAGCTTAGAGAGCATAGGGCACTTCCACTCATGGGCGTATAAAGTGGGAAAATTAAAAACCAGCAAGACACAGGCACCCCAAAGTTTAGGGCTGCTCTGTTAACAATAACCTCCACTTCATTACACCTTAAATATCTCAGGAAAGAGAAAGATGGATAAATAAGTTGTGGTCCTTATGTACAATGGAATATCACTCAGCCATGAAATCAACGTCATAAGGCTAGTAGCAGCATGATGAGAGGATTTAGGTACGACGATTCTAAGTGAAATAAGTCACACAGAAAAAGACACTTATCATAAGATATCACTTATAGAGGGAATGTAAAAACCGCTACCCTTGAACTGAATTACAAAACAGAACAGAGTCACACGTTTAGAAAACACACTATGGCTGCTTAACGGGAAAGGTGAGGTGGGGTGATGCATAAAACAAGGGTTTCAAATTAGCTCAGATACCGTTCCATAAACCCAATATGTAACAGACAAGACCTACTCCTTGCTCAGTGAATTGGACTCAACACCCCCTATTCACGGCCCAAGAATATATCTGACTAGTAAGAATCTTAAAACCTATGTATTGATATCTCTTAGTAAGTGAGTGAAGTGGGTGTAAAGTGGCATAAACACAGCAGTGAAAAGCAGCTAAACCCCATTATAAAAATCAATTACTTTTAAAAACCTGTGAAAAAAAGACAGTGAAAGAGAGAGAAATTCTTACAAAATTCGTTCAGGGGCAGTTATGCTACCTGGATTGACCATATCTAGACCCACAGCTGATTGAGACATAAGGGTGGACACTCTTGGGGCTGAGAGGTTTGGTGAGATTGGGTGAGCAAACGCAGACCCTTTAAAGTAATAGTGCGTGGTACCCATCCCATGGGTCCCAAATCTCCAGGTTCAAGGGCATCTTCCTACATCGAAAACGTGCATGAGAAACCCAGAAGATGGTACACTGTGTGATCGGGAAAGGTTTCTAAAACGCACCTCATTTCTCATGTCCTTGTGCTCGGGTTCGCCATTCCAGCCGCATTACTAGCAATCTCCCTCCTTGGAGAATCAGCACCTTTAACCTCCTGTTCCGTACAGGTTGCAATTTGTCCTGAGGATGAACGGGAAGAAGTGGGAACCAATGAGAGACTAGCTCTAGGTGTTGGGACAGGTACAGGTCACTCTATTTTCCCATCAGGAAGAAGAATTAACCACAGGCTCAGCCTGCCGCCCGGGACCAGAATAGGGCCTGAAGCAATCCTGCGCTTTTGCGGCCAGCTCCCAAGAAAGCGAGTTGAAAAATGGAGCTCAGGGGCACTGCAATTCACAAACCTGCAGACTTATAAATGATCACTCTCGTCCACAAATATATTGAGGGAAGGCAACGAAGAGGATTTGAAAGCAAGGCAGAATTGCAGGAAACAGATTTCAGGAGGGAGAGTCAAATCGCCTTTAAAGCACAGGAAAAGCGGGAAAACCTCGACAAGATGCCCTTGGCCAAAAAGGGCGTATGCGTTTTTTCCTGAATATATTCAGGAAAAAACGCATACGCCCTTTTTGGCCAACCAAGCAACCTGGAAAGGCAAATCAGCGCTACAAAGAAGTCTCGCTTCCCATCGGTCAAAAGGGCCATGCTGAATAAAGTGTCAAAACCAGAAATGCAGGGCAGGCCATGAGGAAACGGGAGCCTTGTTACGATGATGGGCGGGATGTAAATTGCCAACAGCCACTCTGGAGAAGTGTACGATGTGTCCTGAAACATCTAAAAAACTCAGCTTAGAGAGCATAGGGCACTTCCACTCATGGGCGTATAAAGTGGGAAAATTAAAAACCAGCAAGACACAGGCACCCCAAAGTTTAGGGCTGCTCTGTTGACAAGAACCTCCAACTTCGTTACACCTTAAATATCCCAGGAAAGAGAAAAATGGATAAAGAAGTTGTGGTCCTTATGTACAATGGAATATCACTCAGCCATGAAATCAACGTCATAAGGCTAGTAGCAGCATGATGAGTGGATTTAGGTACGACGATTCTAAGTGAAATAAGTCACACAGAAAAAGACACTTATCATAAGATATCACTTATAGAGGGAATGAAAAAACCGCTACCCTTGAACTGAATTACAAAACAGAACAGAGTCACACGTTTAGAAAACACACAATGGCTGCTTAACGGGAAAGGTGAGGTGGGGTGATGAATAAAACAAGGGTTTCAAATTAGCTCAGATACCGTTCCATAAACCCAATATGTACTAGACAAGACCTACTCCTTGCTCAGTGAATTGGACTCAAAACCCCCTATTCACGGCCCAAGAATATATGTGACTAGTAAGAATCTTAAAACCTATGTATTGATATCTCTCTGTAAGTGAGTCAAGTGGGTGTAAAGTGACATAAACACAGCAGTGAAAAGCAGCTAAACCCCATTATAAAAATCAATTACTTTTAAAATCCTGTGAAACAAAGACAGTGAAAGAGAGAGAAATTCTTACAAAATTCGTTCAGGGGCTGTGATGCCACCTGGATTGACCATGTATAGACCCACAGCTGATTGAGACATAAGGGTGGACACTCTTGGGGCTGAGAGGTTTGGTGAGGTTGGGTGAGCAAACGCAGACCCTTTAAAGTAATACTGCGTGTTACCCATCCCATGGGTCCCAAATCTCCAGGTTCAAGGCCATCTTAATTCATCGAAAACATGCATGAGGAACCCAGAAGATGGTTCACCGTGTGATCGGGAAAGGTTTCTAAAACACACCTCATTTCTCATCTCCTTGTGCTCGGGTTCGCCATTCCAGCCGCTTTACTAGCAATCTCCCTCCTTGGAGAATCAGCACCTTTAACCTCCTGTTCCGTACAGGTTGCAATTTGTCCTGAGGATGAACGGGAAGAGGGGGAACCAATGAGAGACTAGCTCTAGGTGTTGGGACAGGCACAGGTCACTCTATTTTCCCATCAGGAAGAAGAATTAAGCACAGGCTCAGCCTGCCGCCCGGGACCAGAATAGGGCCTGAAGGAAACCTGCGCTTTTGCGGCCAGCTCCCAAGAAAGCGAGTTGAAAAATGGAGCTCAGGCGCACTGCAATTCACAAACCTGCAGACTTATAAATGTTCACTCTCGTCCACAAATATATTGAGGGAAGGCAACGAAGAGGATTTGAAAGCAAGGCAGAATTGCAGGAAACAGATTTCAGGAGGGAGATTCGAATCGCCTTTAAAGCACAAGAAAAGCAGCAAAACCTCGACAATGATGCCCTTGGCCAAAAACGGCGTATGCGTTTTTTCCTGAATATATTCAGGAAAAAACGCATACGCCCTTTTTGGCCAACCAAGCAACCTGGAAAGGCAAATCAGCGCTACAAAGAAGTCTCGCTTCCCATCGGTCAAAAGGGCCAAGCTGAATAAAGTGTCAAAACCAGAAATGCAGGGCAGGCCATGGAGAAACGGGAGCCTTGCTACGCTGATGGGCGGGATGTAAATTGCCAACAGCCACTCTGGAGAAGTGTACGGTGTGTCCTGAAACATCTAAAAAACTCAGCTTAGAGAGCATAGGGCACTTCCACTCATGGGCGTATAAATTGGGAAAACTAAAAATCAGCAAGACACAGGCACCCCAACGTTTAGGGCTGCTCTGTTGACAAGAACCTCCACTTCGTTACACCTTAAATATCTCAGGAAAGAGAAAGATGGATAAATAAGTTGTGGTCCTTATGTACAAAGGAATATCACTCAGCCATGAAATCAACGTCATAAGGCTAGTAGCAGCATGATGAGTGGATTTAGGTACGACGATTTTAAGTGAAATAAGTCACAGAGAAAAAGACACTTATCATAAGATATCACTTATAGAGGGAATGTAAAAACCGCTACCCTTGAACTGAATTACAAAACAGAACAGAGTCACACGTTTAGAAAACACACTATGGCTGCTTCACGGGAAAGGTGAGGTGGGGTGATGCATAAAACAAGGGTTTCAAATTAGCTCAGATACCGTTCCATAAACCCAATATGTAACAGACAAGACCTACTCCTTGCTCAGTGAATTGGACTCAACACCCCCTATTCACGGCCCAAGAATATATCTTACTAGTAAGAATCTTAAAACCTATGTATTGATATCTCTCTGTAAGTGAGTCAAGTGGGTGTAAAGTGACATAAACACAGCAGTGAAAAGCAGCTAAACCCCATTATAAAAATCAATTACTTTTAAAAACCTGTGAAACAAAGACAGTGAAAGAGAGAGAAATTCTTACAAAATTCGTTCAGGGGCTGTGATGCCACCTGGATTGACCATGTATAGACCCACAGCTGATTGAGACATAAGGGTGGACACTCTTGGGGCTGAGAGGTTTGGTGAGGTTGGGTGAGCAAACGCAGACCCTTTAAAGTAATACTGCGTGCTACCCATCCCATGGGTCCCAAATCTCCAGGTTCAAGGGCACCTTCCTACATCGAAAACATGCATGAGAAACCCAGAAGATGGTAAACCGTGTGATCGGGAAAGGTTTCTAAAACGCACCTCATTTCTCATCTCCTTGTGTTCGGGTTCACCATTCCAGCCGCTTTACTAGCAATCTCCCTCCTTGGAGAATCAGCACCTTTAACCTCCTGTTCCGTACAGGTTGCAGTTTGTCCTGAGGATGAACGGGAAGAGGGGAAAACAATGAGAGACTAGCTCTAGGTGTTGGGACAGGCACAGGTCACTCTATTTTCCCATCAGGAAGAAGAATTAACCCCAGGCTCAGCCTGCCGCCCGGGACCAGAATAGGGCCTGAAGCAATCCTGCGCTTTTGCGGCCAGCTCCCAAGAAAGCGAGTTGAAAAATGGAGCTCAGGGGCACTGCAATTCACAAACCTGCAGACTTATAAATGATCACTCTCGTCCACAAATATATTAAGGGAAGGCAACGAAGAGGATTTGAAAGCAAGGCAGAATTGCAGGAAACAGATTTCAGGAGGGAGAGTCAAATCGCCTTTAAAGCACAGGAAAAGCGGCAAAACCTCGACAAGATGCCCTTGGCCAAAAAGGGCGTATGCGTTTTTTCCTGAATATATTCAGGAAAAAACGCATACGCCCTTTTTGGCCAACCAAGCAACCTGGAAAGGCAAATCAGCGCTATAAAGAAGTCTCGCTTCCCATCGGTCAAAAGGGCCATGCTGAATAAAGTGTCAAAACCAGAAATGCAGGGCAGGCCATGAGGAAACGGGAGCCTTGTTACGATGATGGGCGGGATGTAAATTGCCAACAGCCACTCTGGAGAAGTGTACGATGTGTCCTGAAACATCTAAAAAACTCAGCTTAGAGAGCATAGGGCACTTCCACTCATGGGCGTATAAAGTGGGAAAATTAAAAACCAGCAAGACACAGGCACCCCAAAGTTTAGGGCTGCTCTGTTAACAATAACCTCCACTTCATTACACCTTAAATATCTCAGGAAAGAGAAAGATGGATAAATAAGTTGTGGTCCTTATGTACAATGGAATATCACTCAGCCATGAAATCAACGTCATAAGGCTAGTAGCAGCATGATGAGAGGATTTAGGTACGACGATTCTAAGTGAAATAAGTCACACAGAAAAAGACACTTATCATAAGATATCACTTATAGAGGGAATGTAAAAACCGCTACCCTTGAACTGAATTACAAAACAGAACAGAGTCACACGTTTAGAAAACACACTATGGCTGCTTAACGGGAAAGGTGAGGTGGGGTGATGCATAAAACAAGGGTTTCAAATTAGCTCAGATACCGTTCCATAAACCCAATATGTAACAGACAAGACCTACTCCTTGCTCAGTGAATTGGACTCAACACCCCCTATTCACGGCCCAAGAATATATCTGACTAGTAAGAATCTTAAAACCTATGTATTGATATCTCTTAGTAAGTGAGTGAAGTGGGTGTAAAGTGGCATAAACACAGCAGTGAAAAGCAGCTAAACCCCATTATAAAAATCAATTACTTTTAAAAACCTGTGAAAAAAAGACAGTGAAAGAGAGAGAAATTCTTACAAAATTCGTTCAGGGGCAGTTATGCTACCTGGATTGACCATATCTAGACCCACAGCTGATTGAGACATAAGGGTGGACACTCTTGGGGCTGAGAGGTTTGGTGAGATTGGGTGAGCAAACGCAGACCCTTTAAAGTAATAGTGCGTGGTACCCATCCCATGGGTCCCAAATCTCCAGGTTCAAGGGCATCTTCCTACATCGAAAACGTGCATGAGAAACCCAGAAGATGGTACACTGTGTGATCGGGAAAGGTTTCTAAAACGCACCTCATTTCTCATGTCCTTGTGCTCGGGTTCGCCATTCCAGCCGCATTACTAGCAATCTCCCTCCTTGGAGAATCAGCACCTTTAACCTCCTGTTCCGTACAGGTTGCAATTTGTCCTGAGGATGAACGGGAAGAAGTGGGAACCAATGAGAGACTAGCTCTAGGTGTTGGGACAGGTACAGGTCACTCTATTTTCCCATCAGGAAGAAGAATTAACCACAGGCTCAGCCTGCCGCCCGGGACCAGAATAGGGCCTGAAGCAATCCTGCGCTTTTGCGGCCAGCTCCCAAGAAAGCGAGTTGAAAAATGGAGCTCAGGGGCACTGCAATTCACAAACCTGCAGACTTATAAATGACCACTCTCGTCCACAAATATATTGAGGGAAGGCAACGAAGAGGATTTGAAAGCAAGGCAGAATTGCAGGAAACAGATTTCAGGAGGGAGATTCGAATCGCCTTTAAAGCACAGGAAAAGCGGCAAAACCTCGACAATGATGCCCTTGGCCAAAAAGGGCGTATGCGTTTTTTCCTGAATATATTCAGGAAAAAACGCATACGCCCTTTTTGGCCAACCAAGCAACCTGGAAAGGCAAATCAGCGCTACAAAGAAGTCTCGCTTCCCATCGGTCAAAAGGGCCAAGCTGAATAAAGTGTCAAAACCAGAACTGCAGGGCAGGCCATGGAGGAACGGGAGCCTTGCTACGCTGATGGGCGGGATGTAAATTGCCAACAGCCACTCTGGAGAAGTGTACGGTGTGTCCTGAAACATCTAAAAAACTCAGCTTAGAGAGCATAGGGCACTTCCACTCATGGGCGTATAAATTGGGAAAACTAAAAATCAGCAAGACACAGGCACCCCAACGTTTAGGGCTGCTCTGTTGACAAGAACCTCCACTTCGTTACACCTTAAATATCTCAGGAAAGAGAAAGATGGATAAATAAGTTGTGGTCCTTATGTACAATGGAATATCACTCAGCCATGAAATCAACGTCATAAGGCTAGTAGCAGCATGATGAGAGGATTTAGGTACGACGATTCTAAGTGAAATAAGTCACACAGAAAAAGACACTTATCATAAGATATCACTTATAGAGGGAATGTAAAAACCGCTACCCTTGAACTGAATTACAAAACAGAACAGAGTCACACGTTTAGAAAACACACTATGGCTGCTTAACGGGAAAGGTGAGGTGGGGTGATGCATAAAACAAGGGTTTCAAATTAGCTCAGATACCGTTCCATAAACCCAATATGTAATAGACAAGACCTACTCCTTGCTCAGTGAATTGGACTCGACACCCCCTATTCACGGCCCAAGAATATATCTGACTAGTAAGAATCTTAAAACCTATGTATTGATATCTCTCTGTAAGTGAGTCAAGTGGGTGTAAAGTGACATAAACACAGCAGTGAAAAGCAGCTAAACCCCATTATAAAAATCAATTACTTTTAAAAACCTGTGGAACAAAGACAGTGAAAGAGAGAGAAATTCTTACAAAATTCGTTCAGGGGCTGTGATGCCACCTGGATTGACCATGTATAGACCCACAGCTGATTGAGACATAAGGGTGGACACTCTTGGGGCTGAGAGGTTTGGTGAGGTTGGGTGAGCAAACGCAGACCCTTTAAAGTAATACTGCGTGTTACCCATCCCATGGGTCCCAAATCTCCAGGTTCAAGGGCATCTTCCTACATCGAAAACGTGCATGAGAAACCCAGAAGATGGTACACTGTGTGATCGGGAAAGGTTTCTAAAACGCACCTCATTTCTCATGTCCTTGTGCTCGGGTTCGCCATTCCAGCCGCATTACTAGCAATCTCCCTCCTTGGAGAATCAGCACCTTTAACCTCCTGTTCCGTACAGGTTGCAATTTGTCCTGAGGATGAACGGGAAGAAGTGGGAACCAATGAGAGACTAGCTCTAGGTGTTGGGACAGGCACAGGTCACTCTATTTTCCCATCAGGAAGAAGAATTAACCACAGGCTCAGCCTGCCGTCCGGGACCAGAATAGGGCCTGAAGCAATCCTGCGCTTTTGCGGCCAGCTCCCAAGAAAGCGAGTTGAAAAATGGAGCTCAGGGGCACTGCAATTCACAAACCTGCAGACTTATAAATGACCACTCTCGTCCACAAATATATTGAGGGAAGGCAACGAAGAGGATTTGAAAGCAAGGCAGAATTGCAGGAAACAGATTTCAGGAGGGAGATTCGAATCGCCTTTAAAGCCCAGGAAAAGCGGCAAAACCTCGATAATGATGTCCTTGGCCAAAAAGGGCGTATGCGTTTTTTCCTGAATATATTCAGGAAAAAACGCATACGCCCTTTTTGGCCAACCAAGCAACTTGGAAAGGCAAATCAGCGCTACAAAGAAGTCTCGCTTCCCATTGGTCAAAAGGGCCATGCTGAATAAAGTGTCAAAACCAGAAATGCAGGGCAGGCCATGAGGAAACGGGAGCCTTGCTACGATGATGGGCGGGATGTAAATTGCCAACAGCCACTCTGGAGAAGTGTACGTTGTGTCCTGAAACATCTAAAAAACTCAGCTTAGAGAGCATAGGGCAGTTCCACTCATGGGCGTATAAATTGGGAAAACTAAAAATCAGCAAGACACAGGCACCCCAACATTTAGGGCTGCTCTGTTGACAAGAACCTCCACTTCGTTACACCTTAAATATCCCAGGAAAGAGAAAAATGGATAAAGAAGTTGTGGTCCTTATGTACAAAGGAATATCACTCAGCCATGAAATCAACGTCATAAGGCTAGTAGCAGCATGATGAGTGGATTTAGGTACGACGATACTAAGTGAAATAAGTCACACAGAAAAAGACACTTATCATAAGATATCACTTATAGAGGGAATGTAAAAACCGCTACCCTTGAACTGAATTACAAAACAGAACAGAGTCACACGTTTAGAAAACACACTATGGCTGCTTAACGGGAAAGGTGAGGTGGGGTGATGCATAAAACAAGGGTTTCAAATTAGCTCAGATACCGTTCCATAAACCCAATATGTAACAGACAAGACCTACTCCTTGCTCAGTGAATTGGACTCAACACCCCCTATTCACGGCCCAAGAATATATCTGACTAGTAAGAATCTTAAAACCTATGTATTGATATCTCTCTGTAAGTGAGTCAAGTGGGTGTAAAGTGACATAAACACAGCAGTGAAAAGCAGCTAAACCCCATTATAAAAATCAATTACTTTTAAAATCCTGTGAAACAAAGACAGTGAAAGAGAGAGAAATTCTTACAAAATTCGTTCAGGGGCTGTGATGCCACCTGGATTGACCATGTATAGACCCACAGCTGATTGAGACATAAGGGTGGACACTCTTGGGGCTGAGAGGTTTGGTGAGGTTGGGTGAGGAAACGCAGACCCTTTAAAGTAATAGTGCGTGGTACCCATCCCATGGGTCCCAAATCTCCAGGTTCAAGGGCATCTTCCTACATCGAAAACGTGCATGAGAAACCCAGAAGATGGTACACTGTGTGATCGGGAAAGGTTTCTAAAATGCACCTCATTTCTCATGTCCTTGTGCTCGGGTTCGCCATTCCAGCCGCATTACTAGCAATCTCCCTCCTTGGAGAATCAGCACCTTTAACCTCCTGTTCCGTACAGGTTGCAATTTGTCCTGAGGATGAACGGGAAGAAGTGGGAACCAATGAGAGACTAGCTCTAGGTGTTGGGACAGGCACAGGTCACTCTATTTTCCCATCAGGAAGAAGAATTAACCACAGGCTCAGCCTGCCGTCCGGGACCAGAATAGGGCCTGAAGCAATCCTGCGCTTTTGCGGCCAGCTCCCAAGAAAGCGAGTTGAAAAATGGAGCTCAGGGGCACTGCAATTCACAAACCTGCAGACTTATAAATGACCACTCTCGTCCACAAATATATTGAGGGAAGGCAACGAAGAGGATTTGAAAGCAAGGCAGAATTGCAGGAAACAGATTTCAGGAGGGAGATTCGAATCGCCTTTAAAGCCCAGGAAAAGCGGCAAAACCTCGATAATGATGCCCTTGGCCAAAAAGGGCGTATGCGTTTTTTCCTGAATATATTCAGGAAAAAACGCATACGCCCTTTTTGGCCAACCAAGCAACTTGGAAAGGCAAATCAGCGCTACAAAGAAGTCTCGCTTCCCATTGGTCAAAAGGGCCATGCTGAATAAAGTGTCAAAACCAGAAATGCAGGGCAGGCCATGAGGAAACGGGAGCCTTGCTACGATGATGGGCGGGATGTAAATTGCCAACAGCCACTCTGGAGAAGTGTACGTTGTGTCCTGAAACATCTAAAAAACTCAGCTTAGAGAGCATAGGGCAGTTCCACTCATGGGCGTATAAATTGGGAAAACTAAAAATCAGCAAGACACAGGCACCCCAACATTTAGGGCTGCTCTGTTGACAAGAACCTCCACTTCGTTACACCTTAAATATCCCAGGAAAGAGAAAAATGGATAAAGAAGTTGTGGTCCTTATGTACAAAGGAATATCACTCAGCCATGAAATCAACGTCATAAGGCTAGTAGCAGCATGATGAGTGGATTTAGGTACGACGATACTAAGTGAAATAAGTCACACAGAAAAAGACACTTATCATAAGATATCACTTATAGAGGGAATGTAAAAACCGCTACCCTTGAACTGAATTACAAAACAGAACAGAGTCACACGTTTAGAAAACACACTATGGCTGCTTAACGGGAAAGGTGAGGTGGGGTGATGCATAAAACAAGGGTTTCAAATTAGCTCAGATACCGTTCCATAAACCCAATATGTAACAGACAAGACCTACTCCTTGCTCAGTGAATTGGACTCAACACCCCCTATTCACGGCCCAAGAATATATCTGACTAGTAAGAATCTTAAAACCTATGTATTGATATCTCTCTGTAAGTGAGTCAAGTGGGTGTAAAGTGACATAAACACAGCAGTGAAAAGCAGCTAAACCCCATTATAAAAATCAATTACTTTTAAAAACCTGTGGAACAAAGACAGTGAAAGAGAGAGAAATTCTTACAAAATTCGTTCAGGGGCTGTGATGCCACCTGGATTGACCATGTATAGACCCACAGCTGATTGAGACATAAGGGTGGACACTCTTGGGGCTGAGAGGTTTGGTGAGGTTGGGTGAGCAAACGCAGACCCTTTAAAGTAATACTGCGTGTTACCCATCCCATGGGTCCCAAATCTCCAGGTTCAAGGCCATCTTAATACATCGAAAACATGCATGAGGAACCCAGAAGATGGTACACCGTGTGATCGGGAAAGGTTTCTAAAACACACCTCATTTCTCATCTCCTTCTGCTCGGGTTCGCCATTCCAGCCGCTTTACTAGCAATCTCCCTCCTTGGAGAATCAGCACCTTTAACCTCCTGTTCCGTACAGGTTGCAATTTGTCCTGAGGATGAACGGGAAGAGGGGGAACCAATGAGAGACTAGCTCTAGGTGTTGGGACAGGCACAGGTCACTCTATTTTCCCATCAGGAAGAAGAATTAAGCACAGGCTCAGCCTGCCGCCCGGGACCAGAATAGGGCCTGAAGCAATCCTGCGCTTTTGCGGCCAGCTCCCAAGAAAGCGAGTTGAAAAATGGAGCTCAGGGGCACTGCAATTCACAAACCTGCAGACTTATAAATGATCACTCTCGTCCACAAATATATTGAGGGAAGGCAACGAAGAGGATTTGAAAGCAAGGCAGAATTGCAGGAAACAGATTTCAGGAGGGAGAGTCAAATCGCCTTTAAAGCACAGGAAAAGCGGGAAAACCTCGACAAGATGCCCTTGGCCAAAAAGGGCGTATGCGTTTTTTCCTGAATATATTCAGGAAAAAACGCATACGCCCTTTTTGGCCAACCAAGCAACCTGGAAAGGCAAATCAGCGCTACAAAGAAGTCTCGCTTCCCATCGGTCAAAAGGGCCATGCTGAATAAAGTGTCAAAACCAGAAATGCAGGGCAGGCCATGAGGAAACGGGAGCCTTGTTACGATGATGGGCGGGATGTAAATTGCCAACAGCCACTCTGGAGAAGTGTACGATGTGTCCTGAAACATCTAAAAAAATCAGCTTAGAGAGCATAGGGCACTTCCACTCATGGGCGTATAAAGTGGGAAAATTAAAAACCAGCAAGACACAGGCACCCCAAAGTTTAGGGCTGCTCTGTTGACAAGAACCTCCAACTTCGTTACACCTTAAATATCCCAGGAAAGAGAAAAATGGATAAAGAAGTTGTGGTCCTTATGTACAATGGAATATCACTCAGCCATGAAATCAACGTCATAAGGCTAGTAGCAGCATGATGAGAGGATTTAGGTACGACGATTCTAAGTGAAATAAGTCACACAGAAAAAGACACTTATCATAAGATATCACTTATAGAGGGAATGTAAAAACCGCTACCCTTGAACTGAATTACAAAACAGAACAGAGTCACACGTTTAGAAAACACACTATGGCTGCTTAACGGGAAAGGTGAGGTGGGGTGATGCATAAAACAAGGGTTTCAAATTAGCTCAGATACCGTTCCAGAAACCCAATATGTAACAGACAAGACCTACTCCTTGCTCAGTGAATTGGACTCAACACCCCCTATTCACGGCCCAAGAATATATCTGACTAGTAAGAATCTTAAAACCTATGTATTGATATCTCTTAGTAAGTGAGTGAAGTGGGTGAAAAGTGGCATAAACACAGCAGTGAAAAGCAGCTAAACCCCATTATAAAAATCAATTACTTTTAAAAACCTGTGAAAAAAAGACAGTGAAAGAGAGAGAAATTCTTACAAAATTCGTTCAGGGGCAGTTATGCTACCTGGATTGACCATATCTAGACCCACAGCTGATTGAGACATAAGGGTGGACACTCTTGGGGCTGAGAGGTTTGGTGAGATTGGGTGAGCAAACGCAGACCCTTTAAAGTAATAGTGCGTGGTACCCATCCCATGGGTCCCAAATCTCCAGGTTCAAGGGCATCTTCCTACATCGAAAACGTGCATGAGAAACCCAGAAGATGGTACACTGTGTGATCGGGAAAGGTTTCTAAAACGCACCTCATTTCTCATGTCCTTGTGCTCGGGTTCGCCATTCCAGCCGCATTACTAGCAATCTCCCTCCTTGGAGAATCAGCACCTTTAACCTCCTGTTCCGTACAGGTTGCAATTTGTCCTGAGGATGAACGGGAAGAAGTGGGAACCAATGAGAGACTAGCTCTAGGTGTTGGGACAGGTACAGGTCACTCTATTTTCCCATCAGGAAGAAGAATTAACCACAGGCTCAGCCTGCCGCCCGGGACCAGAATAGGGCCTGAAGCAATCCTGCGCTTTTGCGGCCAGCTCCCAAGAAAGCGAGTTGAAAAATGGAGCTCAGGGGCACTGCAATTCACAAACCTGCAGACTTATAAATGACCACTCTCGTCCACAAATATATTGAGGGAAGGCAACGAAGAGGATTTGAAAGCAAGGCAGAATTGCAGGAAACAGATTTCAGGAGGGAGATTCGAATCGCCTTTAAAGCACAGGAAAAGCGGCAAAACCTCGACAATGATGCCCTTGGCCAAAAAGGGCGTATGCGTTTTTTCCTGAATATATTCAGGAAAAAACGCATACGCCCTTTTTGGCCAACCAAGCAACCTGGAAAGGCAAATCAGCGCTACAAAGAAGTCTCGCTTCCCATCGGTCAAAAGGGCCAAGCTGAATAAAGTGTCAAAACCAGAACTGCAGGGCAGGCCATGGAGGAACGGGAGCCTTGCTACGCTGATGGGCGGGATGTAAATTGCCAACAGCCACTCTGGAGAAGTGTACGGTGTGTCCTGAAACATCTAAAAAACTCAGCTTAGAGAGCATAGGGCACTTCCACTCATGGGCGTATAAATTGGGAAAACTAAAAATCAGCAAGACACAGGCACCCCAACGTTTAGGGCTGCTCTGTTGACAAGAACCTCCACTTCGTTACACCTTAAATATCTCAGGAAAGAGAAAGATGGATAAATAAGTTGTGGTCCTTATGTACAATGGAATATCACTCAGCCATGAAATCAACGTCATAAGGCTAGTAGCAGCATGATGAGAGGATTTAGGTACGACGATTCTAAGTGAAATAAGTCACACAGAAAAAGACACTTATCATAAGATATCACTTATAGAGGGAATGTAAAAACCGCTACCCTTGAACTGAATTACAAAACAGAACAGAGTCACACGTTTAGAAAACACACTATGGCTGCTTAACGGGAAAGGTGAGGTGGGGTGATGCATAAAACAAGGGTTTCAAATTAGCTCAGATACCGTTCCATAAACCCAATATGTAATAGACAAGACCTACTCCTTGCTCAGTGAATTGGACTCGACACCCCCTATTCACGGCCCAAGAATATATCTGACTAGTAAGAATCTTAAAACCTATGTATTGATATCTCTCTGTAAGTGAGTCAAGTGGGTGTAAAGTGACATAAACACAGCAGTGAAAAGCAGCTAAACCCCATTATAAAAATCAATTACTTTTAAAATCCTGTGAAACAAAGACAGTGAAAGAGAGAGAAATTCTTACAAAATTCGTTCAGGGGCTGTGATGCCACCTGGATTGACCATGTATAGACCCACAGCTGATTGAGACATAAGGGTGGACACTCTTGGGGCTGAGAGGTTTGGTGAGGTTGGGTGAGGAAACGCAGACCCTTTAAAGTAATAGTGCGTGGTACCCATCCCATGGGTCCCAAATCTCCAGGTTCAAGGGCATCTTCCTACATCGAAAACGTGCATGAGAAACCCAGAAGATGGTACACTGTGTGATCGGGAAAGGTTTCTAAAACGCACCTCATTTCTCATGTCCTTGTGCTCGGGTTCGCCATTCCAGCCTCATTACTAGCAATCTCCCTCCTTGGAGAATCAGCACCTTTAACCTCCTGTTCCGTACAGGTTGCAATTTGTCCTGAGGATGAACGGGAAGAAGTGGGAACCAATGAGAGACTAGCTCTAGGTGTTGGGACAGGCACAGGTCACTCTATTTTCCCATCAGGAAGAAGAATTAACCACAGGCTCAGCCTGCCGTCCGGGACCAGAATAGGGCCTGAAGCAATCCTGCGCTTTTGCGGCCAGCTCCCAAGAAAGCGAGTTGAAAAATGGAGCTCAGGGGCACTGCAATTCACAAACCTGCAGACTTATAAATGACCACTCTCGTCCACAAATATATTGAGGGAAGGCAACGAAGAGGATTTGAAAGCAAGGCAGAATTGCAGGAAACAGATTTCAGGAGGGAGATTCGAATCGCCTTTAAAGCCCAGGAAAAGCGGCAAAACCTCGATAATGATGCCCTTGGCCAAAAAGGGCGTATGCGTTTTTTCCTGAATATATTCAGGAAAAAACGCATACGCCCTTTTTGGCCAACCAAGCAACTTGGAAAGGCAAATCAGCGCTACAAAGAAGTCTCGCTTCCCATTGGTCAAAAGGGCCATGCTGAATAAAGTGTCAAAACCAGAAATGCAGGGCAGGCCATGAGGAAACGGGAGCCTTGCTACGATGATGGGAGGGATGTAAATTGCCAACAGCCACTCTGGAGAAGTGTACGTTGTGTCCTGAAACATCTAAAAAACTCAGCTTAGAGAGCATAGGGCAGTTCCACTCATGGGCGTATAAATTGGGAAAACTAAAAATCAGCAAGACACAGGCACCCCAACATTTAGGGCTGCTCTGTTGACAAGAACCTCCACTTCGTTACACCTTAAATATCCCAGGAAAGAGAAAAATGGATAAAGAAGTTGTGGTCCTTATGTACAAAGGAATATCACTCAGCCATGAAATCAACGTCATAAGGCTAGTAGCAGCATGATGAGTGGATTTAGGTACGACGATACTAAGTGAAATAAGTCACACAGAAAAAGACACTTATCATAAGATATCACTTATAGAGGGAATGTAAAAACCGCTACCCTTGAACTGAATTACAAAACAGAACAGAGTCACACGTTTAGAAAACACACTATGGCTGCTTAACGGGAAAGGTGAGGTGGGGTGATGCATAAAACAAGGGTTTCAAATTAGCTCAGATACCGTTCCATAAACCCAATATGTAACAGACAAGACCTACTCCTTGCTCAGTGAATTGGACTCAACACCCCCTATTCACGGCCCAAGAATATATCTGACTAGTAAGAATCTTAAAACCTATGTATTGATATCTCTCTGTAAGGGAGTCAAGTGGGTGTAAAGTGACATAAACACAGCAGTGAAAAGCAGCTAAACCCCATTATAAAAATCAATTACTTTTAAAAACCTGTGGAACAAAGACAGTGAAAGAGAGAGAAATTCTTACAAAATTCGTTCAGGGGCTGTGATGCCACCTGGATTGACCATGTATAGACCCACAGCTGATTGAGACATAAGGGTGGACACTCTTGGGGCTGAGAGGTTTGGTGAGGTTGGGTGAGCAAACGCAGACCCTTTAAAGTAATACTGCGTGTTACCCATCCCATGGGTCCCAAATCTCCAGGTTCAAGGGCATCTTCCTACATCGAAAACGTGCATGAGAAACCCAGAAGATGGTACACTGTGTGATCGGGAAAGGTTTCTAAAACGCACCTCATTTCTCATGTCCTTGTGCTCGGGTTCGCCATTCCAGCCGCATTACTAGCAATCTCCCTCCTTGGAGAATCAGCACCTTTAACCTCCTGTTCCGTACAGGTTGCAATTTGTCCTGAGGATGAACGGGAAGAAGTGGGAACCAATGAGAGACTAGCTCTAGGTGTTGGGACAGGCACAGGTCACTCTATTTTCCCATCAGGAAGAAGAATTAACCACAGGCTCAGCCTGCCGTCCGGGACCAGAATAGGGCCTGAAGCAATCCTGCGCTTTTGCGGCCAGCTCCCAAGAAAGCGAGTTGAAAAATGGAGCTCAGGGGCACTGCAATTCACAAACCTGCAGACTTATAAATGACCACTCTCGTCCACAAATATATTGAGGGAAGGCAACGAAGAGGATTTGAAAGCAAGGCAGAATTGCAGGAAACAGATTTCAGGAGGGAGATTCGAATCGCCTTTAAAGCCCAGGAAAAGCGGCAAAACCTCGATAATGATGCCCTTGGCCAAAAAGGGCGTATGCGTTTTTTCCTGAATATATTCAGGAAAAAACGCATACGCCCTTTTTGGCCAACCAAGCAACTTGGAAAGGCAAATCAGCGCTACAAAGAAGTCTCGCTTCCCATTGGTCAAAAGGGCCATGCTGAATAAAGTGTCAAAACCAGAAATGCAGGGCAGGCCATGAGGAAACGGGAGCCTTGCTACGATGATGGGCGGGATGTAAATTGCCAACAGCCACTCTGGAGAAGTGTACGTTGTGTCCTGAAACATCTAAAAAACTCAGCTTAGAGAGCATAGGGCAGTTCCACTCATGGGCGTATAAATTGGGAAAACTAAAAATCAGCAAGACACAGGCACCCCAACATTTAGGGCTGCTCTGTTGACAAGAACCTCCACTTCGTTACACCTTAAATATCCCAGGAAAGAGAAAAATGGATAAAGAAGTTGTGGTCCTTATGTACAAAGGAATATCACTCAGCCATGAAATCAACGTCATAAGGCTAGTAGCAGCATGATGAGTGGATTTAGGTACGACGATACTAAGTGAAATAAGTCACACAGAAAAAGACACTTATCATAAGATATCACTTATAGAGGGAATGTAAAAACCGCTACCCTTGAACTGAATTACAAAACAGAACAGAGTCACACGTTTAGAAAACACACTATGGCTGCTTAACGGGAAAGGTGAGGTGGGGTGATGCATAAAACAAGGGTTTCAAATTAGCTCAGATACCGTTCCATAAACCCAATATGTAACAGACAAGACCTACTCCTTGCTCAGTGAATTGGACTCAACACCCCCTATTCACGGCCCAAGAATATATCTGACTAGTAAGAATCTTAAAACCTATGTATTGATATCTCTCTGTAAGTGAGTCAAGTGGGTGTAAAGTGACATAAACACAGCAGTGAAAAGCAGCTAAACCCCATTATAAAAATCAATTACTTTTAAAATCCTGTGAAACAAAGACAGTGAAAGAGAGAGAAATTCTTACAAAATTCGTTCAGGGGCTGTGATGCCACCTGGATTGACCATGTATAGACCCACAGCTGATTGAGACATAAGGGTGGACACTCTTGGGGCTGAGAGGTTTGGTGAGGTTGGGTGAGGAAACGCAGACCCTTTAAAGTAATAGTGCGTGGTACCCATCCCATGGGTCCCAAATCTCCAGGTTCAAGGGCATCTTCCTACATCGAAAACGTGCATGAGAAACCCAGAAGATGGTACACTGTGTGATCGGGAAAGGTTTCTAAAACGCACCTCATTTCTCATGTCCTTGTGCTCGGGTTCGCCATTCCAGCCGCATTACTAGCAATCTCCCTCCTTGGAGAATCAGCACCTTTAACCTCCTGTTCCGTACAGGTTGCAATTTGTCCTGAGGATGAACGGGAAGAAGTGGGAACCAATGAGAGACTAGCTCTAGGTGTTGGGACAGGCACAGGTCACTCTATTTTCCCATCAGGAAGAAGAATTAACCACAGGCTCAGCCTGCCGTCCGGGACCAGAATAGGGCCTGAAGCAATCCTGCGCTTTTGCGGCCAGCTCCCAAGAAAGCGAGTTGAAAAATGGAGCTCAGGGGCACTGCAATTCACAAACCTGCAGACTTATAAATGACCACTCTCGTCCACAAATATATTGAGGGAAGGCAACGAAGAGGATTTGAAAGCAAGGCAGAATTGCAGGAAACAGATTTCAGGAGGGAGATTCGAATCGCCTTTAAAGCCCAGGAAAAGCGGCAAAACCTCGATAATGATGCCCTTGGCCAAAAAGGGCGTATGCGTTTTTTCCTGAATATATTCAGGAAAAAACGCATACGCCCTTTTTGGCCAACCAAGCAACTTGGAAAGGCAAATCAGCGCTACAAAGAAGTCTCGCTTCCCATTGGTCAAAAGGGCCATGCTGAATAAAGTGTCAAAACCAGAAATGCAGGGCAGGCCATGAGGAAACGGGAGCCTTGCTACGATGATGGGCGGGATGTAAATTGCCAACAGCCACTCTGGAGAAGTGTACGTTGTGTCCTGAAACATCTAAAAAACTCAGCTTAGAGAGCATAGGGCAGTTCCACTCATGGGCGTATAAATTGGGAAAACTAAAAATCAGCAAGACACAGGCACCCCAACATTTAGGGCTGCTCTGTTGACAAGAACCTCCACTTCGTTACACCTTAAATATCCCAGGAAAGAGAAAAATGGATAAAGAAGTTGTGGTCCTTATGTACAAAGGAATATCACTCAGCCATGAAATCAACGTCATAAGGCTAGTAGCAGCATGATGAGTGGATTTAGGTACGACGATACTAAGTGAAATAAGTCACACAGAAAAAGACACTTATCATAAGATATCACTTATAGAGGGAATGTAAAAACCGCTACCCTTGAACTGAATTACAAAACAGAACAGAGTCACACGTTTAGAAAACACACTATGGCTGCTTAACGGGAAAGGTGAGGTGGGGTGATGCATAAAACAAGGGTTTCAAATTAGCTCAGATACCGTTCCATAAACCCAATATGTAACAGACAAGACCTACTCCTTGCTCAGTGAATTGGACTCAACACCCCCTATTCACGGCCCAAGAATATATCTGACTAGTAAGAATCTTAAAACCTATGTATTGATATCTCTCTGTAAGTGAGTCAAGTGGGTGTAAAGTGACATAAACACAGCAGTGAAAAGCAGCTAAACCCCATTATAAAAATCAATTACTTTTAAAAACCTGTGGAACAAAGACAGTGAAAGAGAGAGAAATTCTTACAAAATTCGTTCAGGGGCTGTGATGCCACCTGGATTGACCATGTATAGACCCACAGCTGATTGAGACATAAGGGTGGACACTCTTGGGGCTGAGAGGTTTGGTGAGGTTGGGTGAGCAAACGCAGACCCTTTAAAGTAATACTGCGTGTTACCCATCCCATGGGTCCCAAATCTCCAGGTTCAAGGCCATCTTAATACATCGAAAACATGCATGAGGAACCCAGAAGATGGTACACCGTGTGATCGGGAAAGGTTTCTAAAACACACCTCATTTCTCATCTCCTTCTGCTCGGGTTCGCCATTCCAGCCGCTTTACTAGCAATCTCCCTCCTTGGAGAATCAGCACCTTTAACCTCCTGTTCCGTACAGGTTGCAATTTGTCCTGAGGATGAACGGGAAGAGGGGGAACCAATGAGAGACTAGCTCTAGGTGTTGGGACAGGCACAGGTCACTCTATTTTCCCATCAGGAAGAAGAATTAAGCACAGGCTCAGCCTGCCGCCCGGGACCAGAATAGGGCCTGAAGCAATCCTGCGCTTTTGCGGCCAGCTCCCAAGAAAGCGAGTTGAAAAATGGAGCTCAGGGGCACTGCAATTCACAAACCTGCAGACTTATAAATGATCACTCTCGTCCACAAATATATTGAGGGAAGGCAACGAAGAGGATTTGAAAGCAAGGCAGAATTGCAGGAAACAGATTTCAGGAGGGAGAGTCAAATCGCCTTTAAAGCACAGGAAAAGCGGGAAAACCTCGACAAGATGCCCTTGGCCAAAAAGGGCGTATGCGTTTTTTCCTGAATATATTCAGGAAAAAACGCATACGCCCTTTTTGGCCAACCAAGCAACCTGGAAAGGCAAATCAGCGCTACAAAGAAGTCTCGCTTCCCATCGGTCAAAAGGGCCATGCTGAATAAAGTGTCAAAACCAGAAATGCAGGGCAGGCCATGAGGAAACGGGAGCCTTGTTACGATGATGGGCGGGATGTAAATTGCCAACAGCCACTCTGGAGAAGTGTACGATGTGTCCTGAAACATCTAAAAAAATCAGCTTAGAGAGCATAGGGCACTTCCACTCATGGGCGTATAAAGTGGGAAAATTAAAAACCAGCAAGACACAGGCACCCCAAAATTTAGGGCTGCTCTGTTGACAAGAACCTCCAACTTCGTTACACCTTAAATATCCCAGGAAAGAGAAAAATGGATAAAGAAGTTGTGGTCCTTATGTACAATGGAATATCACTCAGCCATGAAATCAACGTCATAAGGCTAGTAGCAGCATGATGAGTGGATTTAGGTACGACGATTCTAAGTGAAATAAGTCACACAGAAAAAGACACTTATCATAAGATATCACTTATAGAGGGAATGAAAAAACCGCTACCCTTGAACTGAATTACAAAACAGAACAGAGTCACACGTTTAGAAAACACACAATGGCTGCTTAACGGGAAAGGTGAGGTGGGGTGATGAATAAAACAAGGGTTTCAAATTAGCTCAGATACCGTTCCATAAACCCAATATGTAATAGACAAGACCTACTCCTTGCTCAGTGAATTGGACTCAACACCCCCTATTCACGGCCCAAGAATATATGTGACTAGTAAGAATCTTAAAACCTATGTATTGATATCTCTCTGTAAGTGAGTCAAGTGGGTGTAAAGTGACATAAACACAGCAGTGAAAAGCAGCTAAACCCCATTATAAAAATCAATTACTTTTAAAATCCTGTGAAACAAAGACAGTGAAAGAGAGAGAAATTCTTACAAAATTCGTTCAGGGGCTGTGATGCCACCTGGATTGACCATGTATAGACCCACAGCTGATTGAGACATAAGGGTGGACACTCTTGGGGCTGAGAGGTTTGGTGAGGTTGGGTGAGGAAACGCAGACCCTTTAAAGTAATAGTGCGTGGTACCCATCCCATGGGTCCCAAATCTCCAGGTTCAAGGGCATCTTCCTACATCGAAAACGTGCATGAGAAACCCAGAAGATGGTACACTGTGTGATCGGGAAAGGTTTCTAAAACGCACCTCATTTCTCATGTCCTTGTGCTCGGGTTCGCCATTCCAGCCGCATTACTAGCAATCTCCCTCCTTGGAGAATCAGCACCTTTAACCTCCTGTTCCGTACAGGTTGCAATTTGTCCTGAGGATGAACGGGAAGAAGTGGGAACCAATGAGAGACTAGCTCTAGGTGTTGGGACAGGCACAGGTCACTCTATTTTCCCATCAGGAAGAAGAATTAACCACAGGCTCAGCCTGCCGTCCGGGACCAGAATAGGGCCTGAAGCAATCCTGCGCTTTTGCGGCCAGCTCCCAAGAAAGCGAGTTGAAAAATGGAGCTCAGGGGCACTGCAATTCACAAACCTGCAGACTTATAAATGACCACTCTCGTCCACAAATATATTGAGGGAAGGCAACGAAGAGGATTTGAAAGCAAGGCAGAATTGCAGGAAACAGATTTCAGGAGGGAGATTCGAATCGCCTTTAAAGCCCAGGAAAAGTGGCAAAACCTCGATAATGATGCCCTTGGCCAAAAAGGGCGTATGCGTTTTTTCCTGAATATATTCAGGAAAAAACGCATACGCCCTTTTTGGCCAACCAAGCAACTTGGAAAGGCAAATCAGCGCTACAAAGAAGTCTCGCTTCCCATTGGTCAAAAGGGCCATGCTGAATAAAGTGTCAAAACCAGAAATGCAGGGCAGGCCATGAGGAAACGGGAGCCTTGCTACGATGATGGGCGGGATGTAAATTGCCAACAGCCACTCTGGAGAAGTGTACGTTGTGTCCTGAAACATCTAAAAAACTCAGCTTAGAGAGCATAGGGCAGTTCCACTCATGGGCGTATAAATTGGGAAAACTAAAAATCAGCAAGACACAGGCACCCCAACATTTAGGGCTGCTCTGTTGACAAGAACCTCCACTTCGTTACACCTTAAATATCCCAGGAAAGAGAAAAATGGATAAAGAAGTTGTGGTCCTTATGTACAAAGGAATATCACTCAGCCATGAAATCAACGTCATAAGGCTAGTAGCAGCATGATGAGTGGATTTAGGTACGACGATACTAAGTGAAATAAGTCACACAGAAAAAGACACTTATCATAAGATATCACTTATAGAGGGAATGTAAAAACCGCTACCCTTGAACTGAATTACAAAACAGAACAGAGTCACACGTTTAGAAAACACACTATGGCTGCTTAACGGGAAAGGTGAGGTGGGGTGATGCATAAAACAAGGGTTTCAAATTAGCTCAGATACCGTTCCATAAACCCAATATGTAACAGACAAGACCTACTCCTTGCTCAGTGAATTGGACTCAACACCCCCTATTCACGGCCCAAGAATATATCTGACTAGTAAGAATCTTAAAACCTATGTATTGATATCTCTCTGTAAGTGAGTCAAGTGGGTGTAAAGTGACATAAACACAGCAGTGAAAAGCAGCTAAACCCCATTATAAAAATCAATTACTTTTAAAAACCTGTGGAACAAAGACAGTGAAAGAGAGAGAAATTCTTACAAAATTCGTTCAGGGGCTGTGATGCCACCTGGATTGACCATGTATAGACCCACAGCTGATTGAGACATAAGGGTGGACACTCTTGGGGCTGAGAGGTTTGGTGAGGTTGGGTGAGCAAACGCAGACCCTTTAAAGTAATACTGCGTGTTACCCATCCCATGGGTCCCAAATCTCCAGGTTCAAGGCCATCTTAATACATCGAAAACATGCATGAGGAACCCAGAAGATGGTACACCGTGTGATCGGGAAAGGTTTCTAAAACACACCTCATTTCTCATCTCCTTCTGCTCGGGTTCGCCATTCCAGCCGCTTTACTAGCAATCTCCCTCCTTGGAGAATCAGCACCTTTAACCTCCTGTTCCGTACAGGTTGCAATTTGTCCTGAGGATGAACGGGAAGAGGGGGAACCAATGAGAGACTAGCTCTAGGTGTTGGGACAGGCACAGGTCACTCTATTTTCCCATCAGGAAGAAGAATTAAGCACAGGCTCAGCCTGCCGCCCGGGACCAGAATAGGGCCTGAAGCAATCCTGCGCTTTTGCGGCCAGCTCCCAAGAAAGCGAGTTGAAAAATGGAGCTCAGGGGCACTGCAATTCACAAACCTGCAGACTTATAAATGATCACTCTCGTCCACAAATATATTGAGGGAAGGCAACGAAGAGGATTTGAAAGCAAGGCAGAATTGCAGGAAACAGATTTCAGGAGGGAGAGTCAAATCGCCTTTAAAGCACAGGAAAAGCGGGAAAACCTCGACAAGATGCCCTTGGCCAAAAAGGGCGTATGCGTTTTTTCCTGAATATATTCAGGAAAAAACGCATACGCCCTTTTTGGCCAACCAAGCAACCTGGAAAGGCAAATCAGCGCTACAAAGAAGTCTCGCTTCCCATCGGTCAAAAGGGCCATGCTGAATAAAGTGTCAAAACCAGAAATGCAGGGCAGGCCATGAGGAAACGGGAGCCTTGTTACGATGATGGGCGGGATGTAAATTGCCAACAGCCACTCTGGAGAAGTGTACGATGTGTCCTGAAACATCTAAAAAAATCAGCTTAGAGAGCATAGGGCACTTCCACTCATGGGCGTATAAAGTGGGAAAATTAAAAACCAGCAAGACACAGGCACCCCAAAGTTTAGGGCTGCTCTGTTGACAAGAACCTCCAACTTCGTTACACCTTAAATATCCCAGGAAAGAGAAAAATGGATAAAGAAGTTGTGGTCCTTATGTACAATGGAATATCACTCAGCCATGAAATCAACGTCATAAGGCTAGTAGCAGCATGATGAGTGGATTTAGGTACGACGATTCTAAGTGAAATAAGTCACACAGAAAAAGACACTTATCATAAGATATCACTTATAGAGGGAATGAAAAAACCGCTACCCTTGAACTGAATTACAAAACAGAACAGAGTCACACGTTTAGAAAACACACAATGGCTGCTTAACGGGAAAGGTGAGGTGGGGTGATGAATAAAACAAGGGTTTCAAATTAGCTCAGATACCGTTCCATAAACCCAATATGTACTAGACAAGACCTACTCCTTGCTCAGTGAATTGGACTCAACACCCCCTATTCACGGCCCAAGAATATATGTGACTAGTAAGAATCTTAAAACCTATGTATTGATATCTCTCTGTAAGTGAGTCAAGTGGGTGTAAAGTGACATAAACACAGCAGTGAAAAGCAGCTAAACCCCATTATAAAAATCAATTACTTTTAAAATCCTGTGAAACAAAGACAGTGAAAGAGAGAGAAATTCTTACAAAATTCGTTCAGGGGCTGTGATGCCACCTGGATTGACCATGTATAGACCCACAGCTGATTGAGACATAAGGGTGGACACTCTTGGGGCTGAGAGGTTTGGTGAGGTTGGGTGAGCAAACGCAGACCCTTTAAAGTAATACTGCGTGCTACCCATCCCATGGGTCCCAAATCTCCAGGTTCAAGGGCATCTTCCTACATCGAAAACATGCATGAGAAACCCAGAAGATGGTACACCGTGTGATCGGGAAAGGTTTCTAAAACGCACCTCATTTCTCATCTCCTTGTGTTCGGGTTCGCCATTCCAGCCGCTTTACTAGCAATCTCCCTCCTTGGAGAATCAGCACCTTTAACCTCCTGTTCCGTACAGGTTGCAATTTGTCCTGAGGATGAACGGGAAGAGGGGGAACCAATGAGAGACTAGCTCTAGGTGTTGGGACAGGCACAGGTCACTCTATTTTCCCATCAGGTAGAAGAATTAAGCACAGGCTCAGCCTGCCGCCCGGGACCAGAATAGGGCCTGAAGCAATCCTGCGCTTTTGCGGCCAGCTCCCAAGAAAGCGAGTTGAAAAATGGAGCTCAGGGGCACTGCAATTCACAAACCTGCAGACTTATAAATGATCACTCTCGTCCACAAATATATTGAGGGAAGGCAACGAAGAGGATTTGAAAGCAAGGCAGAATTGCAGGAAACAGATTTCAGGAGGGAGAGTCAAATCGCCTTTAAAGCACAGGAAAAGCGGCAAAACCTCGACAAGATGCCCTTGGCCAAAAAGGGCGTATGCGTTTTTTCCTGAACATATTCAGGAAAAAACGCATACGCCCTTTTTGGCCAACCAAGCAACCTGGAAAGGCAAATCAGCGCTACAAAGAAGTCTCGCTTCCCATCGGTCAAAAGGGCCATGCTGAATAAAGTGTCAAAACCAGAAATGCAGGGCAGGCCATGAGGAAACGGGAGCCTTGTTACGATGATGGGCGGGATGTAAATTGCCAACAGCCACTCTGGAGAAGTGTACGATGTGTCCTGAAACATCTAAAAAACTCAGCTTAGAGAGCATAGGGCACTTCCACTCATGGGCGAATAAAGTGGGAAAATTAAAAACCAGCAAGACACAGGCACCCCAAAGTTTAAGGGCTGCTCTGTTGACAAGAACCTCCAACTTCGTTACACCTTAAATATCCCAGGAAAGAGAAAAATGGATAAAGAAGTTGTGGTCCTTATGTACAATGGAATATCACTCAGCCATGAAATCAACGTCATAAGGCTAGTAGCAGCATGATGAGTGGATTTAGGTACGACGATTCTAAGTGAAATAAGTCACACAGAAAAAGACACTTATCATAAGATATCACTTATAGAGGGAATGAAAAAACCGCTACCCTTGAACTGAATTACAAAACAGAACAGAGTCACACGTTTAGAAAACACACAATGGCTGCTTAACGGGAAAGGTGAGGTGGGGTGATGAATAAAACAAGGGTTTCAAATTAGCTCAGATACCGTTCCATAAACCCAATATGTACTAGACAAGACCTACTCCTTGCTCAGTGAATTGGACTCAAAACCCCCTATTCACGGCCCAAGAATATATCTGACTAGTAAGAATCTTAAAACCTATGTATTGATATCTCTCTGTAAGTGAGTCAAGTGGGTGTGAAGTGACATAAACACAGCAGTGAAAAGCACCTAAACCCCATTATAAAAATCAATTACTTTTAAAAACCTGTGAAAAAAAGACAGTGAAAGAGAGAGAAATTCTTACAAAATTCGTTCAGGGGCAGTTATGCTACCTGGATTGACCATATCTAGACCCACAGCTGATTGAGACATAAGGGTGGACACTCTTGGGGCTGAGAGGTTTGGTGAGATTGGGTGAGCAAACGCAGACCCTTTAAAGTAATAGTGCGTGGTACCCATCCCATGGGTCCCAAATCTCCAGGTTCAAGGGCATCTTCCTACATCGAAAACGTGCATGAGAAACCCAGAAGATGGTACACTGTGTGATCGGGAAAGGTTTCTAAAACGCACCTCATTTCTCATGTCCTTGTGCTCGGGTTCGCCATTCCAGCCGCATTACTAGCAATCTCCCTCCTTGGAGAATCAGCACCTTTAACCTCCTGTTCCGTACAGGTTGCAATTTGTCCTGAGGATGAACGGGAAGAAGTGGGAACCAATGAGAGACTAGCTCTAGGTGTTGGGACAGGCACAGGTCACTCTATTTTCCCATCAGGAAGAAGAATTAAGCACAGGCTCAGCCTGCCGTCCGGGACCAGAATAGGGCCTGAAGCAATCCTGCGCTTTTGCGGCCAGCTCCCAAGAAAGCGAGTTGAAAAATGGAGCTCAGGGGCACTGCAATTCACAAACCTGCAGACTTATAAATGACCACTCTCGTCCACAAATATACTGAGGGAAGGCAACGAAGAGGATTTGAAAGCAAGGCAGAATTGCAGGAAACAGATTTCAGGAGGGAGATTCGAATCGCCTTTAAAGCACAGGAAAAGCGGCAAAACCTCGACAATGATGCCCTTGGCCAAAAAGGGCGTATGCGTTTTTTCCTGAATATATTCAGGAAAAAACGCATACGCCCTTTTTGGCCAACCAAGCAACCTGGAAAGGCAAATCAGCGCTACAAAGAAGTCTCGCTTCCCATCGGTGAAAAGGGCCAAGCTGAATAAAGTGTCAAAACCAGAACTGCAGGGCAGGCCATGGAGGAACGGGAGCCTTGCTACGCTGATGGGCGGGATGTAAATTGCCAACAGCCACTCTGGAGAAGTGTACGGTGTGTCCTGAAACATCTAAAAAACTCAGCTTAGAGAGCATAGGGCACTTCCACTCATGCGCGTATAAATTGGGAAAACTAAAAATCAGCAAGACACAGGCACCCCAACGTTTAGGGCTGCTCTGTTGACAAGAACCTCCACTTCGTTACACCTTAAATATCTCAGGAAAGAGAAAGATGGATAAATAAGTTGTGGTCCTTATGTACAATGGAATATCACTCAGCCATGAAATCAACGTCATAAGGCTAGTAGCAGCATGATGAGAGGATTTAGGTACGACGATTCTAAGTGAAATAAGTCACACAGAAAAAGACACTTATCATAAGATATCACTTATAGAGGGAATGTAAAAACCGCTACCCTTGAACTGAATTACAAAACAGAACAGAGTCACACGTTTAGAAAACACACTATGGCTGCTTAACGGGAAAGGTGAGGTGGGGTGATGCATAAAACAAGGGTTTCAAATTAGCTCAGATACCGTTCCATAAACCCAATATGTAATAGACAAGACCTACTCCTTGCTCAGTGAATTGGACTCGACACCCCCTATTCACGGCCCAAGAATATATCTGACTAGTAAGAATCTTAAAACCTATGTATTGATATCTCTCTGTAAGTGAGTCAAGTGGGTGTAAAGTGACATAAACACAGCAGTGAAAAGCAGCTAAACCCCATTATAAAAATCAATTACTTTTAAAATCCTGTGAAACAAAGACAGTGAAAGAGAGAGAAATTCTTACAAAATTCGTTCAGGGGCTGTGATGCCACCTGGATTGACCATGTATAGACCCACAGCTGATTGAGACATAAGGGTGGACACTCTTGGGGCTGAGAGGTTTGGTGAGGTTGGGTGAGGAAACGCAGACCCTTTAAAGTAATAGTGCGTGGTACCCATCCCATGGGTCCCAAATCTCCAGGTTCAAGGGCATCTTCCTACATCGAAAACGTGCATGAGAAACCCAGAAGATGGTACACTGTGTGATCGGGAAAGGTTTCTAAAACGCACCTCATTTCTCATGTCCTTGTGCTCGGGTTCGCCATTCCAGCCGCATTACTAGCAATCTCCCTCCTTGGAGAATCAGCACCTTTAACCTCCTGTTCCGTACAGGTTGCAATTTGTCCTGAGGATGAACGGGAAGAAGTGGGAACCAATGAGAGACTAGCTCTAGGTGTTGGGACAGGCACAGGTCACTCTATTTTCCCATCAGGAAGAAGAATTAACCACAGGCTCAGCCTGCCGTCCGGGACCAGAATAGGGCCTGAAGCAATCCTGCGCTTTTGCGGCCAGCTCCCAAGAAAGCGAGTTTAAAAATGGAGCTCAGGGGCACTGCAATTCACAAACCTGCAGACTTATAAATGACCACTCTCGTCCACAAATATATTGAGGGAAGGCAACGAAGAGGATTTGAAAGCAAGGCAGAATTGCAGGAAACAGATTTCAGGAGGGAGATTCGAATCACCATTAAAGCACAGGAAAAGCGGCAAAACCTCGACAATGATGCCCTTGGCCAAAAAGGGCGTATGCGTTTTTTCCTGAATATATTCAGGAAAAAACGCATACGCCCTTTTTGGCCAACCAAGCAACCTGGAAAGTCAAATCAGCGCTACAAAGAAGTCTCGCTTCCCATCGGTCAAAAGGGCCAAGCTGAATAAAGTGTCAAAACCAGAACTGCAGGGCAGGCCATGGAGAAACGGGAGCCTTGCTACGCTGATGGGCGGGATGTAAATTGCCAACAGCCACTCTGGAGAAGTGTACGGTGTGTCCTGAAACATCTAAAAAACTCAGCTTAGAGAGCATAGGGCACTTCCACTCATGGGCGTATAAATTGGGAAAAGTAAAAATCAGCAAGACACAGGCACCCCAACGTTTAGGGCTGCTCTGTTGACAAGAACCTCCACTTCGTTACACCTTAAATATCTCAGGAAAGAGAAAGATGGATAAATAAGTTGTGGTCCTTATGTACAATGGAATATCACTCAGCCATGAAATCAACGTCATAAGGCTACTAGCAGCATGATGAGAGGATTTAGGTACGACGATTCTAAGTGAAATAAGTCACACAGAAAAAGACACTTGTCATAAGATATCACTTATAGAGGGAATGTAAAAACCGCTACCCTTGAACTGAATTACAAAACAGAACAGAGTCACACGTTTAGAAAACACACTATGGCTGCTTAACGGGAAAGGTGAGGTGGGGTGATGCATAAAACAAGGGTTTCAAATTAGCTCAGATACCGTTCCATAAACCCAATATGTAATAGACAAGACCTACTCCTTGCTCAGTGAATTGGACTCGACACCCCCTATTCACGGCCCAAGAATATATCTGACTAGTAAGAATCTTAAAACCTATGTATTGATATCTCTCTGTAAGTGAGTCAAGTGGGTGTAAAGTGACATAAACACAGCAGTGAAAAGCAGCTAAACCCCATTATAAAAATCAATTACTTTTAAAATCCTGTGAAACAAAGACAGTGAAAGAGAGAGAAATTCTTACAAAATTCGTTCAGGGGCTGTGATGCCACCTGGATTGACCATGTATAGACCCACAGCTGATTGAGACATAAGGGTGGACACTCTTGGGGCTGAGAGGTTTGGTGAGGTTGGGTGAGGAAACGCAGACCCTTTAAAGTAATACTGCGTGGTACCCATCCCATGGGTTTCAAATCTCCAGGTTCAAGGGCATCTTCCTACATCGAAAACATGCATGAGAAACCCAGAAGATGGTACACCGTGTGATCGCGAAAGGTTTCTAAAACGCACCTCATTTCTCATCTCCTTGTGCTCGGGTTCGCCATTCCAGCTGCTTTACTAGCAATCTCCCTCCTTGGAGAATCAGCACCTTTAACCTCCTGTTCCGTACAGGTTGCAATTTGTCCTGAGGATGAACGGGAAGAGGGGAAAACAATGAGAGACTAGCTCTAGGTGTTGAGACAGGCACAGGTCACTCTATTTTCCCATCAGGAAGAAGAATTAACCACAGGCTCACCCTGCCGCCCGGGACCAGAATAGGGCCTGAAGCAATCCTGCGCTTTTGCGGCCAGCTCCCAAGAAAGCGAGTTGAAAAATGGAGCTCAGGGGCACTGCAATTCACAAACCTGCAGACTTATAAATGATCACTCTCGTCAACAAATATATTGAGGGAAGGCAACGAAGAGGATTTGAAAGCAAGGCAGAATTGCAGGAAACAGATTTCAGGAGGGAGATTCGAATCGCCTTTAAAGCCCAGGAAAAGCGGCAAAACCTCGACAATGATGCCCTTGGCCAAAAAGGGCGTATGCGTTTTTTCCTGAATATATTCAGGAAAAAACGCATACGCCCTTTTTGGCCAACCAAGCTACTTGGAAAGGCAAATCAGCGCTACAAAGAAGTCTCGCTTCCCATCGGTCAAAAGGGCCATGCTGAATAAAGTGTCAAAACCAGAAATGCAGGGCAGGCCATGAGGAAACGGGAGCCTTGCTACGATGATGGGCGGGATGTAAATTGCCAACAGCCACTCTGGAGAAGTGTACGTTGTGTCCTGAAACATCTAAAAAACTCAGCTTAGAGAGCATAGGGCAGTTCCACTCATGGGCGTATAAATTGGGAAAACTAAAAATCAGCAAGACACAGGCACCCCAACATTTAGGGCTGCTCTGTTGACAAGAACCTCCACTTCGTTACACCTTAAATATCCCAGGAAAGAGAAAAATGGATAAAGAAGTTGTGGTCCTTATGTACAAAGGAATATCACTCAGCCATGAAATCAACGTCATAAGGCTAGTAGCAGCATGATGAGTGGATTTAGGTACGACGATACTAAGTGAAATAAGTCACACAGAAAAAGACACTTATCATAAGATATCACTTATAGAGGGAATGTAAAAACCGCTACCCTTGAACTGAATTACAAAACAGAACAGAGTCACACGTTTAGAAAACACACTATGGCTGCTTAACGGGAAAGGTGAGGTGGGGTGATGCATAAAACAAGGGTTTCAAATTGGCTCAGATACCGTTCCATAAACCCAATATGTAATAGACAAGACCTACTCCTTGCTCAGTGAATTGGACTCTACACCCCCTATTCACGGCCCAAGAATATATCTGACTAGTAAGAATCTTAAAACCTATGTATTGATATCTCTCTGTAAGTGAGTCAAGTGGGTGTAAAGTGACATAAACACAGCAGTGAAAAGCAGCTAAACCCCATTATAAAAATCAATTACTTTTAAAAACCTGTGAAACAAAGACAGTGAAAGAGAGAGAAATTCTTACAAAATTCGTTCAGGGGCTGTGATGCCACCTGGATTGACCATGTATAGACCCACAGCTGATTGAGACATAATGGTGGACACTCTTGGGGCTGAGAGGTTTGGTGAGGTTGGGTGAGCAAACGCAGACCCTTTAAAGTAATACTGCGTGCTACCCATCCCATGGGTCCCAAATCTCCAGGTTCAAGGGCATCTTCCTACATCGAAAACATGCATGAGAAACCCAGAAGATGGTACACCGTGTGATCGGGAAAGGTTTTTAAAACACACCTCATTTCTCATCTCCTTGTGCTCGGGTTCGCCATTCCAGCCACTTTACTAGCAATCTCCCTCCTTGGAGAATCAGCACCTTTAACCTCCTGTTCCGTACAGGTTGCAATTTGTCCTGAGGATGAACGGGAAGAGGGGGAACCAATGAGAGACTAGCTCTAGGTGTTGGGACAGGCACAGGTCACTCTATTTTCCCATCAGGAAGAAGAATTAAGCACAGGCTCAGCCTGCCGCCCAGGACCAGAATAGGGCCTGAAGCAATCCTGCGCTTTTGCGGCCAGCTCCCAAGAAAGCGAGTTGAAAAATGGAGCTCAGGGGCACTGCAATTCACAAACCTGCAGACTTATAAATGATCACTCTCGTCCACAAATATATTGAGGGAAGGCAACGAAGAGGATGTGAAAGCAAGGCAGAATTGCAGGAAACAGATTTCAGGAGGGAGATTCGAATCGCATTTAAAGCACAGGAAAAGCGGCAAAACCTCGACAATGATGCCCTTGGCCAAAAAGGGCGTATGCGTTTTTTCCTGAATATATTCAGGAAAAAAAGCATACGCCCTTTTTGGCCAAGCAAGCAACCTGGAAAGGCAAATCAGCGCTACAAAGAAGTCTCGCTTCCCATCGGTCAAAAGGGCCATGCTGAATAAAGTGTCAAAACCAGAAATGCAGGGCAGGCCATTTAGAAACGGGAGCCTTGCTACGCTGATGGGCGGGATGTAAATTGTCAACAGCCACTCTGGTGAAGTGTACGGTGTGTCCTGAAACATCTAAAAAACTCAGCTTAGAGAGCATAGGGCACTTCCACTCATGGGCGTATAAATTGGGAAAACTAAAAATCAGCAAGACACAGGCACCCCAACGTTTAGGGCTGGTCTGTTGACAAGAACCTCCACTTCGTTACACCTTAAATATCCCAGGAAAGAGAAAAATGGATAAAGAAGTTGTGGTCCTTATGTACAATGGAATATCACTCAGCCATGAAATCAACGTCATAAGGCTAGTAGCAGCATGATGAGTGGATTTAGGTACGACGATTCTAAGTGAAATAAGTCACACAGAAAAAGACACTTATCATAAGATATCACTTATAGAGGGAATGTAAAAACCGCTACCCTTGAACTGAATTACAAAACAGAACAGAGTCACACGTTTAGAAAACACACTATGGCTGCTTCACGGGAAAGGTGAGGTGGGGTGATGCATAAAACAAGGGTTTCAAATTAGCTCAGATACCGTTCCATAAACCCAATATGTAATAGACAAGACCTACTCCTTGCTCAGTGAATTGGACTCGACACCCCCTATTCACGGCCCAAGAATATATCTGACTAGTAAGAATCTTAAAACCTATGTATTGCTATCTCTCTGTAAGTGAGTCAAGTGGGTGTAAAGTGACATAAACACAGCAGTGAAAAGCAGCTAAACCCCATTATAAAAATCAATTACTTTTAAAATCCTGTGAAACAAAGACAGTGAAAGAGAGAGAAATTCTTACAAAATTCGTTCAGGGGCTGTGATGCCACCTGGATTGACCATGTATAGACCCACAGCAGATTGAGACATAAGGGTGGACACTCTTGGGGCTGAGAGGTTTGGTGAGGTTGGGTGAGCAAACGCAGACCCTTTAAAGTAATACTGCGTGGTACCCATCCCATGGGTCCCAAATCTCCAGGTTCAAGGGCATCTTCCTACATCGAAAACATGCATGAGAAACCCAGAACATGGTACACCGTGTGATCGGGAAAGGTTTTTAAAACACACCTCATTTCTCATCTCCTTGTGCTCGGGTTCGCCATTCCAGCCGCTTTACTAGCAATCTCCCTCCTTGGAGAATCAGCACCTTTAACCTCCTGTTCCGTACAGGTTGCAATTTGTCCTGAGGATGAACGGGAAGAGGGGGAACCAATGAGAGACTAGCTCTAGGTGTTGGGACAGGCACAGGTCACTCTATTTTCCCATCAGGAAGAAGAATTAAGCACAGGCTCAGCCTGCCGCCCAGGACCAGAATAGGGCCTGAAGCAATCCTGCGCTTTTGCGGCCAGCTCCCAAGAAAGCGAGTTGAAAAATGGAGCTCAGGGGCACTGCAATTCACAAACCTGCAGACTTATAAATGATCACTCTCGTCCACAAATATATTGAGGGAAGGCAACGAAGAGGATGTGAAAGCAAGGCAGAATTGCAGGAAACAGATTTCAGGAGGGAGATTAGAATCGCCTTTAAAGCACAGGAAAAGCGGCAAAACCTCGACAATGATGCCCTTGGCCAAAAAGGGCGTATGCGTTTTTTCCTGAATATATTCAGGAAAAAAAGCATACGCCCTTTTTGGCCAAGCAAGCAACCTGGAAAGGCAAATCAGCGCTACAAAGAAGTCTCGCTTCCCATCGGTCAAAAGGGCCATGCTGAATAAAGTGTCAAAACCAGAAATGCAGGGCAGGCCATTTAGAAACGGGAGCCTTGCTACGCTGATGGGCGGGATGTAAATTGCCAACAGCCACTCTGGTGAAGTGTACGGTGTGTCCTGAAACATCTAAAAAACTCAGCTTAGAGAGCATAGGGCACTTCCACTCATGGGCGTATAAATTGGGAAAACTAAAAATCAGCAAGACACAGGCACCCCAACGTTTAGGGCTGGTCTGTTGACAAGAACCTCCACTTCGTTACACCTTAAATATCCCAGGAAAGAGAAAAATGGATAAAGAAGTTGTGGTCCTTATGTACAATGGAATATCACTCAGCCATGAAATCAACGTCATAAGGCTAGTAGCAGCATGATGAGTGGATTTAGGTACGACGATTCTAAGTGAAATAAGTCACACAGAAAAAGACACTTATCATAAGATATCACTTATAGAGGGAATGTAAAAACCGCTACCCTTGAACTGAATTACAAAACAGAACAGAGTCACACGTTTAGAAAACACACTATGGCTGCTTCACGGGAAAGGTGAGGTGGGGTGATGCATAAAACAAGGGTTTCAAATTAGCTCAGATACCGTTCCATAAACCCAATATGTAATAGACAAGACCTACTCCTTGCTCAGTGAATTGGACTCGACACCCCCTATTCACGGCCCAAGAATATATCTGACTAGTAAGAATCTTAAAACCTATGTATTGCTATCTCTCTGTAAGTGAGTCAAGTGGGTGTAAAGTGACATAAACACAGCAGTGAAAAGCAGCTAAACCCCATTATAAAAATCAATTACTTTTAAAATCCTGTGAAACAAAGACAGTGAAAGAGAGAGAAATTCTTACAAAATTCGTTCAGGGGCTGTGATGCCACCTGGATTGACCATGTATAGACCCACAGCAGATTGAGACATAAGGGTGGACACTCTTGGGGCTGAGAGGTTTGGTGAGGTTGGGTGAGCAAACGCAGACCCTTTAAAGTAATACTGCGTGGTACCCATCCCATGGGTCCCAAATCTCCAGGTTCAAGGGCATCTTCCTACATCGAAAACATGCATGAGAAACCCAGAACATGGTACACCGTGTGATCGGGAAAGGTTTTTAAAACACACCTCATTTCTCATCTCCTTGTGCTCGGGTTCGCCATTCCAGCCGCTTTACTAGCAATCTCCCTCCTTGGAGAATCAGCACCTTTAACCTCCTGTTCCGTACAGGTTGCAATTTGTCCTGAGGATGAACGGGAAGAGGGGGAACCAATGAGAGACTAGCTCTAGGTGTTGGGACAGGCACAGGTCACTCTATTTTCCCATCAGGAAGAAGAATTAAGCACAGGCTCAGCCTGCCGCCCAGGACCAGAATAGGGCCTGAAGCAATCCTGCGCTTTTGCGGCCAGCTCCCAAGAAAGCGAGTTGAAAAATGGAGCTCAGGGGCACTGCAATTCACAAACCTGCAGACTTATAAATGATCACTCTCGTCCACAAATATATTGAGGGAAGGCAACGAAGAGGATGTGAAAGCAAGGCAGAATTGCAGGAAACAGATTTCAGGAGGGAGATTCGAATCGCCTTTAAAGCACAGGAAAAGCGGCAAAACCTCGACAATGATGCCCTTGGCCAAAAAGGGCGTATGCGTTTTTTCCTGAATATATTCAGGAAAAAAAGCATACGCCCTTTTTGGCCAAGCAAGCAACCTGGAAAGGCAAATCAGCGCTACAAAGAAGTCTCGCTTCCCATCGGTCAAAAGGGCCATGCTGAATAAAGTGTCAAAACCAGAAATGCAGGGCAGGCCATTTAGAAACGGGAGCCTTGCTACGCTGATGGGCGGGATGTAAATTGCCAACAGCCACTCTGGTGAAGTGTACGGTGTGTCCTGAAACATCTAAAAAACTCAGCTTAGAGAGCATAGGGCACTTCCACTCATGGGCGTATAAATTGGGAAAACTAAAAATCAGCAAGACACAGGCACCCCAACGTTTAGGGCTGCTCTGTTGACAAGAACCTCCACTTCGTTACACCTTAAATATCCCAGGAAAGAGAAAAATGGATAAAGAAGTTGTGGTCCTTATGTACAATGGAATATCACTCAGCCATGAAATCAACGTCATAAGGGTAGTAGCAGCATGATGAGTGGATTTAGGTACGACGATTCTAAGTGAAATAAGTCACAGAGAAAAAGACACTTATCATAAGATATCACTTATAGAGGGAATGTAAAAACCGCTACCCTTGAACTGAATTACAAAACAGAACAGAGTCACACGTTTAGAAAACACACTATGGCTGCTTCACGGGAAAGGTGAGGTGGGGTGATGCATAAAACAAGGGTTTCAAATTAGCTCAGATACCGTTCCATAAACCCAATATGTAATAGACAAGACCTACTCCTTGCTCAGTGAATTGGACTCGACACCCCCTATTCACGGCCCAAGAATATATCTGACTAGTAAGAATCTTAAAACCTATGTATTGATATCTCTCTGTAAGTGAGTCAAGTGGGTGTAAAGTGACATAAACACAGCAGTGAAAAGCAGCTAAACCCCATTATAAAAATCAATTACTTTTAAAATCCTGTGAAACAAAGACAGTGAAAGAGAGAGAAATTCTTACAAAATTCGTTCAGGGGCTGTGATGCCACCTGGATTGACCATGTATAGACCCACAGCTGATTGAGACATAAGGGTGGACACTCTTGGGGCTGAGAGGTTTGGTGAGGTTGGGTGAGCAAACGCAGACCCTTTAAAGTAATACTGCGTGGTACCCATCCTATGGGTCCCAAATCTCCAGGTTCAAGGGCATCTTCCTACATCGAAAACATGCATGAGAAACCCAGAAGATGGTACACCGTGTGATCGGGAAAGGTTTCTAAAACACACCTCATTTCTCATCTCCTTGTGCTCGGGTTCGCCATTCCAGCCGCTTTACTAGCAATCTCCCTCCTTGGAGAATCAGCACCTTTAACCTCCTGTTCCGTACAGGTTGCAATTTGTCCTGAGGATGAACGGGAAGAGGGGGAACCAATGAGAGACTAGCTCTAGGTGTTGGGACAGGCACAGGTCACTCTATTTTCCCATCAGGAAGAAGAATTAAGCACAGGCTCAGCCTGCCGCCCAGGACCAGAATAGGGCCTGAAGCAATCCTGCGCTTTTGCGGCCAGCTCCCAAGAAAGCGAGTTGAAAAATGGAGCTCAGGGGCACTGCAATTCACAAACCTGCAGACTTATAAATGATCACTCTCGTCCACAAATATATTGAGGGAAGGCAACGAAGAGGATTTGAAAGCAAGGCAGAATTGCAGGAAACAGATTTCAGGAGGGAGATTCGAATCGCCTTTAAAGCACAGGAAAAGCGGCAAAACCTCGACAATGATGCCCTTGGCCAAAAAGGGCGTATGCATTTTTTCATGAATATATTCAGGAAAAAACGCATACGCCCTTTTTGGCCAAGCAAGCAACCTGGAAAGGCAAATCAGCGCTACAAAGAAGTCTCGCTTCCCATCGGTCAAAAGGGCCATGCTGAATAAAGTGTGAAAACCAGAAATGCAGGGCAGGCCATTTAGAAACGGGAGCCTTGCTACGCTGATGGGCGGGATGTAAATTGCCAACAGCCACTCTGGTGAAGTGTACGGTGTGTCCTGAAACATCTAAAAAACTCAGCTTAGAGAGCATAGGGCACTTCCACTCATGGGCGTATAAATTGGGAAAACTAAAAATCAGCAAGACACAGGCACCCCAACGTTTAGGGCTGCTCTGTTGACAAGAACCTCCACTTCGTTACACCTTAAATATCTCAGGATAGAGAAAAATGGATAAAGAAGTTGTGGTCCTTATGTACAATGGAATATCACTCAGCCATGAAATCAACGTCATAAGGCTAGTAGCAGTATGATGAGTGGATTTAGGTACGACGATTCTAAGTGAAATAAGTCACACAGAAAAAGACACTTATCATAAGATATCACTTATAGAGGGAATGTAAAAACCGCTACCCTTGAACTGAATTACAAAACAGAACAGAGTCACACGTTTAGAAAACACACTATGGCTGCTTAACGGGAAAGGTGAGGTGGGGTGATGCATAAAACAAGGGTTTCAAATTAGCTCAGATACCGTTCCATAAACCCAATATGTAATAGACAAGACCTACTCCTTGCTCAGTGAATTGGACTCGACACCCCCTATTCACGGCCCAAGAATATATCTGACTAGTAAGAATCTTAAAACCTATGTATTGATATCTCTCTGTAAGTGAGTCAAGTGGGTGTAAAGTGACATAAACACAGCAGTGAAAAGCAGCTAAACCCCATTATAAAAATCAATTACTTTTAAAATCCTGTGAAACAAAGACAGTGAAAGAGAGAGAAATTCTTACAAAATTCGTTCAGGGGCTGTGATGCCACCTGGATTGACCATGTATAGACCCACAGCTGATTGAGACATAAGGGTGGACACTCTTGGGGCTGAGAGGTTTGGTGAGGTTGGGTGAGGAAACGCAGACCCTTTAAAGTAATACTGCGTGGTACCCATCCCATGGGTTTCAAATCTCCAGGTTCAAGGGCATCTTCCTACATCGAAAACATGCATGAGAAACCCAGAAGATGGTACACCGTGTGATCGCGAAAGGTTTCTAAAACGCACCTCATTTCTCATCTCCTTGTGCTCGGGTTCGCCATTCCAGCTGCTTTACTAGCAATCTCCCTCCTTGGAGAATCAGCACCTTTAACCTCCTGTTCCGTACAGGTTGCAATTTGTCCTGAGGATGAACGGGAAGAGGGGAAAACAATGAGAGACTAGCTCTAGGTGTTGAGACAGGCACAGGTCACTCTATTTTCCCATCAGGAAGAAGAATTAACCACAGGCTCACCCTGCCGCCCGGGACCAGAATAGGGCCTGAAGCAATCCTGCGCTTTTGCGGCCCGCTCCCAAGAAAGCGAGTTGAAAAATGGAGCTCAGGGGCACTGCAATTCACAAACCTGCAGACTTATAAATGATCACTCTCGTCAACAAATATATTGAGGGAAGGCAACGAAGAGGATTTGAAAGCAAGGCAGAATTGCAGGAAACAGATTTCAGGAGGGAGATTCGAATCGCCTTTAAAGCCCAGGAAAAGCGGCAAAACCTCGACAATGATGCCCTTGGCCAAAAAGGGCGTATGCGTTTTTTCCTGAATATATTCAGGAAAAAACGCATACGCCCTTTTTGGCCAACCAAGCAACTTGGAAAGGCAAATCAGCGCTACAAAGAAGTCTCGCTTCCCATCGGTCAAAAGGGCCATGCTGAATAAAGTGTCAAAACCAGAAATGCAGGGCAGGCCATGAGGAAACGGGAGCCTTGCTACGATGATGGGCGGGATGTAAATTGCCAACAGCCACTCTGGAGAAGTGTACGTTGTGTCCTGAAACATCTAAAAAACTCAGCTTAGAGAGCATAGGGCAGTTCCACTCATGGGCGTATAAATTGGGAAAACTAAAAATCAGCAAGACACAGGCACCCCAACATTTAGGGCTGCTCTGTTGACAAGAACCTCCACTTCGTTACACCTTAAATATCCCAGGAAAGAGAAAAATGGATAAAGAAGTTGTGGTCCTTATGTACAAAGGAATATCACTCAGCCATGAAATCAACGTCATAAGGCTAGTAGCAGCATGATGAGTGGATTTAGGTACGACGATACTAAGTGAAATAAGTCACACAGAAAAAGACACTTATCATAAGATATCACTTATAGAGGGAATGTAAAAACCGCTACCATTGAACTGAATTACAAAACAGAACAGAGTCACACGTTTAGAAAACACACTATGGCTGCTTAACGGGAAAGGTGAGGTGGGGTGATGCATAAAACAAGGGTTTCAAATTGGCTCAGATACCGTTCCATAAACCCAATATGTAATAGACAAGACCTACTCCTTGCTCAGTGAATTGGACTCTACACCCCCTATTCACGGCCCAAGAATATATCTGACTAGTAAGAATCTTAAAACCTATGTATTGATATCTCTCTGTAAGTGAGTCAAGTGGGTGTAAAGTGACATAAACACAGCAGTGAAAAGCAGCTAAACCCCATTATAAAAATCAATTACTTTTAAAAACCTGTGAAACAAAGACAGTGAAAGAGAGAGAAATTCTTACAAAATTCGTTCAGGGGCTGTGATGCCACCTGGATTGACCATGTATAGACCCACAGCTGATTGAGACATAAGGGTGGACACTCTTGGGGCTGAGAGGTTTGGTGAGGTTGGGTGAGCAAACGCAGACCCTTTAAAGTAATACTGCGTGCTACCCATCCCATGGGTCCCAAATCTCCAGGTTCAAGGGCATCTTCCTACATCGAAAACATGCATGAGAAACCCAGAAGATGGTACACCGTGTGATCGGGAAAGGTTTTTAAAACACACCTCATTTCTCATCTCCTTGTGCTCGGGTTCGCCATTCCAGCCACTTTACTAGCAATCTCCCTCCTTGGAGAATCAGCACCTTTAACCTCCTGTTCCGTACAGGTTGCAATTTGTCCTGAGGATGAACGGGAAGAGGGGGAACCAATGAGAGACTAGCTCTAGGTGTTGGGACAGGCACAGGTCACTCTATTTTCCCATCAGGAAGAAGAATTAAGCACAGGCTCAGCCTGCCGCCCAGGACCAGAATAGGGCCTGAAGCAATCCTGCGCTTTTGCGGCCAGCTCCCAAGAAAGCGAGTTGAAAAATGGAGCTCAGGGGCACTGCAATTCACAAACCTGCAGACTTATAAATGATCACTCTCGTCCACAAATATATTGAGGGAAGGCAACGAAGAGGATGTGAAAGCAAGGCAGAATTGCAGGAAACAGATTTCAGGAGGGAGATTCGAATCGCCTTTAAAGCACAGGAAAAGCGGCAAAACCTCGACAATGATGCCCTTGGCCAAAAAGGGCATATGCGTTTTTTCCTGAATATATTCAGGAAAAAAAGCATATGCCCTTTTTGGCCAAGCAAGCAACCTGGAAAGGCAAATCAGCGCTACAAAGAAGTCTCGCTTCCCATCGGTCAAAAGGGCCATGCTGAATAAAGTGTCAAAACCAGAAATGCAGGGCAGGCCATTTAGAAACGGGAGCCTTGCTACGCTGATGGGCGGGATGTAAATTGCCAACAGCCACTCTGGTGAAGTGTACGGTGTGTCCTGAAACATCTAAAAAACTCAGCTTAGAGAGCATAGGGCACTTCCACTCATGGGCGTATAAATTGGGAAAACTAAAAATCAGCAAGACACAGGCACCCCAACGTTTAGGGCTGCTCTGTTGACAAGAACCTCCACTTCGTTACACCTTAAATATCCCAGGAAAGAGAAAAATGGATAAAGAAGTTGTGGTCCTTATGTACAATGGAATATCACTCAGCCATGAAATCAATGTCATAAGGCTAGTAGCAGCATGATGAGTGGATTTAGGTACGACGATTCTAAGTGAAATAAGTCACACAGAAAAAGACACTTATCATAAGATATCACTTATAGAGGGAATGTAAAAACCGCTACCCTTGAACTGAATTACAAAACAGAACAGAGTCACACGTTTAGAAAACACACTATGGCTGCTTCACGGGAAAGGTGAGGTGGGGTGATGCATAAAACAAGGATTTCAAATTAGCTCAGATACCGTTCCATAAACCCAATATGTAATAGACAAGACCTACTCCTTGCTCAGTGAATTGGACTCGACACCCCCTATTCACGGCCCAAGAATATATCTGACTAGTAAGAATCTTAAAACCTATGTATTGCTATCTCTCTGTAAGTGAGTCAAGTGGGTGTAAAGTGACATAAACACAGCAGTGAAAAGCAGCTAAACCCCATTATAAAAATCAATTACTTTTAAAATCCTGTGAAACAAAGACAGTGAAAGAGAGAGAAATTCTTACAAAATTCGTTCAGGGGCTGTGATGCCACCTGGATTGACCATGTATAGACCCACAGCTGATTGAGACATAAGGGTGGACACTCTTGGGGCTGAGAGGTTTGGTGAGGTTGGGTGAGGAAACGCAGACCCTTTAAAGTAATACTGCGTGGTACCCATCCCATGGGTTTCAAATCTCCAGGTTCAAGGGCATCTTCCTACATCGAAAACATGCATGAGAAACCCAGAAGATGGTACACCGTGTGATCGCGAAAGGTTTCTAAAACGCACCTCATTTCTCATCTCCTTGTGCTCGGGTTCGCCATTCCAGCTGCTTTACTAGCAATCTCCCTCCTTGGAGAATCAGCACCTTTAACCTCCTGTTCCGTACAGGTTGCAATTTGTCCTGAGGATGAACGGGAAGAGGGGAAAACAATGAGAGACTAGCTCTAGGTGTTGAGACAGGCACAGGTCACTCTATTTTCCCATCAGGAAGAAGAATTAACCACATGCTCACCCTGCCGCCCGGGACCAGAATAGGGCCTGAAGCAATCCTGCGCTTTTGCGGCCAGCTCCCAAGAAAGCGAGTTGAAAAATGGAGCTCAGGGGCACTGCAATTCACAAACCTGCAGACTTATAAATGATCACTCTCGTCAACAAATATATTGAGGGAAGGCAACGAAGAGGATTTGAAAGCAAGGCAGAATTGCAGGAAACAGATTTCAGGAGGGAGATTCGAATCGCCTTTAAAGCCCAGGAAAAGCGGCAAAACCTCGACAATGATGCCCTTGGCCAAAAAGGGCGTATGCGTTTTTTCCTGAATATATTCAGGAAAAAACGCATACGCCCTTTTTGGCCAACCAAGCAACTTGGAAAGGCAAATCAGCGCTACAAAGAAGTCTCGCTTCCCATCGGTCAAAAGGGCCATGCTGAATAAAGTGTCAAAACCAGAAATGCAGGGCAGGCCATGAGGAAACGGGAGCCTTGCTACGATGATGGGCGGGATGTAAATTGCCAACAGCCACTCTGGAGAAGTGTACGTTGTGTCCTGAAACATCTAAAAAACTCAGCTTAGAGAGCATAGGGCAGTTCCACTCATGGGCGTATAAATTGGGAAAACTAAAAATCAGCAAGACACAGGCACCCCAACATTTAGGGCTGCTCTGTTGACAAGAACCTCCACTTCGTTACACCTTAAATATCCCAGGAAAGAGAAAAATGGATAAAGAAGTTGTGGTCCTTATGTACAAAGGAATATCACTCAGCCATGAAATCAACGTCATAAGGCTAGTAGCAGCATGATGAGTGGATTTAGGTACGACGATACTAAGTGAAATAAGTCACACAGAAAAAGACACTTATCATAAGATATCACTTATAGAGGGAATGTAAAAACCGCTACCCTTGAACTGAATTACAAAACAGAACAGAGTCACACGTTTAGAAAACACACTATGGCTGCTTAACGGGAAAGGTGAGGTGGGGTGATGCATAAAACAAGGGTTTCAAATTGGCTCAGATACCGTTCCATAAACCCAATATGTAATAGACAAGACCTACTCCTTGCTCAGTGAATTGGACTCTACACCCCCTATTCACGGCCCAAGAATATATCTGACTAGTAAGAATCTTAAAACCTATGTATTGATATCTCTCTGTAAGTGAGTCAAGTGGGTGTAAAGTGACATAAACACAGCAGTGAAAAGCAGCTAAACCCCATTATAAAAATCAATTACTTTTAAAAACCTGTGAAACAAAGACAGTGAAAGAGAGAGAAATTCTTACAAAATTCGTTCAGGGGCTGTGATGCCACCTGGATTGACCATGTATAGACCCACAGCTGATTGAGACATAAGGGTGGACACTCTTGGGGCTGAGAGGTTTGGTGAGGTTGGGTGAGCAAACGCAGACCCTTTAAAGTAATACTGCGTGCTACCCATCCCATGGGTCCCAAATCTCCAGGTTCAAGGGCATCTTCCTACATCGAAAACATGCATGAGAAACCCAGAAGATGGTACACCGTGTGATCGGGAAAGGTTTTTAAAACACACCTCATTTCTCATCTCCTTGTGCTCGGGTTCGCCATTCCAGCCACTTTACTAGCAATCTCCCTCCTTGGAGAATCAGCACCTTTAACCTCCTGTTCCGTACAGGTTGCAATTTGTCCTGAGGATGAACGGGAAGAGGGGGAACCAATGAGAGACTAGCTCTAGGTGTTGGGACAGGCACAGGTCACTCTATTTTCCCATCAGGAAGAAGAATTAAGCACAGGCTCAGCCTGCCGCCCAGGACCAGAATAGGGCCTGAAGCAATCCTGCGCTTTTGCGGCCAGCTCCCAAGAAAGCGAGTTGAAAAATGGAGCTCAGGGGCACTGCAATTCACAAACCTGCAGACTTATAAATGATCACTCTCGTCCACAAATATATTGAGGGAAGGCAACGAAGAGGATGTGAAAGCAAGGCAGAATTGCAGGAAACAGATTTCAGGAGGGAGATTCGAATCGCCTTTAAAGCACAGGAAAAGCGGCAAAACCTCGACAATGATGCCCTTGGCCAAAAAGGGCGTATGCGTTTTTTCCTGAATATATTCAGGAAAAAAAGCATATGCCCTTTTTGGCCAAGCAAGCAACCTGGAAAGGCAAATCAGCGCTACAAAGAAGTCTCGCTTCCCATCGGTCAAAAGGGCCATGCTGAATAAAGTGTCAAAACCAGAAATGCAGGGCAGGCCATTTAGAAACGGGAGCCTTGCTACGCTGATGGGCGGGATGTAAATTGCCAACAGCCACTCTGGTGAAGTGTACGGTGTGTCCTGAAACATCTAAAAAACTCAGCTTAGAGAGCATAGGGCACTTCCACTCATGGGCGTATAAATTGGGAAAACTAAAAATCAGCAAGACACAGGCACCCCAACGTTTAGGGCTGCTCTGTTGACAAGAACCTCCACTTCGTTACACCTTAAATATCCCAGGAAAGAGAAAAATGGATAAAGAAGTTGTGGTCCTTATGTACAATGGAATATCACTCAGCCATGAAATCAACGTCATAAGGCTAGTAGCAGCATGATGAGTGGATTTAGGTACGACGATTCTAAGTGAAATAAGTCACACAGAAAAAGACACTTATCATAAGATATCACTTATAGAGGGAATGTAAAAACCGCTACCCTTGAACTGAATTACAAAACAGAACAGAGTCACACGTTTAGAAAACACACTATGGCTGCTTCACGGGAAAGGTGAGGTGGGGTGATGCATAAAACAAGGGTTTCAAATTAGCTCAGATACCGTTCCATAAACCCAATATGTAATAGACAAGACCTACTCCTTGCTCAGTGAATTGGACTCGACACCCCCTAATCACGGCCCAAGAATATATCTGACTAGTAAGAATCTTAAAACCTATGTATTGATATCTCTCTGTAAGTGAGTCAAGTGGGTGTAAAGTGACATAAACACAGCAGTGAAAAGCAGCTAAACCCCATTATAAAAATCAATTACTTTTAAAATCCTGTGAAACAAAGACAGTGAAAGAGAGAGAAATTCTTACAAAATTCGTTCAGGGGCTGTGATGCCACCTGGATTGACCATGTATAGACCCACAGCTGATTGAGACATAAGGGTGGACACTCTTGGGGCTGAGAGGTTTGGTGAGGTTGGGTGAGCAAACGCAGACCCTTTAAAGTAATACTGCGTGGTACCCATCCTATGGGTCCCAAATCTCCAGGTTCAAGGGCATCTTCCTACATCGAAAACATGCATGAGAAACCCAGAAGATGGTACACCGTGTGATCGGGAAAGGTTTCTAAAACACACCTCATTTCTCATCTCCTTGTGCTCGGGTTCGCCATTCCAGCCGCTTTACTAGCAATCTCCCTCCTTGGAGAATCAGCACCTTTAACCTCCTGTTCCGTACAGGTTGCAATTTGTCCTGAGGATGAACGGGAAGAGGGGGAACCAATGAGAGACTAGCTCTAGGTGTTGGGACAGGCACAGGTCACTCTATTTTCCCATCAGGAAGAAGAATTAAGCACAGGCTCAGCCTGCCGCCCAGGACCAGAATAGGGCCTGAAGCAATCCTGCGCTTTTGCGGCCAGCTCCCAAGAAAGCGAGTTGAAAAATGGAGCTCAGGGGCACTGCAATTCACAAACCTGCAGACTTATAAATGATCACTCTCGTCCACAAATATATTGAGGGAAGGCAACGAAGAGGATTTGAAAGCAAGGCAGAATTGCAGGAAACAGATTTCAGGAGGGAGATTCGAATCGCCTTTAAAGCACAGGAAAAGCGGCAAAACCTCGACAATGATGCCCTTGGCCAAAAAGGGCGTATGCATTTTTTCATGAATATATTCAGGAAAAAACGCATACGCCCTTTTTGGCCAAGCAAGCAACCTGGAAAGGCAAATCAGCGCTACAAAGAAGTCTCGCTTCCCATCGGTCAAAAGGGCCATGCTGAATAAAGTGTGAAAACCAGAAATGCAGGGCAGGCCATTTAGAAACGGGAGCCTTGCTACGCTGATGGGCGGGATGTAAATTGCCAACAGCCACTCTGGTGAAGTGTACGGTGTGTCCTGAAACATCTAAAAAACTCAGCTTAGAGAGCATAGGGCACTTCCACTCATGGGCGTATAAATTGGGAAAACTAAAAATCAGCAAGACACAGGCACCCCAACGTTTAGGGCTGCTCTGTTGACAAGAACCTCCACTTCGTTACACCTTAAATATCCCAGGAAAGAGAAAAATGGATAAAGAAGTTGTGGTCCTTATGTACAATGGAATATCACTCAGCCATGAAATCAACGTCATAAGGCTAGTAGCAGCATGATGAGTGGATTTAGGTACGACGATTCTAAGTGAAATAAGTCACACAGAAAAAGACACTTATCATAAGATATCACTTATAGAGGGAATGTAAAAACCGCTACCCTTGAACTGAATTACAAAACAGAACAGAGTCACACGTTTAGAAAACACACTATGGCTGCTTCACGGGAAAGGTGAGGTGGGGTGATGCATAAAACAAGGATTTCAAATTAGCTCAGATACCGTTCCATAAACCCAATATGTAATAGACAAGACCTACTCCTTGCTCAGTGAATTGGACTCGACACCCCCTATTCACGGCCCAAGAATATATCTGACTAGTAAGAATCTTAAAACCTATGTATTGCTATCTCTCTGTAAGTGAGTCAAGTGGGTGTAAAGTGACATAAACACAGCAGTGAAAAGCAGCTAAACCCCATTATAAAAATCAATTACTTTTAAAATCCTGTGAAACAAAGACAGTGAAAGAGAGAGAAATTCTTACAAAATTCGTTCAGGGGCTGTGATGCCACCTGGATTGACCATGTATAGACCCACAGCAGATTGAGACATAAGGGTGGACACTCTTGGGGCTGAGAGGTTTGGTGAGGTTGGGTGAGCAAACGCAGACCCTTTAAAGTAATACTGCGTGGTACCCATCCCATGGGTCCCAAATCTCCAGGTTCAAGGGCATCTTCCTACATCGAAAACATGCATGAGAAACCCAGAACATGGTACACCGTGTGATCGGGAAAGGTTTTTAAAACACACCTCATTTCTCATCTCCTTGTGCTCGGGTTCGCCATTCCAGCCGCTTTACTAGCAATCTCCCTCCTTGGAGAATCAGCACCTTTAACCTCCTGTTCCGTACAGGTTGCAATTTGTCCTGAGGATGAACGGGAAGAGGGGGAACCAATGAGAGACTAGCTCTAGGTGTTGGGACAGGCACAGGTCACTCTATTTTCCCATCAGGAAGAAGAATTAAGCACAGGCTCAGCCTGCCGCCCAGGACCAGAATAGGGCCTGAAGCAATCCTGCGCTTTTGCGGCCAGCTCCCAAGAAAGCGAGTTGAAAAATGGAGCTCAGGGGCACTGCAATTCACAAACCTGCAGACTTATAAATGATCACTCTCGTCCACAAATATATTGAGGGAAGGCAACGAAGAGGATGTGAAAGCAAGGCAGAATTGCAGGAAACAGATTTCAGGAGGGAGATTCGAATCGCCTTTAAAGCACAGGAAAAGCGGCAAAACCTCGACAATGATGCCCTTGGCCAAAAAGGGCGTATGCGTTTTTTCCTGAATATATTCAGGAAAAAAAGCATACGCCCTTTTTGGCCAAGCAAGCAACCTGGAAAGGCAAATCAGCGCTACAAAGAAGTCTCGCTTCCCATCGGTCAAAAGGGCCATGCTGAATAAAGTGTCAAAACCAGAAATGCAGGGCAGGCCATTTAGAAACGGGAGCCTTGCTACGCTGATGGGCGGGATGTAAATTGCCAACAGCCACTCTGGTGAAGTGTACGGTGTGTCCTGAAACATCTAAAAAACTCAGCTTAGAGAGCATAGGGCACTTCCACTCATGGGCGTATAAATTGGGAAAACTAAAAATCAGCAAGACACAGGCACCCCAACGTTTAGGGCTGCTCTGTTGACAAGAACCTCCACTTCGTTACACCTTAAATATCCCAGGAAAGAGAAAAATGGATAAAGAAGTTGTGGTCCTTATGTACAATGGAATATCACTCAGCCATGAAATCAACGTCATAAGGGTAGTAGCAGCATGATGAGTGGATTTAGGTACGACGATTCTAAGTGAAATAAGTCACACAGAAAAAGACACTTATCATAAGATATCACTTATAGAGGGAATGTAAAAACCGCTACCCTTGAACTGAATTACAAAACAGAACAGAGTCACACGTTTAGAAAACACACTATGGCTGCTTCACGGGAAAGGTGAGGTGGGGTGATGCATAAAACAAGGGTTTCAAATTAGCTCAGATACCGTTCCATAAACCCAATATGTAATAGACAAGACCTACTCCTTGCTCAGTGAATTGGACTCGACACCCCCTAATCACGGCCCAAGAATATATCTGACTAGTAAGAATCTTAAAACCTATGTATTGATATCTCTCTGTAAGTGAGTCAAGTGGGTGTAAAGTGACATAAACACAGCAGTGAAAAGCAGCTAAACCCCATTATAAAAATCAATTACTTTTAAAATCCTGTGAAACAAAGACAGTGAAAGAGAGAGAAATTCTTACAAAATTCGTTCAGGGGCTGTGATGCCACCTGGATTGACCATGTATAGACCCACAGCTGATTGAGACATAAGGGTGGACACTCTTGGGGCTGAGAGGTTTGGTGAGGTTGGGTGAGCAAACGCAGACCCTTTAAAGTAATACTGCGTGGTACCCATCCTATGGGTCCCAAATCTCCAGGTTCAAGGGCATCTTCCTACATCGAAAACATGCATGAGAAACCCAGAAGATGGTACACCGTGTGATCGGGAAAGGTTTCTAAAACACACCTCATTTCTCATCTCCTTGTGCTCGGGTTCGCCATTCCAGCCGCTTTACTAGCAATCTCCCTCCTTGGAGAATCAGCACCTTTAACCTCCTGTTCCGTACAGGTTGCAATTTGTCCTGAGGATGAACGGGAAGAGGGGGAACCAATGAGAGACTAGCTCTAGGTGTTGGGACAGGCACAGGTCACTCTATTTTCCCATCAGGAAGAAGAATTAAGCACAGGCTCAGCCTGCCGCCCAGGACCAGAATAGGGCCTGAAGCAATCCTGCGCTTTTGCGGCCAGCTCCCAAGAAAGCGAGTTGAAAAATGGAGCTCAGGGGCACTGCAATTCACAAACCTGCAGACTTATAAATGATCACTCTCGTCCACAAATATATTGAGGGAAGGCAACGAAGAGGATTTGAAAGCAAGGCAGAATTGCAGGAAACAGATTTCAGGAGGGAGATTCGAATCGCCTTTAAAGCACAGGAAAAGCGGCAAAACCTCGACAATGATGCCCTTGGCCAAAAAGGGCGTATGCATTTTTTCATGAATATATTCAGGAAAAAACGCATACGCCCTTTTTGGCCAAGCAAGCAACCTGGAAAGGCAAATCAGCGCTACAAAGAAGTCTCGCTTCCCATCGGTCAAAAGGGCCATGCTGAATAAAGTGTGAAAACCAGAAATGCAGGGCAGGCCATTTAGAAACGGGAGCCTTGCTACGCTGATGGGCGGGATGTAAATTGCCAACAGCCACTCTGGTGAAGTGTACGGTGTGTCCTGAAACATCTAAAAAACTCAGCTTAGAGAGCATAGGGCACTTCCACTCATGGGCGTATAAATTGGGAAAACTAAAAATCAGCAAGACACAGGCACCCCAACGTTTAGGGCTGCTCTGTTGACAAGAACCTCCACTTCGTTACACCTTAAATATCTCAGGATAGAGAAAAATGGATAAAGAAGTTGTGGTCCTTATGTACAATGGAATATCACTCAGCCATGAAATCAACGTCATAAGGCTAGTAGCAGTATGATGAGTGGATTTAGGTACGACGATTCTAAGTGAAATAAGTCACACAGAAAAAGACACTTATCATAAGATATCACTTATAGAGGGAATGTAAAAACCGCTACCCTTGAACTGAATTACAAAACAGAACAGAGTCACACGTTTAGAAAACACACTATGGCTGCTTCACGGGAAAGGTGAGGTGGGGTGATGCATAAAACAAGGGTTTCAAATTAGCTCAGATACCGTTCCATAAACCCAATATGTAATAGACAAGACCTACTCCTTGCTCAGTGAATTGGACTCGACACCCCCTATTCACGGCCCAAGAATATATCTGACTAGTAAGAATCTTAAAACCTATGTATTGATATCTCTCTGTAAGTGAGTCAAGTGGGTGTAAAGTGACATAAACACAGCAGTGAAAAGCAGCTAAACCCCATTATAAAAATCAATTACTTTTAAAATCCTGTGAAACAAAGACAGTGAAAGAGAGAGAAATTCTTACAAAATTCGTTCAGGGGCTGTGATGCCACCTGGATTGACCATGTATAGACCCACAGCAGATTGAGACATAAGGGTGGACACTCTTGGGGCTGAGAGGTTTGGTGAGGTTGGGTGAGCAAACGCAGACCCTTTAAAGTAATACTGCGTGGTACCCATCCCATGGGTCCCAAATCTCCAGGTTCAAGGGCATCTTCCTACATCGAAAACATGCATGAGAAACCCAGAACATGGTACACCGTGTGATCGGGAAAGGTTTCTAAAACACACCTCATTTCTCATCTCCTTGTGCTCGGGTTCGCCATTCCAGCCGCTTTACTAGCTATCTCCCTCCTTGGAGAATCAGCACCTTTAACCTCCTGTTCCGTACAGGTTGCAATTTGTCCTGAGGATGAACGGGAAGAGGGGGAACCAATGAGAGACTAGCTCTAGGTGTTGGGACAGGCACAGGTCACTCTATTTTCCCATCAGGAAGAAGAATTAAGCACAGGCTCAGCCTGCCGCCCGGGACCAGAATAGGGCCTGAAGCAATCCTGCGCTTTTGCGGCCAGCTCCCAAGAAAGCGAGTTGAAAAATGGAGCTCAGGGGCACTGCAATTCACAAACCTGCAGACTTATAAATGATCACTCTCGTCCACAAATATATTGAGGGAAGGCAACGAAGAGGATTTGAAAGCAAGGCAGAATTGCAGGAAACAGATATCAGATTCAGGAGGGAGATTGGAATCGCCTTTAAAGCACAGGAAAAGCGGCAAAACCTCGACAATGATGCCCTTGGCCAAAAAGGGCGTATGCGTTTTTTCCTGAATATATTCAGGAAAAAACGCATACGCCCTTTTTGGCCAAGCAAGCAACCGGGAAAGGCAAATCAGCGCTACAAAGAAGTCTCGTTTCCCATCGGTCAAAAGGGCCATGCTGAATAAAGTGTGAAAACCAGAAATGCAGGGCAGGCCATTTAGAAACGGGAGCCTTGCTACGCTGATGGGCGGGATGTAAATTGCCAACAGCCACTCTGGTGAAGTGTACGGTGTGTCCTGATACATCTAAAAAACTCAGCTTAGAGAGCATAGGGCACTTCCACTCATGGGCGTATAAATTGGGAAAACTAAAAATCAGCAAGACACAGGCACCCCAACGTTTAGGGCTGCTCTGTTGACAAGAACCTCCACTTCGTTACACCTTAAATATCCCAGGAAAGAGAAAAATGGATAAAGAAGTTGTGGTCCTTATGTACAATGGAATATCACTCAGCCATGAAATCAACGTCATAAGGCTAGTAGCAGCATGATGAGTGGATTTAGGTACGACCATTCTAAGTGAAATAAGTCACACAGAAAAAGACACTTATCATAAGATATCACTTATAGAGGGAATGTAAAAACCGCTACCCTTGAACTGAATTACAAAACAGAACAGAGTCACACGTTTAGAAAACACACTATGGCTGCTTAACGGGAATGGTGAGGTGGGGTGATGCATAAAACAAGGGTTTCAAATTAGCTCAGATACCGTTCCATAAACCCAATATGTAATAGACAAGACCTACTCCTTGCTCAGTGAATTGGACTCAACACCCCCTATTCACGGCCCAAGAATATATCTTACTAGTAAGAATCTTAAAACCTATGTATTGATATCTCTCTGTAAGTGAGTCAAGTGGGTGTAAAGTGACATAAACACAGCAGTGAAAAGCAGCTAAACCCCATTATAAAAATCAATTACTTTTAAAAACCTGTGAAACAAAGACAGTGAAAGAGAGAGAAATTCTTACAAAATTCGTTCAGGGGCTGTGATGCCACCTGGATTGACCATGTATAGACCCACAGCTGATTGAGACATAAGGGTGGACACTCTTGGGGCTGAGAGGTTTGGTGAGGTTGGGTGAGCAAACGCAGACCCTTTAAAGTAATACTGCGTGGTACCCATCCCATGGGTCCCAAATCTCCAGGTTCAAGGCCATCTTAATACATCGAAAACATGCATGAGGAACCCAGAAGATGGTTCACCGTGTGATCGGGAAAGGTTTCTAAAACACACCTCATTTCTCATCTCCTTGTGCTCGGGTTCGCCATTCCAGCCGCTTTACTAGCAATCTCCCTCCTTGGAGAATCAGCACCTTTAACCTCCTGTTCCGTACAGGTTGCAATTTGTCCTGAGGATGAACGGGAAGAGGGGGAACCAATGAGAGACTAGCTCTAGGTGTTGGGACAGGCACAGGTCACTCTATTTTCCCATCAGGAAGAAGAATTAAGCACAGGCTCAGCCTGCCGCCCGGGACCAGAATAGGGCCTGAAGCAATCCTGCGCTTTTGCGGCCAGCTCCCAAGAAAGCGAGTTGAAAAATTGAGCTCAGGGGCACTGCAATTCACAAACCTGCAGACTTATAAATGATCACTCTCGTCCACAAATATATTAAGAGAAGGCAACGAAGAGGATTTGAAAGCAAGGCAGAATTGCAGGAAACAGATTTCAGGAGGGAGAGTCAAATCGCCTTTAAAGCACAGGAAAAGCGGCAAAACCTCGACAAGATGCCCTTGGCCAAAAAGGGCGTATGCGTTTTTTCCTGAATATATTCAGGAAAAAACGCATACGCCCTTTTTGGCCAACCAAGCAACCTGGAAAGGCAAATCAGCGCTACAAAGAAGTCTCGCTTCCCATCGGTCAAAAGGGCCATGCTGAATAAAGTGTCAAAACCAGAAATGCAGGGCAGGCCATGAGGAAACGGGAGCCTTGTTACGATGATGGGCGGGATGTAAATTGCCAACAGCCACTCTGGAGAAGTGTACGATGTGTCCTGAAACATCTAAAAAAATCAGCTTAGAGAGCATAGGGCACTTCCACTCATGGGCGAATAAAGTGGGAAAATTAAAAACCAGCAAGACACAGGCACCCCAAAGTTTAGGGCTGCTCTGTTGACAAGAACCTCCAACTTCGTTACACCTTAAATATCCCAGGAAAGAGAAAAATGGATAAAGAAGTTGTGGTCCTTATGTACAATGGAATATCACTCAGCCATGAAATCAACGTCATAAGGCTAGTAGCAGCATGATGAGTGGATTTAGGTACGACGATTCTAAGTGAAATAAGTCACACAGAAAAAGACACTTATCATAAGATATCACTTATAGAGGGAATGAAAAAACCGCTACCCTTGAACTGAATTACAAAACAGAACAGAGTCACACGTTTAGAAAACACACAATGGCTGCTTAACGGGAAAGGTGAGGTGGGGTGATGAATAAAACAAGGGTTTCAAATTAGCTCAGATACCGTTCCATAAACCCAATATGTACTAGACAAGACCTACTCCTTGCTCAGTGAATTGGACTCAAAACCCCCTATTCACGGCCCAAGAATATATCTGACTAGTAAGAATCTTAAAACCTATGTATTGATATCTCTCTGTAAGTGAGTCAAGTGGGTGTGAAGTGACATAAACACAGCAGTGAAAAGCAGCTAAACCCCATTATAAAAATCAATTACTTTTAAAAACCTGTGAAAAAAAGACAGTGAAAGAGAGAGAAATTCTTACAAAATTCGTTTAGGGGCAGTTATGCTACCTGGATTGACCATATCTAGACCCACAGCTGATTGAGACATAAGGGTGGACACTCTTGGGGATGAGAGGTTTGCTGAGGTTGGGTGAGGAAACGCAGACCCTTTAAAGTAATACTGCGTGGTACCCATCCCATGGGTTCCAAATCTCCAGGTTCAAGGGCATCTTCCTACATCGAAAACATGCATGAGAAACCCAGAAGATGGTACACCGTGTGATCGCGAAAGGTTTCTAAAACGCACCTCATTTCTCATCTCCTTGTGCTCGGGTTCGCCATTCCAGCTGCTTTACTAGCAATCTCCCTCCTTTGAGAATCAGCACCTTTAACCTCCTGTTCCGTACAGGTTGCAGTTTGTCCTGAGGATGAACGGGAAGAGGGGAAAACAATGAGAGACTAGCTCTAGGTGTTGGGACAGGCACAGGTCACTCTATTTTCCCATCAGGAAGAAGAATTAACCCCAGGCTCAGCCTGCCGCCCGGGACCAGAATAGGGCCTGAAGCAATCCTGCGCTTTTGCGGCCAGCTCCCAAGAAAGCGAGTTGAAAAATGGAGCTCAGGGGCACTGCAATTCACAAACCTGCAGACTTATAAATGATCACTCTCGTCCACAAATATATTGAGGGAAGGCAACGAAGAGGATTTGAAAGCAAGGCAGAATTGCAGGAAACAGATTTCAGGAGGGAGAGTCAAATCGCCTTTAAAGCACAGGAAAAGCGGCAAAACCTCGACAAGATGCCCTTGGCCAAAAAGGGCGTATGCGTTTTTTCCTGAATATATTCAGGAAAAAACGCATACGCCCTTTTTGGCCAACCAAGCAACCTGGAAAGGCAAATCAGCGCTATAAAGAAGTCTCGCTTCCCATCGGTCAAAAGGGCCATGCTGAATAAAGTGTCAAAACCAGAAATGCAGGGCAGGCCATGAGGAAACGGGAGCCTTGTTACGATGATGGGCGGGATGTAAATTGCCAACAGCCACTCTGGAGAAGTGTACGATGTGTCCTGAAACATCTAAAAAACTCAGCTTAGAGAGCATAGGGCACTTCCACTCATGGGCGTATAAAGTGGGAAAATTAAAAACCAGCAAGACACAGGCACCCCAAAGTTTAGGGCTGCTCTGTTGACAAGAACCTCCAACTTCGTTACACCTTAAATATCCCAGGAAAGAGAAAAATGGATAAAGAAGTTGTGGTCCTTATGTACAATGGAATATCACTCAGCCATGAAATCAACGTCATAAGGCTAGTAGCAGCATGATGAGTGGATTTAGGTACGACGATTCTAAGTGAAATAAGTCACACAGAAAAAGACACTTATCATAAGATATCACTTATAGAGGGAATGAAAAAACCGCTACCCTTGAACTGAATTACAAAACAGAACAGAGTCACACGTTTAGAAAACACACAATGGCTGCTTAACGGGAAAGGTGAGGTGGGGTGATGAATAAAACAAGGGTTTCAAATTAGCTCAGATACCGTTCCATAAACCCAATATGTACTAGACAAGACCTACTCCTTGCTCAGTGAATTGGACTCAAAACCCCCTATTCACGGCCCAAGAATATATCTGACTAGTAAGAATCTTAAAACCTATGTATTGATATCTCTCTGTAAGTGAGTCAAGTGGGTGTGAAGTGACATAAACACAGCAGTGAAAAGCAGCTAAACCCCATTATAAAAATCAATTACTTTTAAAAACCTGTGAAAAAAAGACAGTGAAAGAGAGAGAAATTCTTACAAAATTCGTTTAGGGGCAGTTATGCTACCTGGATTGACCATATCTAGACCCACAGCTGATTGAGACATAAGGGTGGACACTCTTGGGGATGAGAGGTTTGCTGAGGTTGGGTGAGGAAACGCAGACCCTTTAAAGTAATACTGCGTGGTACCCATCCCATGGGTTCCAAATCTCCAGGTTCAAGGGCATCTTCCTACATCGAAAACATGCATGAGAAACCCAGAAGATGGTACACCGTGTGATCGCGAAAGGTTTCTAAAACGCACCTCATTTCTCATCTCCTTGTGCTCGGGTTCGCCATTCCAGCTGCTTTACTAGCAATCTCCCTCCTTGGAGAATCAGCACCTTTAACCTCCTGTTCCGTACAGGTTGCAGTTTGTCCTGAGGATGAACGGGAAGAGGGGAAAACAATGAGAGACTAGCTCTAGGTGTTGGGACAGGCACAGGTCACTCTATTTTCCCATCAGGAAGAAGAATTAACCCCAGGCTCAGCCTGCCGCCCGGGACCAGAATAGGGCCTGAAGCAATCCTGCACTTTTGCGGCCAGCTCCCAAGAAAGCGAGTTGAAAAATGGAGCTCAGGGGCACTGCAATTCACAAACCTGCAGACTTATAAATGATCACTCTCGTCCACAAATATATTGAGGGAAGGCAACGAAGAGGATTTGAAAGCAAGGCAGAATTGCAGGAAACAGATTTCAGGAGGGAGAGTCAAATCGCCTTTAAAGCACAGGAAAAGCGGCAAAACCTCGACAAGATGCCCTTGGCCAAAAAGGGCGTATGCGTTTTTTCCTGAATATATTCAGGAAAAAACGCATACGCCCTTTTTGGCCAACCAAGCAACCTGGAAAGGCAAATCAGCGCTATAAAGAAGTCTCGCTTCCCATCGGTCAAAAGGGCCATGCTGAATAAAGTGTCAAAACCAGAAATGCAGGGCAGGCCATGAGGAAACGGGAGCCTTGTTACGATGATGGGCGGGATGTAAATTGCCAACAGCCACTCTGGAGAAGTGTACGATGTGTCCTGAAACATCTAAAAAACTCAGCTTAGAGAGCATAGGGCACTTCCACTCATGGGCGTATAAAGTGGGAAAATTAAAAACCAGCAAGACACAGGCACCCCAAAGTTTAGGGCTGCTCTGTTGACAAGAACCTCCAACTTCGTTACACCTTAAATATCCCAGGAAAGAGAAAAATGGATAAAGAAGTTGTGGTCCTTATGTACAATGGAATATCACTCAGCCATGAAATCAACGTCATAAGGCTAGTAGCAGCATGATGAGTGGATTTAGGTACGACGATTCTAAGTGAAATAAGTCACACAGAAAAAGACACTTATCATAAGATATCACTTATAGAGGGAATGAAAAAACCGCTACCCTTGAACTGAATTACAAAACAGAACAGAGTCACACGTTTAGAAAACACACAATGGCTGCTTAACGGGAAAGGTGAGGTGGGGTGATGAATAAAACAAGGGTTTCAAATTAGCTCAGATACCGTTCCATAAACCCAATATGTACTAGACAAGACCTACTCCTTGCTCAGTGAATTGGACTCAAAACCCCCTATTCACGGCCCAAGAATATATGTGACTAGTAAGAATCTTAAAACCTATGTATTGATATCTCTCTGTAAGTGAGTCAAGTGGGTGTAAAGTGACATAAACACAGCAGTGAAAAGCAGCTAAACCCCATTATAAAAATCAATTACTTTTAAAAACCTGTGAAACAAAGACAGTGAAAGAGAGAGAAATTCTTACAAAATTCGTTCAGGGGCTGTGATGCCACCTGGATTGACCATGTATAGACCCACAGCTGATTGAGACATAAGGGTGGACACTCTTGGGGCTGAGAGGTTTGGTGAGGTTGGGTGAGCAAACGCAGACCCTTTAAAGTAATACTGCGTGTTACCCATCCCATGGGTCCCAAATCTCCAGGTTCAAGGCCATCTTAATACATCGAAAACATGCATGAGGAACCCAGAAGATGGTTCACCGTGTGATCGGGAAAGGTTTCTAAAACACACCTCATTTCTCATCTCCTTGTGCTCGGGTTCGCCATTCCAGCCGCTTTACTAGCAATCTCCCTCCTTGGAGAATCAGCACCTTTAACCTCCTGTTCCGTACAGGTTGTAATTTGTCCTGAGGATGAACGGGAAGAGGGGGAACCAATGAGAGACTAGCTCTAGGTGTTGGGACAGGCACAGGTCACTCTATTTTCCCATCAGGAAGAAGAATTAAGCACAGGCTCAGCCTGCCGCCCGGGACCAGAATAGGGCCTGAAGCAAACCTGCGCTTTTGCGGCCAGATCCCAAGAAAGCGAGTTGAAAAATGGAGCTCAGGCGCACTGCAATTCACAAACCTGCAGACTTATAAATGTTCACTCTCGTCCACAAATATATTGAGGGAAGGCAACGAAGATGATTTGAAAGCAAGGCAGAATTGCAGGAAACAGATTTCAGGAGGGAGATTCGAATCGCCTTTAAAGCACAAGAAAAGCAGCAAAACCTCGACAATGATGCCCTTGGCCAAAAACGGCGTATGCGTTTTTTCCTGAATATATTCAGGAAAAAACGCATACGCCCTTTTTGGCCAACCAAGCAACCTGGAAAGGCAAATCAGCGCTACAAAGAAGTCTCGCTTCCCATCGGTCAAAAGGGCCAAGCTGAATAAAGTGTCAAAACCAGAAATGCAGGGCAGGCCATGGAGAAACGGGAGCCTTGCTACGCTGATGGGCGGGATGTAAATTGCCAACAGCCACTCTGGAGAAGTGTACGGTGTGTCCTGAAACATCTAAAAAACTCAGCTTAGAGAGCATAGGGCACTTCCACTCATGGGCGTATAAATTGGGAAAACTAAAAATCAGCAAGACACAGGCACCCCAACGTTTAGGGCTGCTCTGTTGACAAGAACTTCCACTTCGTTACACCTTAAATATCTCAGGAAAGAGAAAGATGGATAAATAAGTTGTGGTCCTTATGTACAAAGGAATATCACTCAGCCATGAAATCAACGTCATAAGGCTAGTAGCAGCATGATGAGTGGATTTAGGTACGACGATTTTAAGTGAAATAAGTCACAGAGAAAAAGACACTTATCATAAGATATCACTTATAGAGGGAATGTAAAAACCGCTACCCTTGAACTGAATTACAAAACAGAACAGAGTCACACGTTTAGAAAACACACTATGGCTGCTTCACGGGAAAGGTGAGGTGGGGTGATGCATAAAACAAGGGTTTCAAATTAGCTCAGATACCGTTCCATAAACCCAATATGTAATAGACAAGACCTACTCCTTGCTCAGTGAATTGGACACGACACCCCATAATCACGGCCCAAGAATATATCTGACTAGTAAGAATCTTAAAACCTATGTATTGATATCTCTCTGTAAGTGAGTCAAGTGGGTGTAAAGTGACATAAACACAGCAGTGAAAAGCAGCTAAACCCCATTATAAAAATCAATTACTTTTAAAATCCTGTGAAACAAAGACAGTGAAAGAGAGAGAAATTCTTACAAAATTCGTTCAGGGGCTGTGATGCCACCTGGATTGACCATGTATAGACCCACAGCTGATTGAGACATAAGGGTGGACACTCTTGGGGCTGAGAGGTTTGGTGAGGTTGGGTGAGCAAACGCAGACCCTTTAAAGTAATACTGCGTGGTACCCATCCTATGGGTCCCAAATCTCCAGGTTCAAGGGCATCTTCCTACATCGAAAACATGCATGAGAAACCCAGAAGATGGTACACCGTGTGATCGGGAAAGGTTTCTAAAACACACCTCATTTCTCATCTCCTTGTGCTCGGGTTCGCCATTCCAGCCGCTTTACTAGCAATCTCCCTCCTTGGAGAATCAGCACCTTTAACCTCCTGTTCCGTACAGGTTGCAATTTGTCCTGAGGATGAACGGGAAGAGGGGGAACCAATGAGAGACTAGCTCTAGGTGTTGGGACAGGCACAGGTCACTCTATTTTCCCATCAGGAAGAAGAATTAAGCACAGGCTCAGCCTGCCGCCCAGGACCAGAATAGGGCCTGAAGCAATCCTGCGCTTTTGCGGCCAGCTCCCAAGAAAGCGAGTTGAAAAATGGAGCTCAGGGGCACTGCAATTCACAAACCTGCAGACTTATAAATGATCACTCTCGTCCACAAATATATTGAGGGAAGGCAACGAAGAGGATTTGAAAGCAAGGCAGAATTGCAGGAAACAGATTTCAGGAGGGAGATTCGAATCGCCTTTAAAGCACAGGAAAAGCGGCAAAACCTCGACAATGATGCCCTTGGCCAAAAAGGGCGTATGCATTTTTTCATGAATATATTCAGGAAAAAACGCATACGCCCTTTTTGGCCAAGCAAGCAACCTGGAAAGGCAAATCAGCGCTACAAAGAAGTCTCGCTTCCCATCGGTCAAAAGGGCCATGCTGAATAAAGTGTGAAAACCAGAAATGCAGGGCAGGCCATTTAGAAACGGGAGCCTTGCTACGCTGATGGGCGGGATGTAAATTGCCAACAGCCACTCTGGTGAAGTGTACGGTGTGTCCTGAAACATCTAAAAAACTCAGCTTAGAGAGCATAGGGCACTTCCACTCATGGGCGTATAAATTGGGAAAACTAAAAATCAGCAAGACACAGGCACCCCAACGTTTAGGGCTGCTCTGTTGACAAGAACCTCCACTTCGTTACACCTTAAATATCCCAGGAAAGAGAAAAATGGATAAAGAAGTTGTGGTCCTTATGTACAATGGAATATCACTCAGCCATGAAATCAACGTCATAAGGCTAGTAGCAGCATGATGAGTGGATTTAGGTACGACGATTCTAAGTGAAATAAGTCACAGAGAAAAAGACACTTATCATAAGATATCACTTATAGAGGGAATGTAAAAACCGCTACCCTTGAACTGAATTACAAAACAGAACAGAGTCACACGTTTAGAAAACACACTATGGCTGCTTCACGGGAAAGGTGAGGTGGGGTGATGCATAAAACAAGGGTTTCAAATTAGCTCAGATACCGTTCCATAAACCCAATATGTAATAGACAAGACCTACTCCTTGCTCAGTGAATTGGACTCGACACCCCCTAATCACGGCCCAAGAATATATCTGACTAGTAAGAATCTTAAAACCTATGTATTGATATCTCTCTGTAAGTGAGTCAAGTGGGTGTAAAGTGACATAAACACAGCAGTGAAAAGCAGCTAAACCCCATTATAAAAATCAATTACTTTTAAAATCCTGTGAAACAAAGACAGTGAAAGAGAGAGAAATTCTTACAAAATTCGTTCAGGGGCTGTGATGCCACCTGGATTGACCATGTATAGACCCACAGCTGATTGAGACATAAGGGTGGACACTCTTGGGGCTGAGAGGTTTGGTGAGGTTGGGTGAGCAAACGCAGACCCTTTAAAGTAATACTGCGTGGTACCCATCCTATGGGTCCCAAATCTCCAGGTTCAAGGGCATCTTCCTACATCGAAAACATGCATGAGAAACCCAGAAGACGGTACACCGTGTGATCGGGAAAGGTTTCTAAAACACACCTCATTTCTCATCTCCTTGTGCTCGGGTTCGCCATTCCAGCCGCTTTACTAGCAATCTCCCTCCTTGGAGAATCAGCACCTTTAACCTCCTGTTCCGTACAGGTTGCAATTTGTCCTGAGGATGAACGGGAAGAGGGGGAACCAATGAGAGACTAGCTCTAGGTGTTGGGACAGGCACAGGTCACTCTATTTTCCCATCAGGAAGAAGAATTAAGCACAGGCTCAGCCTGCCGCCCAGGACCAGAATAGGGCCTGAAGCAATCCTGCGCTTTTGCGGCCAGCTCCCAAGAAAGCGAGTTGAAAAATGGAGCTCAGGGGCACTGCAATTCACAAACCTGCAGACTTATAAATGATCACTCTCGTCCACAAATATATTGAGGGAAGGCAACGAAGAGGATTTGAAAGCAAGGCAGAATTGCAGGAAACAGATTTCAGGAGGGAGATTCGAATCGCCTTTAAAGCACAGGAAAAGCGGCAAAACCTCGACAATGATGCCCTTGGCCAAAAAGGGCGTATGCATTTTTTCATGAATATATTCAGGAAAAAACGCATACGCCCTTTTTGGCCAAGCAAGCAACCTGGAAAGGCAAATCAGCGCTACAAAGAAGTCTCGCTTCCCATCGGTCAAAAGGGCCATGCTGAATAAAGTGTGAAAACCAGAAATGCAGGGCAGGCCATTTAGAAACGGGAGCCTTGCTACGCTGATGGGCGGGATGTAAATTGCCAACAGCCACTCTGGTGAAGTGTACGGTGTGTCCTGAAACATCTAAAAAACTCAGCTTAGAGAGCATAGGGCACTTCCACTCATGGGCGTATAAATTGGGAAAACTAAAAATCAGCAAGACACAGGCACGCCAACGTTTAGGGCTGCTCTGTTGACAAGAACCTCCACTTCGTTACACCTTAAATATCTCAGGATAGAGAAAAATGGATAAAGAAGTTGTGGTCCTTATGTACAATGGAATATCACTCAGCCATGAAATCAACGTCATAAGGCTAGTAGCAGTATGATGAGTGGATTTAGGTACGACGATTCTAAGTGAAATAAGTCACACAGAAAAAGACACTTATCATAAGATATCACTTATAGAGGGAATGTAAAAACCGCTACCCTTGAACTGAATTACAAAACAGAACAGAGTCACACGTTTAGAAAACACACTATGGCTGCTTCACGGGAAAGGTGAGGTGGGGTGATGCATAAAACAAGGGTTTCAAATTAGCTCAGATACCGTTCCATAAACCCAATATGTAATAGACAAGACCTACTCCTTGCTCATTGAATTGGACTCGACACCCCCTATTCACGGCCCAAGAATATATCTGACTAGTAAGAATCTTAAAACCTATGTATTGATATCTCTCTGTAAGTGAGTCAAGTGGGTGTAAAGTGACATAAACACAGCAGTGAAAAGCAGCTAAACCCCATTATAAAAATCAATTACTTTTAAAATCCTGTGAAACAAAGACAGTGAAAGAGAGAGAAATTCTTACAAAATTCGTTCAGGGGCTGTGATGCCACCTGGATTGACCATGTATAGACCCACAGCTGATTGAGACATAAGGGTGGACACTCTTGGGGCTGAGAGGTTTGGTGAGGTTGGGTGAGCAAACGCAGACCCTTTAAAGTAATACTGCGTGGTACCCATCCCATGGGTCCCAAATCTCCAGGTTCAAGGGCATCTTCCTACATCGAAAACATGCATGAGAAACCCAGAACATGGTACACCGTGTGATCGGGAAAGGTTTCTAAAACACACCTCATTTCTCATCTCCTTGTGCTCGGGTTCGCCATTCCAGCCGCTTTACTAGCTATCTCCCTCCTTGGAGAATCAGCACCTTTAACCTCCTGTTCCGTACAGGTTGCACTTTGTCCTGAGGATGAACGGGAAGAGGGGGAACCAATGAGAGACTAGCTCTAGGTGTTGGGACAGGCACAGGTCACTCTATTTTCCCATCAGGAAGAAGAATTAAGCACAGGCTCAGCCTGCCGCCCGGGACCAGAATAGGGCCTGAAGCAATCCTGCGCTTTTGCGGCCAGCTCCCAAGAAAGCGAGTTGAAAAATGGAGCTCAGGGGCACTGCAATTCACAAACCTGCAGACTTATAAATGATCACTCTCGTCCACAAATATATTGAGGGAAGGCAACGAAGAGGATTTGAAAGCAAGGCAGAATTGCAGGAAACAGATATCAGATTCAGGAGGGAGATTGGAATCGCCTTTAAAGCACAGGAAAAGCGGCAAAACCTCGACAATGATGCCCTTGGCCAAAAAGGGCGTATGCGTTTTTTCCTGAATATATTCAGGAAAAAACGCATACGCCCTTTTTGGCCAAGCAAGCAACCGGGAAAGGCAAATCAGCGCTACAAAGAAGTCTCGTTTCCCATCGGTCAAAAGGGCCATGCTGAATAAAGTGTGAAAACCAGAAATGCAGGGCAGGCCATTTAGAAACGGGAGCCTTGCTACGCTGATGGGCGGGATGTAAATTGCCAACAGCCACTCTGGTGAAGTGTACGGTGTGTCCTGATACATCTAAAAAACTCAGCTTAGAGAGCATAGGGCACTTCCACTCATGGGCGTATAAATTGGGAAAACTAAAAATCAGCAAGACACAGGCACCCCAACGTTTAGGGCTGCTCTGTTGACAAGAACCTCCACTTCGTTACACCTTAAATATCCCAGGAAAGAGAAAAATGGATAAAGAAGTTGTGGTCCTTATGTACAATGGAATATCACTCAGCCATGAAATCAACGTCATAAGGCTAGTAGCAGCATGATGAGTGGATTTAGGTACGACCATTCTAAGTGAAATAAGTCACACAGAAAAAGACACTTATCATAAGATATCACTTATAGAGGGAATGTAAAAACCGCTACCCTTGAACTGAATTACAAAACAGAACAGAGACACACGTTTAGAAAACACACTATGGCTGCTTAACGGGAATGGTGAGGTGGGGTGATGCATAAAACAAGGGTTTCAAATTAGCTCAGATACCGTTCCATAAACCCAATATGTAATAGACAAGACCTACTCCTTGCTCAGTGAATTGGACTCAACACCCCCTATTCACGGCCCAAGAATATATCTTACTAGTAAGAATCTTAAAACCTATGTATTGATATCTCTCTGTAAGTGAGTCAAGTGGGTGTAAAGTGACATAAACACAGCAGTGAAAAGCAGCTAAACCCCATTATAAAAATCAATTACTTTTAAAAACCTGTGAAAAAAAGACAGTGAAAGAGAGAGAAATTCTTACAAAATTCGTTCAGGGGCTGTGATGCCACCTGGATTGACCATGTATAGACCCACAGCTGATTGAGACATAAGGGTGGACACTCTTGGGGCTGAGAGGTTTGGTGAGGTTGGGTGAGCAAACGCAGACCCTTTAAAGTAATACTGCGTGTTACCCATCCCATGGGTCCCAAATCTCCAGGTTCAAGGCCATCTTAATACATCGAAAACATGCATGAGGAACCCAGAAGATGGTTCACCGTGTGATCGGGAAAGGTTTCTAAAACACACCTCATTTCTCATCTCCTTGTGCTCGGGTTCGCCATTCCAGCCGCTTTACTAGCAATCTCCCTCCTTGGAGAATCAGCACCTTTAACCTCCTGTTCCGTACAGGTTGCAATTTGTCCTGAGGATGAACGGGAAGAGGGGGAACCAATGAGAGACTAGCTCTAGGTGTTGGGACAGGCACAGGTCACTCTATTTTCCCATCAGGAAGAAGAATTAAGCACAGGCTCAGCCTGCCGCCCGGGACCAGAATAGGGCCTGAAGCAAACCTGCGCTTTTGCGGCCAGCTCCCAAGAAAGCGAGTTGAAAAATGGAGCTCAGGCGCACTGCAATTCACAAACCTGCAGACTTATAAATGTTCACTCTCGTCCACAAATATATTGAGGGAAGGCAACGAAGAGGATTTGAAAGCAAGGCAGAATTGCAGGAAACAGATTTCAGGAGGGAGATTCGAATCGCCTTTAAAGCACAAGAAAAGCAGCAAAACCTCGACAATGATGCCCTTGGCCAAAAACGGCGTATGCGTTTTTTCCTGAATATATTCAGGAAAAAACGCATACGCACTTTTTGGCCAACCAAGCAACCTGGAAAGGCAAATCAGCGCTACAAAGAAGTCTCGCTTCCCATCGGTCAAAAGGGCCAAGCTGAATAAAGTGTCAAAACCAGAAATGCAGGGCAGGCCATGGAGAAACGGGAGCCTTGCTACGCTGATGGGCGGGATGTAAATTGCCAACAGCCACTCTGGAGAAGTGTACGGTGTGTCCTGAAACATCTAAAAAACTCAGCTTAGAGAGCATAGGGCACTTCCACTCATGGGCGTATAAATTGGGAAAACTAAAAATCAGCAAGACACAGGCACCCCAACGTTTAGGGCTGCTCTGTTGACAAGAACCTCCACTTCGTTACACCTTAAATATCTCAGGAAAGAGAAAGATGGATAAATAAGGTGTGGTCCTTATGTACAAAGGAATATCACTCAGCCATGAAATCAACATCATAAGGCTAGTAGCAGCATGATGAGTGGATTTAGGTACGACGATTTTAAGTGAAATAAGTCACAGAGAAAAAGACACTTATCATAAGATATCACTTATAGAGGGAATGTAAAAACCGCTACCCTTGAACTGAATTACAAAACAGAACAGAGTCACACGTTTAGAAAATACACTCTGGCTGCTTCACGGGAAAGGTGAGGTGGGGTGATGCATAAAACAAGGGTTTCAAATTAGCTCAAATACCGTTCCCTAAACCCAATATGTAACAGACAAGACCTACTCCTTGCTCAGTGAATTGGACTCAACACCCCCTATTCACGGCCCAAGAATATATCTTACTAGTAAGAATCTTAAAACCTATGTATTGATATCTCTCTGTAAGTGAGTCAAGTGGGTGTAAAGTGACATAAACACAGCAGTGAAAAGCAGCTAAACCCCATTATAAAAATGAATTACTTTTAAAAACCTGTGAAACAAAGACAGTGAAAGAGAGAGAAATTCTTACAAAATTCGTTCAGGGGCTGTGATGCCACCTGGATTGACCATGTATAGACCCACAGCTGATTGAGACATAAGGGTGGACACTCTTGGGGCTGAGAGGTTTGGTGAGGTTGGGTGAGCAAACGCAGACCCTTTAAAGTAATACTGCGTGCAACCCATCCCATGGGTCCCAAATCTCCAGGTTCAAGGGCACTTTCCTACATCGAAAACATGCATGAGAAACCCAGAAGATGGTACACCGTGTGATCGGGAAAGGTTTCTAAAACGCACCTCATTTCTCATCTCCTTGTGTTCGGGTTCGCCATTCCAGCCGCTTTACTAGCAATCTCCCTCCTTGGAGAATCAGCACCTTTAACCTCCTGTTCCGTACAGGTTGCAATTTGTCCTGAGGATGAACGGGAAGAGGGGGAACCAATGAGAGACTAGCTCTAGGTGTTGGGACAGGCACAGGTCACTCTATTTTCCCATCAGGAAGAAGAATTAAGCACAGGCTCAGCCTGCCGCCCGGGACCAGAATAGGGCCTGAAGCAATCCTGCGCTTTTGCGGCCAGCTCCCAAGAAAGCGAGTTGAAAAATTGAGCTCAGGGGCACTGCAATTCACAAACCTGCAGACTTATAAATGATCACTCTCGTCCACAAATATATTAAGGGAAGGCAACGAAGAGGATTTGAAAGCAAGGCAGAATTGCAGGAAACAGATTTCAGGAGGGAGAGTCAAATCGCCTTTAAAGCACAGGAAAAGCGGCAAAACCTCGACAAGATGCCCTTGGCCAAAAAGGGCGTATGCGTTTTTTCCTGAATATATTCAGGAAAAAACGCATACGCCCTTTTTGGCCAACCAAGCAACCTGGAAAGGCAAATCAGCGCTACAAAGAAGTCTCGCTTCCCATCGGTCAAAAGGGCCATGCTGAATAAAGTGTCAAAACCAGAAATGCAGGGCAGGCCATGAGGAAACGGGAGCCTTGTTACGATGATGGGCGGGATGTAAATTGCCAACAGCCACTCTGGAGAAGTGTACGATGTGTCCTGAAACATCTAAAAAACTCAGCTTAGAGAGCATAGGGCACTTCCACTCATGGGCGAATAAAGTGGGAAAATTAAAAACCAGCAAGACACAGGCACCCCAAAGTTTAGGGCTGCTCTGTTGACAAGAACCTCCAACTTCGTTACACCTTAAATATCCCAGGAAAGAGAAAAATGGATAAAGAAGTTGTGGTCCTTATGTACAATGGAATATCACTCAGCCATGAAATCAACGTCATAAGGCTAGTAGCAGCATGATGAGTGGATTTAGGTACGACGATTCTAAGTGAAATAAGTCACACAGAAAAAGACACTTATCATAAGATATCACTTATAGAGGGAATGAAAAAACCGCTACCCTTGAACTGAATTACAAAACAGAACAGAGTCACACGTTTAGAAAACACACAATGGCTGCTTAACGGGAAAGGTGAGGTGGGGTGATGAATAAAACAAGGGTTTCAAATTAGCTCAGATACCGTTCCATAAACCCAATATGTACTAGACAAGACCTACTCCTTGCTCAGTGAATTGGACTCAAAACCCCCTATTCACGGCCCAAGAATATATCTGACTAGTAAGAATCTTAAAACCTATGTATTGATATCTCTCTGTAAGTGAGTCAAGTGGGTGTGAAGTGACATAAACACAGCAGTGAAAAGCAGCTAAACCCCATTATAAAAATCAATTACTTTTAAAAACCTGTGAAAAAAAGACAGTGAAAGAGAGAGAAATTCTTACAAAATTCGTTTAGGGGCAGTTATGCTACCTGGATTGACCATATCTAGACCCACAGCTGATTGAGACATAAGGGTGGACACTCTTGGGGATGAGAGGTTTGCTGAGGTTGGGTGAGGAAACGCAGACCCTTTAAAGTAATACTGCGTGGTACCCATCCCATGGGTTCCAAATCTCCAGGTTCAAGGGCATCTTCCTACATCGAAAACATGCATGAGAAACCCAGAAGATGGTACACCGTGTGATCGCGAAAGGTTTCTAAAACGCACCTCATTTCTCATCTCCTTGTGCTCGGGTTCGCCATTCCAGCTGCTTTACTAGCAATCTCCCTCCTTGGAGAATCAGCACCTTTAACCTCCTGTTCCGTACAGGTTGCAGTTTGTCCTGAGGATGAACGGGAAGAGGGGAAAACAATGAGAGACTAGCTCTAGGTGTTGGGACAGGCACAGGTCACTCTATTTTCCCATCAGGAAGAAGAATTAACCCCACGCTCAGCCTGCCGCCCGGGACCAGAATAGGGCCTGAAGCAATCCTGCGCTTTTGTGGCCAGCTCCCAAGAAAGCGAGTTGAAAAATGGAGCTCAGGGGCACTGCAATTCACAAACCTGCAGACTTATAAATGATCACTCTCGTCCACAAATATATTGAGGGAAGGCAACGAAGAGGATTTGAAAGCAAGGCAGAATTGCAGGAAACAGATTTCAGGAGGGAGAGTCAAATCGCCTTTAAAGCACAGGAAAAGCGGCAAAACCTCGACAAGATGCCCTTGGCCAAAAAGGGCGTATGCGTTTTTTCCTGAATATATTCAGGAAAAAACGCATACGCCCTTTTTGGCCAACCAAGCAACCTGGAAAGGCAAATCAGCGCTATAAAGAAGTCTCGCTTCCCATCGGTCAAAAGGGCCATGCTGAATAAAGTGTCAAAACCAGAAATGCAGGGCAGGCCATGAGGAAACGGGAGCCTTGTTACGATGATGGGCGGGATGTAAATTGCCAACAGCCACTCTGGAGAAGTGTACGATGTGTCCTGAAACATCTAAAAAACTCAGCTTAGAGAGCATAGGGCACTTCCACTCATGGGCGTATAAAGTGGGAAAATTAAAAACCAGCAAGACACAGGCACCCCAAAGTTTAGGGCTGCTCTGTTGACAAGAACCTCCAACTTCGTTACACCTTAAATATCCCAGGAAAGAGAAAAATGGATAAAGAAGTTGTGGTCCTTATGTACAATGGAATATCACTCAGCCATGAAATCAACGTCATAAGGCTAGTAGCAGCATGATGAGTGGATTTAGGTACGACGATTCTAAGTGAAATAAGTCACACAGAAAAAGACACTTATCATAAGATATCACTTATAGAGGGAATGAAAAAACCGCTACCCTTGAACTGAATTACAAAACAGAACAGAGTCACACGTTTAGAAAACACACAATGGCTGCTTAACGGGAAAGGTGAGGTGGGGTGATGAATAAAACAAGGGTTTCAAATTAGCTCAGATACCGTTCCATAAACCCAATATGTACTAGACAAGACCTACTCCTTGCTCAGTGAATTGGACTCAAAACCCCCTATTCACGGCCCAAGAATATATGTGACTAGTAAGAATCTTAAAACCTATGTATTGATATCTCTCTGTAAGTGAGTCAAGTGGGTGTAAAGTGACATAAACACAGCAGTGAAAAGCAGCTAAACCCCATTATAAAAATCAATTACTTTTAAAAACCTGTGAAAAAAAGACAGTGAAAGAGAGAGAAATTCTTACAAAATTCGTTTAGGGGCAGTTATGCTACCTGGATTGACCATATCTAGACCCACAGCTGATTGAGACATAAGGGTGGACACTCTTGGGGCTGAGAGGTTTGGTGAGGTTGGGTGAGGAAACGCAGACCCTTTAAAGTAATACTGCGTGATACCCATCCCATGGGTCCCAAATCTCCAGGTTCAAGGGCATCTTCCTACATCGAAAACATGCATGAGAAACCCAGAAGATGGTACACCGTGTGATCGGGAAAGGTTTCTAAAACGCACCTCATTTCTCATCTCCTTGTGCTCGGGTTCGCCATTCCAGCCGCTTTACTAACAATCTCCCTCCTTGGAGAATCAGCACCTTTAACCTCTTGTTCCGTACAGGTTGCAATTTGTCCTGAGGATGAACGGGAAGAGGGGGAACCAATGAGAGACTAGCTCTAGGTGTTGGGACAGGCACAGGTCACTCTATTTTCCCATCAGGAAGAAGAATTAAGCACAGGCTCAGCCTGCCGCCCGGGACCAGAATAGGGCCTGAAGCAAACCTGCGCTTTTGCGGCCAGCTCCCAAGAAAGCGAGTTGAAAAATGGAGCTCAGGCGCACTGCAATTCACAAACCTGCAGACTTATAAATGTTCACTCTCGTCCACAAATATATTGAGGGAAGGCAACGAAGAGGATTTGAAAGCAAGGCAGAATTGCAGGAAACAGATTTCAGGAGGGAGATTCGAATCGCCTTTAAAGCACAAGAAAAGCAGCAAAACCTCGACAATGATGCCCTTGGCCAAAAACGGCGTATGCGTTTTTTCCTGAATATATTCAGGAAAAAACGCATACGCACTTTTTGGCCAACCAAGCAACCTGGAAAGGCAAATCAGCGCTACAAAGAAGTCTCGCTTCCCATCGGTCAAAAGGGCCAAGCTGAATAAAGTGTCAAAACCAGAAATGCAGGGCAGGCCATGGAGAAACGGGAGCCTTGCTACGCTGATGGGCGGGATGTAAATTGCCAACAGCCACTCTGGAGAAGTGTACGGTGTGTCCTGAAACATCTAAAAAACTCAGCTTAGAGAGCATAGGGCACTTCCACTCATGGGCGTATAAATTGGGAAAACTAAAAATCAGCAAGACACAGGCACCCCAACGTTTAGGGCTGCTCAGTTGACAAGAACCTCCACTTCGTTACACCTTAAATATCTCAGGAAAGAGAAAGATGGATAAATAAGGTGTGGTCCTTATGTACAAAGGAATATCACTCAGCCATGAAATCAACATCATAAGGCTAGTAGCAGCATGATGAGTGGATTTAGGTACGACGATTTTAAGTGAAATAAGTCACAGAGAAAAAGACACTTATCATAAGATATCACTTATAGAGGGAATGTAAAAACCGCTACCCTTGAACTGAATTACAAAACAGAACAGAGTCACACGTTTAGAAAATACACTCTGGCTGCTTCACGGGAAAGGTGAGGTGGGGTGATGCATAAAACAAGGGTTTCAAATTAGCTCAAATACCGTTCCCTAAACCCAATATGTAACAGACAAGACCTACTCCTTGCTCAGTGAATTGGACTCAACACCCCCTATTCACGGCCCAAGAATATATCTTACTAGTAAGAATCTTAAAACCTATGTATTGATATCTCTCTGTAAGTGAGTCAAGTGGGTGTAAAGTGACATAAACACAGCAGTGAAAAGCAGCTAAACCCCATTATAAAAATGAATTACTTTTAAAAACCTGTGAAACAAAGACAGTGAAAGAGAGAGAAATTCTTACAAAATTCGTTCAGGGGCTGTGATGCCACCTGGATTGACCATGTATAGACCCACAGCTGATTGAGACATAAGGGTGGACACTCTTGGGGCTGAGAGGTTTGGTGAGGTTGGGTGAGCAAACGCAGACCCTTTAAAGTAATACTGCGTGCAACCCATCCCATGGGTCCCAAATCTCCAGGTTCAAGGGCACTTTCCTACATCGAAAACATGCATGAGAAACCCAGAAGATGGTACACCGTGTGATCGGGAAAGGTTTCTAAAACGCACCTCATTTCTCATCTCCTTGTGTTCGGGTTCGCCATTCCAGCCGCTTTACTAGCAATCTCCCTCCTTGGAGAATCAGCACCTTTAACCTCCTGTTCCGTACAGGTTGCAATTTGTCCTGAGGATGAACGGGAAGAGGGGGAACCAATGAGAGACTAGCTCTAGGTGTTGGGACAGGCACAGGTCACTCTATTTTCCCATCAGGAAGAAGAATTAAGCACAGGCTCAGCCTGCCGCCCGGGACCAGAATAGGGCCTGAAGCAATCCTGCGCTTTTGCGGCCAGCTCCCAAGAAAGCGAGTTGAAAAATTGAGCTCAGGGGCACTGCAATTCACAAACCTGCAGACTTATAAATGATCACTCTCGTCCACAAATATATTAAGGGAAGGCAACGAAGAGGATTTGAAAGCAAGGCAGAATTGCAGGAAACAGATTTCAGGAGGGAGAGTCAAATCGCCTTTAAAGCACAGGAAAAGCGGCAAAACCTCGACAAGATGCCCTTGGCCAAAAAGGGCGTATGCGTTTTTTCCTGAATATATTCAGGAAAAAACGCATACGCCCTTTTTGGCCAACCAAGCAACCTGGAAAGGCAAATCAGCGCTACAAAGAAGTCTCGCTTCCCATCGGTCAAAAGGGCCATGCTGAATAAAGTGTCAAAACCAGAAATGCAGGGCAGGCCATGAGGAAACGGGAGCCTTGTTACGATGATGGGCGGGATGTAAATTGCCAACAGCCACTCTGGAGAAGTGTACGATGTGTCCTGAAACATCTAAAAAACTCAGCTTAGAGAGCATAGGGCACTTCCACTCATGGGCGAATAAAGTGGGAAAATTAAAAACCAGCAAGACACAGGCACCCCAAAGTTTAGGGCTGCTCTGTTGACAAGAACCTCCAACTTCGTTACACCTTAAATATCCCAGGAAAGAGAAAAATGGATAAAGAAGTTGTGGTCCTTATGTACAATGGAATATCACTCAGCCATGAAATCAACGTCATAAGGCTAGTAGCAGCATGATGAGTGGATTTAGGTACGACGATTCTAAGTGAAATAAGTCACACAGAAAAAGACACTTATCATAAGATATCACTTATAGAGGGAATGAAAAAACCGCTACCCTTGAACTGAATTACAAAACAGAACAGAGTCACACGTTTAGAAAACACACAATGGCTGCTTAACGGGAAAGGTGAGGTGGGGTGATGAATAAAACAAGGGTTTCAAATTAGCTCAGATACCGTTCCATAAACCCAATATGTACTAGACAAGACCTACTCCTTGCTCAGTGAATTGGACTCAAAACCCCCTATTCACGGCCCAAGAATATATCTGACTAGTAAGAATCTTAAAACCTATGTATTGATATCTCTCTGTAAGTGAGTCAAGTGGGTGTGAAGTGACATAAACACAGCAGTGAAAAGCAGCTAAACCCCATTATAAAAATCAATTACTTTTAAAAACCTGTGAAAAAAAGACAGTGAAAGAGAGAGAAATTCTTACAAAATTCGTTTAGGGGCAGTTATGCTACCTGGATTGACCATATCTAGACCCACAGCTGATTGAGACATAAGGGTGGACACTCTTGGGGATGAGAGGTTTGCTGAGGTTGGGTGAGGAAACGCAGACCCTTTAAAGTAATACTGCGTGGTACCCATCCCATGGGTTCCAAATCTCCAGGTTCAAGGGCATCTTCCTACATCGAAAACATGCATGAGAAACCCAGAATATGGTACACCGTGTGATCGCGAAAGGTTTCTAAAACGCACCTCATTTCTCATCTCCTTGTGCTCGGGTTCGCCATTCCAGCTGCTTTACTAGCAATCTCCCTCCTTGGAGAATCAGCACCTTTAACCTCCTGTTCCGTACAGGTTGCAGTTTGTCCTGAGGATGAACGGGAAGAGGGGAAAACAATGAGAGACTAGCTCTAGGTGTTGGGACAGGCACAGGTCACTCTATTTTCCCATCAGGAAGAAGAATTAACCCCACGCTCAGCCTGCCGCCCGGGACCAGAATAGGGCCTGAAGCAATCCTGCGCTTTTGTGGCCAGCTCCCAAGAAAGCGAGTTGAAAAATGGAGCTCAGGGGCACTGCAATTCACAAACCTGCAGACTTATAAATGATCACTCTCGTCCACAAATATATTGAGGGAAGGCAACGAAGAGGATTTGAAAGCAAGGCAGAATTGCAGGAAACAGATTTCAGGAGGGAGAGTCAAATCGCCTTTAAAGCACAGGAAAAGCGGCAAAACCTCGACAAGATGCCCTTGGCCAAAAAGGGCGTATGCGTTTTTTCCTGAATATATTCAGGAAAAAACGCATACGCCCTTTTTGGCCAACCAAGCAACCTGGAAAGGCAAATCAGCGCTATAAAGAAGTCTCGCTTCCCATCGGTCAAAAGGGCCATGCTGAATAAAGTGTCAAAACCAGAAATGCAGGGCAGGCCATGAGGAAACGGGAGCCTTGTTACGATGATGGGCGGGATGTAAATTGCCAACAGCCACTCTGGAGAAGTGTACGATGTGTCCTGAAACATCTAAAAAACTCAGCTTAGAGAGCATAGGGCACTTCCACTCATGGGCGTATAAAGTGGGAAAATTAAAAACCAGCAAGACACAGGCACCCCAAAGTTTAGGGCTGCTCTGTTGACAAGAACCTCCAACTTCGTTACACCTTAAATATCCCAGGAAAGAGAAAAATGGATAAAGAAGTTGTGGTCCTTATGTACAATGGAATATCACTCAGCCATGAAATCAACGTCATAAGGCTAGTAGCAGCATGATGAGTGGATTTAGGTACGACGATTCTAAGTGAAATAAGTCACACAGAAAAAGACACTTATCATAAGATATCACTTATAGAGGGAATGAAAAAACCGCTACCCTTGAACTGAATTACAAAACAGAACAGAGTCACACGTTTAGAAAACACACAATGGCTGCTTAACGGGAAAGGTGAGGTGGGGTGATGAATAAAACAAGGGTTTCAAATTAGCTCAGATACCGTTCCATAAACCCAATATGTACTAGACAAGACCTACTCCTTGCTCAGTGAATTGGACTCAAAACCCCCTATTCACGGCCCAAGAATATATGTGACTAGTAAGAATCTTATAACCTATGTATTGATATCTCTCTGTAAGTGAGTCAAGTGGGTGTAAAGTGACATAAACACAGCAGTGAAAAGCAGCTAAACCCCATTATAAAAATCAATTACTTTTAAAAACCTGTGAAAAAAAGACAGTGAAAGAGAGAGAAATTCTTACAAAATTCGTTTAGGGGCAGTTATGCTACCTGGATTGACCATATCTAGACCCACAGCTGATTGAGACATAAGGGTGGACACTCTTGGGGCTGAGAGGTTTGGTGAGGTTGGGTGAGGAAACGCAGACCCTTTAAAGTAATACTGCGTGGTACCCATCCCATGGGTCCCAAATCTCCAGGTTCAAGGGCATCTTCCTACATCGAAAACATGCATGAGAAACCCAGAAGATGGTACACCGTGTGATCGGGAAAGGTTTCTAAAACGCACCTCATTTCTCATCTCCTTGTGCACGGGTTCGCCATTCCAGCCGCTTTACTAACAATCTCCCTCCTTGGAGAATCAGCACCTTTAACCTCTTGTTCCGTACAGGTTGCAATTTGTCCTGAGGATGAACGGAAAAAAGGGGGAAACAATGAGAGTCTAGCTCTAGGTGTTGGGACAGGCACAGGTCACTCTATTTTCCCATCAGGAAGAAGAATTTAGCACAGGCTCAGCCTGCCGCCCGGAACCAGAATAGGGCCTGAAGCAATCCTGCGCTTTTGCGGCCAGCTCCCAAGAAAGCGAGTTGAAAAATGGAGCTCAGGGGCACTGTAATTCACAAACCTGCAGACTTATAAATGACCACTCTCGTTCACAAATATATTGAGGGAAGGCAACGAAGAGGATTTGAAAGCAAGGCAGAATTGCAGGAAACAGATTTCAGGAGGGAGATTCGAATCGCCTTTAAAGCACAGGAAAAGCGGCAAAACCTCGACAATGATGCCCTTGGCCAAAAAGGGCGTATGCGTTTTTTCCTGAATATATTCAGGAAAAAACGCATACGCCCTTTTTGGCCAAGCAAGCAACCTGGAAAGGCAAATCAGCGCTACAAAGAAGTCTCGCTTCCCATCCGTCAAAAGGGCCATGCTGAATAAAGTGTCAAAACCAGAAATGCAGGGCAGGCCATGGAGAAACGGGAGCCTTGCTACGCTTATGGGCGGGATGTAAATTGCCAACAGCCACCCTGGAGAAGTGTACGGTGTGTCCTGAAACATCTAAAAAACTCAGCTTAGAGAGCATAGGGCACTTCCACTCATGCGCGTATAAATTGGGAAAACTAAAAATCAGCAAGACACAGGCACCCCAACGTTTAGGGCTGCTCTGTTGACAAGAACCTCCACTTCGTTACACCTTAAATATCCCAGGAAAGAGAAAAATGGATAAAGAAGTTGTGGTCCTTATGTACAATGGAATATCACTCAGCCATGAAATCAAAGTCATAAGGCTAGTAGCAGCATGATGAGTGGATTTAGGTACGACGATTCTAAGTGAAATAAGTCACACAGAAAAAGACACTTATCATAAGATATCACTTATAGAGGGAATGTAAAAACCGCTACCCTTGAACTGAATTACAAAACAGAACAGAGTCACACGTTTAGAAAACACACTATGGCTGCTTAACGGGAAAGGTGAGGTAGAGTGATGCATAAAACAATGGTTTCAAATTAGCTCAGATACCGTTCCATAAACCCAATATGTAATAGACAAGACCTACTCCTTGCTCAGTGAATTGGACTCAACACCCCCTATTCACGGCCCAAGAATATATCTGACTAGTAAGAATCTTAAAACCTATGTATTGATATCTCTCTGTAAGTGAGTCAAGTGGGTGTAAAGTGGCATAAACACAGCAGTGAAAAGCAGCTAAACCCCATTATAAAAATCAATTACTTTTAAAAACCTGTGAAAAAAAGACAGTGAAAGAGAGAGAAATTCTTACAAAATTCGTTTAGGGGCAGTTATGCTACCTGGATTGACCATATCTAGACCCACAGCTGATTGAGACATAAGGGTGGACACTCTTGGGGCTGAGAGGTTTGGTGAGGTTGGGTGAGGAAACGCAGACCCTTTAAAGTAATACTGCGTGGTACCCATCCCATGGGTCCCAAATCTCCAGGTTCAAGGGCATCTTCCTACATCGAAAACATGCATGAGAAACCCAGAAGATGGCACACTGTGTGATCGGGAAAGGTTTCTAAAACGCACCTCATTTCTCATCTCCTTGTGCTCGAATTCGCCATTCCAGCTGCTTTACTAGCAGTCTCCCTCATTGGAGAATCAGCACCTTTAACCTCCTGTTCCGTACAGGTTGCAATTTGTCCTGAGGATGAACGGGAAAAGGGGGAAACAATGAGAGTCTAGCTCTAGGTGTTGGGACAGGCACAGGTCACTCTATTTTCCCATCAGGAAGAAGAATTAAGCACAGGCTCAGCCTGCCGCCCGGAACCAGAATAGGGCCTGAAGCAATCCTGAGCTTTTGCGGCCAGCTCCCAAGAAAGCGAGTTGAAAAATGGAGCTCAGGGGCACTGCAATTCACAAACCTGCAGACTTATAAATGACCACTCTCGTCCACAAATATATTGAGGGAAGGCAACGAAGAGGATTTGAAAGCAAGGCAGAATTGCAGGAAACAGATTTCAGGAGGGAGATTCGAATCGCCTTTAAAGCACAGGAAAAGCGGCAAAACCTCGACAATGATGCCCTTGGCCAAAAAGGGCGTATGCGTTTTTTCCTGAATATATTCAGGAAAAAACGCATACGCCCTTTTTGGCCAAGCAAGCAACCTGGAAAGGCAAATCAGCGCTACAAAGAAGTCTCGCTTCCCATCGGTCAAAAGGGCCATGCTGAATAAAGTGTCAAAACCAGAAATGCAGGGCAGGCCATGGAGAAACGGGAGCCTTGCTACGCTGATGGGCGGGATGTAAATTGCCAAAAGCCACTCTGGAGAAGTGTACGGTGTGTCCTGAAACATCTAAAAAACTCAGCTTAGAGAGCATAGGGCACTTCCACTCATGCACGTATAAATTGGGAAAACTAAAAATCAGCAAGACACAGGCACCCCAACGTTTAGGGCTGCTCTGTTGACAAGAACCTCCACTTCGTTACACCTTAAATATCTCAGGATAGAGAAAAATGGATAAATAAGTTGTAGTCCTTATGTACAATGGAATATCACTCAGCCATGAAATCAACGTCATAAGGCTAGTAGCAGCATGATGATTGGATTTAGGTACGACGATTCTAAGTGAAATAAGTCACACAGAAAAAGACACTTATCATAAGATATCACTTATAGAGGGAATGTAAAAACCGCTACCCTTGAACTGAATTACAAAACAGAACAGAGTCACACGTTTAGAAAACACACTATGGCTGCTTAACGGGAAAGGTGAGGTGGGGTGATGCATAAAACAAGGGTTTCAAATTAGCTCAGATACCGTTCCATAAACCCAATATGTAATAGACAAGACCTACTCCTTGCTCAGTGAATTGGACTCAACACCCCCTATTCACGGCCCAAGAATATATCTGACTAGTAAGAAACTTAAAACCTATGTATTGATATCTCTTTGTAACTGAGTCAAGTGGGTGTAAAGTGGCATAAACACAGCAGTGAAAAGCAGCTAAACCCCATTATAAAAATCAATTACTTTTAAAAACCTGTGAAAAAAAGACAGTGAAAGAGAGAGAAATTCTTACAAAATTCGTTTAGGGGCAGTGATGCTACCTGGATTGACCATATCTAGACCCACAGCTGATTGAGACATAAGGGTGGACACTCTTGGGGCTGAGAGGTTTGGTGAGGTTGGGTGAGGAAACGCAGACCCTTTAAAGTAATACTGCGTGGGACCCATCCCATGGGTTCCAAATCTCCAGGTTCTAGGGCATCTTCCTACATCGAAAACATGCATGAGAAACCCAGAAGATGGTACACCGTGTGATCGCGAAAGGTTTCTAAAACGCACCTCATTTTTCATCTCCTTGTGCTCGGGTTCGCCATTCCAGCTGCTTTACTAGCAACCTCCCTCCTTGGAGAATCATCACCTTTAACCTCCTGTTCCGTACAGGTTGCAATTTGTCCTGAGGATGAACCGGAAGAGGGGAAAACAATGAGAGACTAGCTCTAGGTGTTGGGACAGGCACAGGTCACTCTATTTTCCCATCAGGAAGAAGAATTAAGCACAGGCTCAGCCTGCCGCCCGGGACCAGAATAGGGCCTGAAGCAATCCTGCGCTTTTGCGGCCAGCTCCCAAGAAAGCGAGTTGAAAAATGGAGCTCAGGGGCACTGCAATTCACAAACCTGCAAACTTATAAATGATCACTCTCGTCCACAAATATATTGAGGGAAGGCAACGAAGAGGATTTGAAAGCAAGGCAGAATTGCAGGAAACAGATTTCAGGAGGGAGATTCGAATCGCCTTTAAAGCACAGGAAAAGCGGCAAAACCTCGACAATGAAGCCCTTGGCCAAAAAGGGCGTATGCGTTTTTTCCTGAATATATTCAGGAAAAAACGCATACGCCCTTTTTGGCCAAGCAAGCAACCTGGAAAGGCAAATCAGCGCTACAAAGAAGTCTCGCTTCCCAACGGTCAAAAGGGCCATGCTGAATAAAGTGTCAAAACCAGAAATGCAGGGCAGGCCATGAGGAAACGGGAGCCTTGCTACGATGATGGGCGGGATGTAAATTGCCAACAGCCACTCTGGAGAAGTGTACGGTGTGTCCTGAAACATCTAAAAAACTCAGCTTAGAGAGCATAGGGCACTTCCACTCAAGGGCGTATAAATTGGGAAAACTAAAAATCAGCAAGACACAGGCACCCCAACGTTTAGGGCTGCTCTGTTGACAAGAACCTCCACTTCGTTACACCTTAAATATCTCAGGATAGAGAAAAATGGATAAATAAGTTGTGGTCCTTATGTACAATGGAATATCACTCAGCCATGAAATCAACGTCATAAGGCTAGTTGCAGCATGATGAGTGGATTTAGGTACGACGATTCTAAGTGAAATAAGTCACACAGAAAAAGACACTTATCATAAGATATCACTTATAGAGGGAATGTAAAAACCGCTACCCTTGAACTGAATTACAAAACAGAACAGAGTCACACGTTTATAAAACACACTATGGCTGCTTAACGGGAAAGGTGAGGTGGGGTGATGCATAAAACAAGGGTTTCAAATTAGCTCAGATACCGTTCCATAAACCCAATATGTTATAGACAAGACCTACTCCTTGCTCAGTGAATTGGACTCAACACCCCCTATTCACAGCCCAAGAATATATCTGACTACTAAGAATCTTAAAACTTATGTATTGATATCTCTTTGTAAGTGAGACAAGAGGGTGTAAACTGGCATAAACACAGCAGTGAAAAGCAGCTAAACCCCATTATAAAAATCAATTACTTTTAAAAACCTGTGAAAAAAAGACAGTGAAAGAGAGAGAAATTCTTACAAAATTCGTTTAGGGGCAGTTATGCTACCTGGATTGACCATATCTAGACCCACAGCTGATTGAGACATAAGGGTGGACACTCTTGGGGCTGAGAGGTTTGGTGAGGTTGGGTGAGCAAACGCAGACCCTTTAAAGTAATACTGCGTGGTACCCATCCCATGGGTCCCAAATCTCCAGGTTCAAGGGCATCTTCCTACATCGAAAACATGCATGAGAAACCCAGAAGATGGTACACCGTGTGATCGGGAAAGGTTTCTAAAACGCACCTCATTTCTCATGTCCTTGTGCTCGGGTTCGCCATTCCAGCCGCATTACTAGCAATCTCCCTCCTTGGAGAATCAGCACCTTTAACCTCCTGTTCCGTACAGGTTGCAATTTGTCCTGAGGATGAACGGGAAGAAGGGGGAACCAATGAGAGACTAGCTCTAGGTGTTGGGACAGGCACAGGTCACTCTATTTTCCCATCAGGAAGAAGAATTAAGCACAGGCTCAGCCTGCCGCCCGGGAACAGAATAGGGCCTGAAGCAATCCTGCGCTTTTGCGGCCAGCTCCCAAGAAAGCGAGTTGAAAAATGGAGCTCAGGGGCACTGCAATTCACAAACCTGCAGACTTATAAATGATCACTCTCGTCCACAAATATATTGAGGGAAGGCAACGAAGAGGATTTGAAAGCAAGGCAGAATTGCAGGAAACAGATTTCAGGAGGGAGATTCGAATCGCCTTTAAAGCACAGGAAAAGCGGCAAAACCTCGTCAATGATGCCCTTGGCCAAAAAGGGCGTATGCGTTTTTTCCTGAATATATTCAGGAAAAAACGCATACGCCCTTTTTGGCCAACCAAGCAACCTGGAAAGGCAAATCAGCGCTACAAAGAAGTCTCGCTTCCCATCGGTCAAAAGGGCCATGCTGAATAAAGTGTCAAAACCAGAAATGCAGGACAGGCCATGGAGAAACGGGAGCCTTGCTACGCTGATGGGCGGGATGTAAATTGCTAACAGCCACCCTGGAGAAGTGTACGGTGTGTCCTGAAACATCTAAAAAACTCAGCTTAGAGAGCATAGGGCACTTCCACTCATGCGCGTATAAATTGGGAAAACTAAAAATCAGCAAGACACAGGCACCCCAACGTTTAGGGCTGCTCTGTTGACAAGAACCTCCACTTCGTTACACCTTAAATATCCCAGGAAAGAGAAAAATGGATAAAGAAGTTGTGGTCCTTATGTACAATGGAATATCACTCAGCCATGAAATCAAAGTCATAAGGATAGTAGCAGCATGATGAGTGGATTTAGGTACGAGGATTCTAAGTGAAATAAGTCACACAGAAAAAGACACTTATCATAAGATATCACTTATAGAGGGAATGTAAAAACCGCTACCCTTGAACTGAATTACAAAACAGAACAGAGTCACACGTTTAGAAAACACACTATGGCTGCTTAACGGGAAAGGTGAGGTAGAGTGATGCATAAAACAATGGTTTCAAATTAGCTCAGATACCGTTCCATAAACCCAATATGTAATAGACAAGACCTACTCCTTGCTCAGTGAATTGGACTCAACACCCCCTATTCACGGCCCAAGAATATATCTGACTAGTAAGAATCTTAAAACCTATGTATTGATATCTCTCTGTAAGTGAGTCAAGTGGGTGTAAAGTGGCATAAACACAGCAGTGAAAAGCAGCTAAACCCCATTATAAAAATCAATTACTTTTAAAAACCTGTGAAAAAAAGACAGTGAAAGAGAGAGAAATTCTTACAAAATTCGTTTAGGGGCAGTTATGCTACCTGGATTGACCATATCTAGACCCACAGCTGATTGAGACATAAGGGTGGACACTCTTGGGGCTGAGAGGTTTGGTGAGGTTGGGTGAGGAAACGCAGACCCTTTAAAGTAATACTGCGTGGTACCCATCCCATGGGTCCCAAATCTCCAGGTTCAAGGGCATCTTCCTACATCGAAAACATGCATGAGAAACCCAGAAGATGGCACACTGTGTGATCGGGAAAGGTTTCTAAAACGCACCTCATTTCTCATCTCCTTGTGCTCGAATTCGCCATTCCAGCTGCTTTACTAGCAGTCTCCCTCATTGGAGAATCAGCACCTTTAACCTCCTGTTCCGTACAGGTTGCAATTTGTCCTGAGGATGAACGGGAAGAGGGGAAAACAATGAGAGACTAGCTCTAGGTGTTCGGAAAGGCACAGGTCACTCTATTTTCCCATCAGGAAGAAGAATTAAGCACAGGCTCAGCCTGCCGCACGAGACCAGAATAAGGCCTGAAGCAATCCTGCGCTTTTGCGGCCAGCTCCCAAGAAAGCGAGTTGAAAAATGGAGCTCAGGGGCACTGCAATTCACAAACCTGCAGACTTATAAATGATCACTCTCGTCCACAAATATATTGAGGGAAGGCAACGAAGAGGATTTGAAAGCAAGGCAGAATTGCAGGAAACAGATTTCAGGAGGGAGATTCGAATCGCCTTTAAAGCACAGGAAAAGCGGCAAAACCTCGACAATGATGCCCTAGGCCAAAAAGGGCGTATGCGTTTTTTCCTGAATATATTCAGGAAAAAACGCATACGCCCTTTTTGGCCAACCAAGCAACCTGGAAAGGCAAATCAGCGCTACAAAGAAGGCTCGCTTCCCATCGGTCAAAAGGGCCATGCTGAATAAAGTGTCAAAACCAGAAATGCAGGGCAGGCCATGAGGAAACGGGAGCCTTGCTACGATGATGGGCGGGATGTAAATTGCCAACAGCCACTCTGGAGAAGTGTACGGTGTGTCCTGAAACATCTAAAAAACTCAGCTTAGAGAGCATAGGGCACTTCCACTCATGGGCGTATAAAGTGGGAAAATTAAAAACCAGCAAGACACAGGCACCCCAAAGTTTAGGGCTGCTCTGTTGACAAGAACCTCCAACTTCGTTACACCTTAAATATCCCAGGAAAGAGAAAAATGGATAAAGATGTTGTGGTCTTTATGTACAATGGAATATCACTCAGCCATGAAATCAACGTCATAAGGCTAGTAGCAGCATGATGAGTGGATTTAGGTACGACGATTCTAAGTGAAATAAGTCACACAGAAAAAGACACTTATCATAAGATATCACTTATAGAGGGAATGTAAAAACCGCTACCCTTGAACTGAATTACAAAACAGAACAGAGTCACACGTTTAGAAAACACACTATGGCTGCTTAACGGGAAAGGTGAGGTGGGGTGATGCATAAAACAAGGGTTTCAAATTAGCTCAGATACCGTTCCATAAACCCAATATGTACTAGACAAGACCTACTCCTTGCTCAGTGAATTGGACTCAACACCCCCTATTTACGGCCCAAGAATATATCTGACTAGTAAGAATCTTAAAACCTATGTATTGATATCTCTTTGTAAGTGAGTCAAGTGGGTGTAAAGTGGAATAAACACAGCAGTGAAAAGCAGCTAAACCCCATTATAAAAATCAATTACTTTTAAAAACCTGTGAAACAAAGACAGTGAAAGAGAGAGAAATTCTTACAAAATTCGTTTAGGGGCAGTTATGCTACCTGGATTGACCATATCTAGACCCACAGCTGATTGAGACATAAGGGTGGACACTCTTGGGGCTGAGAGGTTTGGTGAGGTTGGTTGAGCAAACGCAGACCCTTTAAAGTAATACTGCGTGGTACCCATCCCATGGGTCCCAAATCTCCAGGTTCAAGGGCATCTTCCTACATCGAAAACATGCATGAGAAACCCAGAAGATGGTACACCGTGTGATCGGGAAAGGTTTCTAAAACACACCTCATTTCTCATGTCCTTGTGCTCGGGTTCGCCATTCCAGCCGCATTACTAGCAATCTCCCTCCTTGGAGAATCAGCACCTTTAACCTCCTGTTCCGTACAGGTTGCAATTTGTCCTGAGGATGAACGGGAAGAAGGGGGAAACAATGAGAGACTAGCTCTAGGTGTTGGGACAGGCACAGGTCACTCTATTTTCCCATCAGGAAGAAGAATTAAGCACAGGCTCAGCCTGCCGCCCGGGACCAGAATAGGGCCTGAAGCAATCCTGCGCTTTTGCGGCCAGCTCCCAAGAAAGCGAGTTGAAAAATGGAGCTCAGGGGCACTGCAATTCACAAACCTGCAGACTTATAAATGATCACTCTCGTCCACAAATATATTGAGGGAAGGCAACGAAGAGGATTTGAAAGCAAGGCAGAATTGCAGGAAACAGATTTCAGGAGGGAGATTCGAATCGCCTTTAAAGCACAGGAAAAGCGGCAAAACCTCGTCAATGATGCCCTTGGCCAAAAAGGGCGTATGCGTTTTTTCCTGAATATATTCAGGAAAAAACGCATACGCCCTTTTTGGCCAACCAAGCAACCTGGAAAGGCAAATCAGCGCTACAAAGAAGTCGCGCTTCCCATCGGTCAAAAGGGCCATGCTGAATAAAGTGTCAAAACCAGAAATGCAGGACAGGCCATGGAGAAACGGGAGCCTTGCTACGCTGATGGGTGGGATGTAAATTGCCAACAGCCACCCTGGAGAAGTGTACGGTGTGTCCTGAAACATCTAAAAAACTCAGCTTAGAGAGCATAGGGCACTTCCACTCATGGGCGTATAAAGTGGGAAAATTAAAAACCAGCAAGACACAGGCACCCCAATGTTTAGGGCTGCTCTGTTGACAAGAACCTCCACTTCGTTACACCTTAAATATCTCAGGATAGAGAAAAATTGATAAATAAGTTGTGGTCCTTATGTACAATGGAATATCACTCAGCCATGAAATCAACGTCATAAGGCTAGTAGCAGCATGATGATTGGATTTAGGTACGACGATTCTAAGTGAAATAAGTCACACAGAAAAAGACACTTATCATAAGATATCACTTATAGAGGGAATGTAAAAACCGCTACCCTTGAACTGAATTACAAAACAGAACAGAGTCACACGTTTAGAAAACACACTATGGCTGCTTAACGGGAAAGGTGAGGTGGGGTGATGCATAAAACAAGGGTTTCAAATTAGCTCAGATACCGTTCCATAAACCCAATATGTAATAGACAAGACCTACTCCTTGCTCAGTGAATTGGACTCAACACCCCCTATTCACGGCCCAAGAATATATCTGACTAGTAAGAATCTTAAAACCTATGTATTGATATCTCTCTGTAAGTGAGTCAAGTGGGTGTAAAGTGGCATAAACACAGCAGTGAAAAGCAGCTAAACCCCATTATAAAAATCAATTACTTTTAAAAACCTGTGAAAAAAAGACAGTGAAAGAGAGAGAAATTCTTACAAAATTCGTTTAGGGGCAGTTATGCTACCTGGATTGACCATATCTAGACCCACAGCTGATTGAGACATAAGGGTGGACACTCTTGGGGCTGAGAGGTTTGGTGAGGTTGGGTGAGGAAACGCAGACCCTTTAAAGTAATACTGCGTGGTACCCATCCCATGGGTCCCAAATCTCCAGGTTCAAGGGCATCTTCCTACATCGAAAACATGCATGAGAAACCCAGAAGATGGCACACTGTGTGATCGGGAAAGGTTTCTAAAACGCACCTCATTTCTCATCTCCTTGTGCTCGAATTCGCCATTCCAGCTGCTTTACTAGCAATCTCCCTCCTTGGAGAATCAGCACCTTTAACCTCCTGTTCCGTACAGGTTGCAGTTTTTCCTGAGGATGAACGGGAAGAGGGGAAAACTATGAGAGACTAGCTCTAGGTGTTGGGACAGGCACAGGTCACTCTATTTTCCCATCAGGAAGAAGAATTAACCCCAGGCTCAGCCTGCCGCCCGGGACCAGAATAGGGCCTGAAGCAATCCTGCGCTTTTGCGGCCAGCTCCCAAGAAAGCGAGTTGAAAAATGGAGCTCAGGGGCACTGCAATTCACAAACCTGCAGACTTATAAATGATCACTCTCGTCCACAAATATATTGAGGGAAGGCAACGAAGAGGATTTGAAAGCAAGGCAGAATTGCAGGAAACAGATTTCAGGAGGGAGAGTCAAATCGCCTTTAAAGCACAGGAAAAGCGGCAAAACCTCGACAAGATGCCCTTGGCCAAAAAGGGCGTATGCGTTTTTTCCTGAATATATTCAGGAAAAAACGCATACGCCCTTTTTGGCCAACCAAGCAACCTGGAAAGGCAAATCAGCGCTACAAAGAAGTCTCGCTTCCCATCGGTCAAAAGGGCCATGCTGAATAAAGTGTCAAAACCAGAAATGCAGGGCAGGCCATGAGGAAACGGGAGCCTTGTTACGATGATGGGCGGGATGTAAATTGCCAACAGCCACTCTGGAGAAGTGTACGATGTGTCCTGAAACATCTAAAAAACTCAGCTTAGAGAGCATAGGGCACTTCCACTCATGGGCGTATAAAGTGGGAAAATTAAAAACCAGCAAGACACAGGCACCCCAAAGTTTAGGGCTGCTCTGTTGACAAGAACCTCCAACTTCGTTACACCTTAAATATCCCAGGAAAGAGAAAAATGGATAAAGAAGTTGTGGTCCTTATGTACAATGGAATATCACTCAGCCATGAAATCAACGTCATAAGGCTAGTAGCAGCATGATGAGTGGATTTAGGTACGACGATTCTAAGGGAAATAAGTCACACAGAAAAAGACACTTATCATAAGATATCACTTATAGAGGGAATGAAAAAACCGCTACCCTTGAACTGAATTACAAAACAGAACAGAGTCACACGTTTAGAAAACACACAATGGCTGCTTAACGGGAAAGGTGAGGTGGGGTGATGAATAAAACAAGGGTTTCAAATTAGCTCAGATACCGTTCCATAAACCCAATATGTACTAGACAAGACCTACTCCTTGCTCAGTGAATTGGACTCAAAACCCCCTATTCACGGCCCAAGAATATATCTGACTAGTAAGAATATTAAAACCTATGTATTGATATCTCTCTGTAAGTGAGTCAAGTGGGTGTGAAGTGACAGAAACACAGCAGTGAAAAGCAGCTAAACCCCATTATAAAAATCAATTACTTTTAAAAACCTGTGAAAAAAAGACAGTGAAAGAGAGAGAAATTCTTACAAAATTCGTTTAGGGGCAGTTATGCTACCTGGATTGACCATATCTAGACCCACAGCTGATTGAGACATAAGGGTGGACACTCTTGGGGATGAGAGGTTTGGTGAGGTTGGGTGAGGAAACGCAGACCCTTTAAAGTAATACTGCGTGGTACCCATCCCATGGGTCCCAAATCTCCAGGTTCAAGGGCATCTTCCTACATCGAAAACATGCATGAGAAACCCAGAAGATGGTACACCGTGTGATCGCGAAAGGTTTCTAAAACGCACCTCATTTCTCATGTCCTTGTGCTCGGGTTCGCCATTCCAGCCGCATTACTAGCAATCTCCCTCCTTGGAGAATCAGCACCTTTAACCTCCTGTTCCGTACAGGTTGCAATTTGTCCTGAGGATGAACGGGAAGAAGGGGGAACCAATGAGAGACTAGCTCTAGGTGTTGGGACAGGCACAGGTCACTCTATTTTCCCATCAGGAAGAAGAATTAACCCCAGGCTCAGCCTGCCGCCCGGGACCAGAATAGGGCCTGAAGCAATCCTGCGCTTTTGCGGCCAGCTCCCAAGAAAGCTAGTTGAAAAATGGAGCTCAGGGGCACTGCAATTCACAAACCTGCAGACTTATAAATGATCACTCTCGTCCACAAATATATTGAGGGAAGGCAACGAAGAGGATTTGAAAGCAAGGCAGAATTGCAGGAAACAGATTTCAGGAGGGAGAGTCAAATCGCCTTTAAAGCACAGGAAAAGCGGCAAAACCTCGACAAGATGCCCTTGGCCAAAAAGGGCGTATGCGTTTTTTCCTGAATATATTCAGGAAAAAACGCATACGCCCTTTTTGGCCAACCAAGCAACCTGGAAAGGCAAATCAGCGCTACAAAGAAGTCTCGCTTCCCATCGGTCAAAAGGGCCATGCTGAATAAAGTGTCAAAACCAGAAATGCAGGGCAGGCCATGAGGAAACGGGAGCCTTGTTACGATGATGAGCGGGATGTAAATTGCCAACAGCCACTCTGGAGAAGTGTACGATGTGTCCTGAAACATCTAAAAAACTCAGCTTAGAGAGCATAGGGAACTTCCACTGATGGGCGTATAAAGTGGGAAAATTAAAAACCAGCAAGACACAGGCACCCCAAAGTTTAGGGCTGCTCTGTTGACAAGAACCTCCAACTTCGTTACACCTTAAATATCCCAGGAAAGAGAAAAATGGATAAAGAAGTTGTGGTCCTTATGTACAATGGAATATCACTCAGCCATGAAATCAACGTCATAAGGCTAGTAGCAGCATGATGAGTGGATTTAGGTACGACGATTCTAAGTGAAATAAGTCACACAGAAAAAGACACTTATCATAAGATATCACTTATAGAGGGAATGAAAAAACCGCTACCCTTGAACTGAATTACAAAACAGAACAGAGTCACACGTTTAGAAAACACACAATGGCTGCTTAACGGGAAAGGTGAGGTGGGGTGATGAATAAAACAAGGGTTTCAAATTAGCTCAGATACCGTTCCATAAACCCAATATGTACTAGACAAGACCTACTCCTTGCTCAGTGAATTGGACTCAAAACCCCCTATTCACGGCCCAAGAATATATCTGACTAGTAAGAATCTTAAAACCTATGTATTGATATCTCTCTGTAAGTGAGTCAAGTGGGTGTGAAGTGACAGAAACACAGCAGTGAAAAGCAGCTAAACCCCATTATAAAAATCAATTACTTTTAAAAACCTGTGAAAAAAAGACAGTGAAAGAGAGAGAAATTCTTACAAAATTCGTTTAGGGGCAGTTATGCTACCTGGATTGACCATATCTAGACCCACAGCTGATTGAGACATAAGGGTGGACACTCTTGGGGATGAGAGGTTTGGTGAGGTTGGGTGAGGAAACGCAGACCCTTTAAAGTAATACTGCGTGGTACCCATCCCATGGGTCCCAAATCTCCAGGTTCAAGGGCATCTTCCTACATCGAAAACATGCATGAGAAACCCAGAAGATGGTACACCGTGTGATCGCGAAAGGTTTCTAAAACGCACCTCATTTCTCATCTCCTTGTGCTCGGGTTCGCCACTCCAGCTGCTTTACTAGCAATCTCCCTCCTTGGAGAATCAGCACCTTTAACCTTCTGTTCCGTACAGGTTGCAATTTGTCCTGAGGATGAACGGGAAGAGGGGAAAACAATGAGAGACTAGCTCTAGGTGTTGAGACAGGCACAGGTCACTCTATTTTCCCATCAGGAAGAAGAATTAACCACAGGCTCAGCCTGCCGCCCGGGACCAGAATAGGGCCTGAAGCAATCCTGCGCTTTTGCGGCCAGCTCCCAAGAAAGCGAGTTGAAAAATGGAGCTCAGGCGCACTGCAATTCACAAACCTGCAGACTTATAAATGATCACACTCGTCCACAAATATATTGAGGGAAGGCAACGAAGAGGATTTGAAAGCAAGGCAGAATTGCAGGAAACAGATTTCAGGAGAGAGAGTCAAATCGCCTTTAAAGCACAGGAAAAGCGGCAAAACCTCGACAAGATGCCCTTGGCCAAAAAGGGCGTATGCGTTTTTTCCTGAATATATTCAGGAAAAAATGCATACGCCCTTTTTGGCCAACCAAGCAACCTGGAAAGGCAAATCAGCGCTACAAAGAAGTCTCGCTTCCCATCGGTCAAAAGGGCCATGCTGAATAAAGTGTCAAAACCAGAAATGCAGGGCAGGCCATGAGGAAACGGGAGCCTTGTTACGATGATGGGAGGGATGTAAATTGCCAACAGCCACTCTGGAGAAGTGTACGATGTGTCCTGAAACATCTAAAAAACTCAGCTTAGAGAGCATAGGGCACTTCCACTCATGGGCATATAAAGTGGGAAAATTAAAAACCAGCAAGACACAGGCACCCCAAAGTTTAGGGCTGCTCTGTTGACAAGAACCTCCAACTTCGTTACACCTTAAATATCCCAGGAAAGAGAAAAATGGATAAAGAAGTTGTGGTCCTTATGTACAATGGAATATCACTCAGCCATGAAATCAACGTCATAAGGCTAGTAGCAGCATGATGAGTGGATTTAGGTACGACGATTCTAAGTGAAATAAGTCACACAGAAAAAGACACTTATCATAAGATATCACTTATAGAGGGAATGAAAAAACCGCTACCCTTGAACTGCATTACAAAACAGAACAGAGTCACACGTTTAGAAAACACACAATGGCTGCTTAACGGGAAAGGTGAGGTGGGGTGATGAATAAAACAAGGGTTTCAAATTAGCTCAGATACCGTTCCATAAACCCAATATGTACTAGACAAGACCTACTCCTTGCTCAGTGAATTGGACTCAAAACCCCCTATTCACGGCCCAAGAATATATCTGACTAGTAAGAATCTTAAAACCTATGTATTGATATCTCTCTGTAAGTGAGTCAATTGGGTGTGAAGTGACATAAACACAGCAGTGAAAAGCAGCTAAACCGCATTATAAAAATCAATTACTTTTAAAAACCTGTGAAAAAAAGACAGTGAAAGAGAGAGAAATTCTTACAAAATTCGTTTAGGGGCAGTTATGCTACCTGGATTGACCATATCTAGACCCACAGCTGATTGAGACATAAGGGTGGACACTCTTGGGGATGAGAGGTTTGGTGAGGTTGGGTGAGGAAACGCAGACCCTTTAAAGTAATACTGCGTGGTACCCATCCCATGGGTCCCAAATCTCCAGGTTCAAGGGCATCTTCCTACATCGAAAACATGCATGAGAAACCCAGAAGATGGTACACCGTGTGATCGCGAAAGGTTTCTAAAACGCACCTCATTTCTCATGTCCTTGTGCTCGGGTTCGCCATTCCAGCCGCATTACTAGCAATCTCCCTCCTTGGAGAATCAGCACCTTTAACCTCCTGTTCCGTACAGGTTGCAATTTGTCCTGAGGATGAACGGGAAGAAGGGGGAACCAATGAGAGACTAGCTCTAGGTGTTGGGACAGGCACAGGTCACTCTATTTTCCCATCAGGAAGAAGAATTAACCCCAGGCTCAGCCTGCCGCCCGGGACCAGAATAGGGCCTGAAGCAATCCTGCGCTTTTGCGGCCAGCTCCCAAGAAAGCGAGTTGAAAAATGGAGCTCAGGGGCACTGAAATTCACAAACCTGCAGACTTATAAATGATCACTCTCGTCCACAAATATATTGAGGGAAGGCAACGAAGAGGATTTGAAAGCAAGGCAGAATTGCAGGAAACAGATTTCAGGAGGGAGAGTCAAATCGCCTTTAAAGCACAGGAAAAGCGGCAAAACCTCGACAAGATGCCCTTGGCCAAAAAGGGCGTATGCGTTTTTTCCTGAATATATTCAGGAAAAAACGCATACGCCCTTTTTGGCCAACCAAGCAACCTGGAAAGGCAAATCAGCGCTACAAAGAAGTCTCGCTTCCCATCGGTCAAAAGGGCCATGCTGAATAAAGTGTCAAAACCAGAAATGCAGGGCAGGCCATGAGGAAACGGGAGCCTTGTTACGATGATGGGCGGGATGTAAATTGCCAACAGCCACTCTGGAGAAGTGTACGATGTGTCCTGAAACATCTAAAAAACTCAGCTTAGAGAGCATAGGGCACTTCCACTCATGGGCGTATAAAGTGGGAAAATTAAAAACCAGCAAGACACAGGCACCCCAAAGATTAGGGCTGCTCTGTTGACAAGAACCTCCAACTTCGTTACACCTTAAATATCCCAGGAAAGAGAAAAATGGATAAAGAAGTTGTGGTCCTTATGTACAATGGAATATCACTCAGCCATGAAATCAACGTCATAAGGCTAGTAGCAGCATGATGAGTGGTTTTAGGTACGACGATTCTAAGTGAAATAAGTCACACAGAAAAAGACACTTATCATAAGATATCACTTATAGAGGGAATGAAAAAACCGCTACCCTTGAACTGAATTACAAAACAGAACAGAGTCACACGTTTAGAAAACACACAATGGCTGCTTAACGGGAAAGGTGACGTGGGGTGATGAATAAAACAAGGGTTTCAAATTAGCTCAGATACCGTTCCATAAACCCAATATGTACTAGACAAGACCTACTCCTTGCTCAGTGAATTGGACTCAAAACCCCCTATTCACGGCCCAAGAATATATCTGACTAGTAAGAATCTTAAAACCTATGTATTGATATCTCTCTGTAAGTGAGTCAAGTGGGTGTGAAGTGACATAAACACAGCAGTGAAAAGCAGCTAAACCCCATTATAAAAATCAATTACTTTTAAAAACCTGTGAAAAAAAGACAGTGAAAGAGAGAGAAATTCTTACAAAATTCGTTTAGGGGCAGTTATGCTACCTGGATTGACCATATCTAGACCCACAGCTGATTGAGACATAAGGGTGGACACTCTTGGGGATGAGAGGTTTGGTGAGGTTGGGTGAGGAAACGCAGACCCTTTAAAGTAATACTGCGTGGTACCCATCCCATGGGTTCCAAATCTCCAGGTTCAAGGGCATCTTCCTACATCGAAAACATGCATGAGAAACCCAGAAGATGGTACACCGTGTGATCGCGAAAGGTTTCTAAAACGCACCTCATTTCTCATCTCCTTGTGCTCGGGTTCGCCATTCCAGCTGCTTTACTAGCAATCTCCCTCCTTGGAGAATCAGCACCTTTAACCTCCTGTTCCGTACAGGTTGCAGTTTGTCCTGAGGATGAACGGGAAGAGGGGAAAACTATGAGAGACTAGCTCTAGGTGTTGGGACAGGCACAGGTCACTCTATTTTCCCATCAGGAAGAAGAATTAACCCCAGGGTCAGCCTGCCGCCCGGGACCAGAATAGGGCCTGAAGCAATCCTGCGCTTTTGCGGCCAGCTCCCAAGAAAGCGAGTTGAAAAATGGAGCTCAGGGGCACTGCAATTCACAAACCTGCAGACTTATAAATGATCACTCTCGTCCACAAATATATTGAGGGAAGGCAACGAAGAGGATTTGAAAGCAAGGCAGAATTGCAGGAAACAGATTTCAGGAGGGAGAGTCAAATCGCCTTTAAAGCACAGGAAAAGCGGCAAAACCTCGACAAGATGCCCTTGGCCAAAAAGGGCGTATGCGTTTTTTCCTGAATATATTCAGGAAAAAACGCATACGCCCTTTTTGGCCAACCAAGCAACCTGGAAAGGCAAATCAGCGCTACAAAGAAGTCTCGCTTCCCATCGGTCAAAAGGGCCATGCTGAATAAAGTGTCAAAACCAGAAATGCAGGGCAGGCCATGAGGAAACGGGAGCCTTGTTACGATCATGGGCGGGATGTAAATTGCCAACAGCCACTCTGGAGAAGTGTACGATGTGTCCTGAAACATCTAAAAAACTCAGCTTAGAGAGCATAGGGCACTTCCACTCATGGGCGTATAAAGTGGGAAAATTAAAAACCAGCAAGACACAGGCACCCCAAAGTTTAGGGCTGCTCTGTTGACAAGAACCTCCAACTTCGTTACACCTTAAATATCCCAGGAAAGAGAAAAATGGATAAAGAAGTTGTGGTCCTTATGTACAATGGAATATCACTCAGCCATGAAATCAACGTCATAAGGCTAGTAGCAGCATGATGAGTGGATTTAGGTACGACGATTCTAAGTGAAATAAGTCACACAGAAAAAGACACTTATCATAAGATATCACTTATAGAGGGAATGAAAAAACCGCTACCCTTGAACTGAATTACAAAACAGAACAGAGTCACACGTTTAGAAAACACACAATGGCTGCTTAACGGGAAAGGTGAGGTGGGGTGATGAATAAAACAAGGGTTTCAAATTAGCTCAGATACCGTTCCATAAACCCAATATGTACTAGACAAGACCTACTCCTTGCTCAGTGAATTGGACTCAAAACCTCCTATTCACGGCCCAAGAATATATCTGACTAGTAAGAATCTTAAAACCTATGTATTGATATCTCTCTGTAAGTGAGTCAAGTGGGTGTGAAGTGACATAAACACAGCAGTGAAAAGCAGCTAAACCCCATTATAAAAATCAATTACTTTTAAAAACCTGTGAAAAAAAGACAGTGAAAGAGAGAGAAATTCTTACAAAATTCGTTTAGGGGCAGTTATGCTACCTGGATTGACCATATCTAGACCCACAGCTGATTGAGACATAAGGGTGGACACTCTTGGGGATGAGAGGTTTGGTGAGGTTGGGTGAGGAAACGCAGACCCTTTAAAGTAATACTGCGTGGTACCCATCCCATGGGTCCCAAATCTCCAGGTTCAAGGGCATCTTCCTACATCGAAAACATGCATGAGAAACCCAGAAGATGGTACACCGTGTGATCGCGAAAGGTTTCTAAAACGCACCTCATTTCTCATCTCCTTGTGCTCGGGTTCGCCATTCCAGCTGCTTTACTAGCAATCTCCCTCCTTGGAGAATCAGCACCTTTAACCTCCTGTTCCGTACAGGTTGCAATTTGTCCTGAGGAAGAACGGGAAGAGGGGAAAACAATGAGAGACTAGCTCTAGGTGTTGAGACAGGCACAGGTCACTCTATTTTCCCATCAGGAAGAAGAATTAACCACAGGCTCAGCCTGCCGCCCGGGACCAGAATAGGGCCTGAAGCAATCCTGCGCTTTTGCGGCCAGCTCCCAAGAAAGCGAGTTGAAAAATGGAGCTCAGGCGCACTGCAATTCACAAACCTGCAGACTTATAAATGATCACTCTCGTCCACAAATATATTGAGGGAAGGCAACGAAGAGGATTTGAAAGCAAGGCAGAATTGCAGGAAACAGATTTCAGGAGGGAGAGTCAAATCGCCTTTAAAGCACAGGAAAAGCGGCAAAACCTCGACAAGATGCCCTTGGCCAAAAAGGGCGTATGCGTTTTTTCCTGAATATATTCAGGAAAAAACGCATACGCCCTTTTTGGCCAAGCAAGCAACCTGGAAAGGCAAATCAGCGCTACAAAGAAGTCTCGCTTCCCATCGGTCAAAAGGGCCATGCTGAATAAAGTGTCAAAACCAGAAATGCAGGGCAGGCCATGAGGAAACGGGAGCCTTGTTACGATGATGGGCGGGATGTAAATTGCCAACAGCCACTCTGGAGAAGTGTACGATGTGTCCTGAAACATCTAAAAAACTCAGCTTAGAGAGCATAGGGCACTTCCACTCATGGGCGTATAAAGTGGGAAAATTAAAAACCAGCAAGACACAGGCACCCCAAAGTTTAGGGCTGCTCTGTTGACAAGAACCTCCAACTTCGTTACACCTTAAATATCCCAGGAAAGAGAAAAATGGATAAAGAAGTTGTGGTCCTTATGTACAATGGAATATCACTCAGCCATGAAATCAACGTCATAAGGCTAGTAGCAGCATGATGAGTGGATTTAGGTACGACGATTCTAAGTGAAATAAGTCACACAGAAAAAGACACTTATCATAAGATATCACTTATAGAGGGAATGAAAAAACCGCTACCCTTGAACTGCATTACAAAACAGAACAGAGTCACACGTTTAGAAAACACACAATGGCTGCTTAACGGGAAAGGTGAGGTGGGGTGATGAATAAAACAAGGGTTTCAAATTAGCTCAGATACCGTTCCATAAACCCAATATGTACTAGACAAGACCTACTCCTTGCTCAGTGAATTGGACTCAAAACCCCCTATTCACGGCCCAAGAATATATCTGACTAGTAAGAATCTTAAAACCTATGTATTGATATCTCTCTGTAAGTGAGTCAAGTGGGTGTGAAGTGACAGAAACACAGCAGTGAAAAGCAGCTAAACCCCATTATAAAAATCAATTACTTTTAAAAACCTGGGAAAAAAAGACAGTGAAAGAGAGAGAAGTTCTTACAAAATTCGTTTAGGGGCAGTTATGCTACCTGGATTGACCATATCTAGACCCACAGCTGATTGAGACATAAGGGTGGACACTCTTGGGGATGAGAGGTTTGGTGAGGTTGGGTGAGGAAACGCAGACCCTTTAAAGTAATACTGCGTGGTACCCATCCCATGGGTCCCAAATCTCCAGGTTCAAGGGCATCTTCCTACATCGAAAACATGCATGAGAAACCCAGAAGATGGTACACCGTGTGATCGCGAAAGGTTTCTAAAACGCACCTCAATTCTCATCTCCTTGTGCTCGGGTTCGCCATTCCAGCTGCTTTACTAGCAATCTCCCTCCTTGGAGAATCAGCACCTTTAACCTTCTGTTCCGTACAGGTTGCAATTTGTCCTGAGGATGAACGGGAAGAGGGGAAAACAATGAGAGACTAGCTCTAGGTGTTGAGACAGGCACAGGTCACTCTATTTTCCCATCAGGAAGAAGAATTAACCACAGGCTCAGCCTGCCGCCCGGGACCAGAATAGGGCCTGAAGCAATCCTGAGCTTTTGCGGCCAGCTCCCAAGAAAGCGAGTTGAAAAATGGAGCTCAGGCGCACTGCAATTCACAAACCTGCAGACTTATAAATGATCACTCTCGTCCACAAATATATTGAGGGAAGGCAACGAAGAGGATTTGAAAGCAAGGCAGAATTGCAGGGAACAGATTTCAGGAGAGAGAGTCAAATCGCCTTTAAAGCACAGGAAAAGCGGCAAAACCTCGACAAGATGCCCTTGGCCAAAAAGGGCGTATGCGTTTTTTCCTGAATATATTCAGGAAAAAACGCATACGCCCTTATTGGCCAACCAAGCAACCTGGAAAGGCAAATCAGCGCTACAAAGAAGTCTCGCTTCCCATCGGTCAAAAGGGCCATGCTGAATAAAGTGTCAAAACCAGAAATGCAGGGCAGGCCATGAGGAAACGGGAGCCTTGTTACGATGATGGGAGGGATGTAAATTGCCAACAGCCACTCTGGAGAAGTGTACGATGTGTCCTGAAACATCTAAAAAACTCAGCTTAGAGAGCATAGGGCACTTCCACTCATGGGCATATAAAGTGGGAAAATTAAAAACCAGCAAGACACAGGCACCCCAAAGTTTAGGGCTGCTCTGTTGACAAGAACCTCCAACTTCGTTACACCTTAAATATCCCAGGAAAGAGAAAAATGGATAAAGAAGTTGTGGTCCTTATGTACAATGGAATATCACTCAGGCATGAAATCAACGTCATAAGGCTAGTAGCAGCATGATGAGTGGATTTAGGTACGACGATTCTAAGTGAAATAAGTCACACAGAAAAAGACACTTATCATAAGATATCACTTATAGAGGGAATGAAAAAACCGCTACCCTTGAACTGCATTACAAAACAGAACAGAGTCACACGTTTAGAAAACACACAATGGCTGCTTAACGGGAAAGGTGAGGTGGGGTGATGAATAAAACAAGGGTTTCAAATTAGCTCAGATACCGTTCCATAAACCCAATATGTACTAGACAAGACCTACTCCTTGCTCAGTGAATTGGACTCAAAACCCCCTATTCACGGCCCAAGAATATATCTGACTAGTAAGAATCTTAAAACCTATGTATTGATATCTCTCTGTAAGTGAGTCAAGTGGGTGTGAAGTGACATAAACACAGCAGTGAAAAGCAGCTAAACCCCATTATAAAAATCAATTACTTTTAAAAACCTGTGAAAAAAAGACAGTGAAAGAGAGAGAAATTCTTACAAAATTCGTTTAGGGGCAGTTATGCTACCTGGATTGACCATATCTAGACCCACAGTTGATTGAGACATAAGGGTGGACACTCTTGGGGATGAGAGGTTTGGTGAGGTTGGGTGAGGAAACGCAGACCCTTTAAAGTAATACTGCGTGGTACCCATCCCATGGGTCCCAAATCTCCAGGTTCAAGGGCATCTTCCTACATCGAAAACATGCATGAGAAACCCAGAAGATGGTACACCGTGTGATCGCGAAAGGTTTCTAAAACGCACCTCATTTCTCATGTCCTTGTGCTCGGGTTCGCCATTCCAGCCGCATTACTAGCAATCTCCCTCCTTGGAGAATCAGCACCTTTAACCTCCTGTTCCGTACAGGTTGCAATTTGTCCTGAGGATGAACGGGAAGAAGGGGGAACCAATGAGAGACTAGCTCTAGGTGTTGGGACAGGCACAGGTCACTCTATTTTCCCATCAGGAAGAAGAATTAACCCCAGGCTCAGCCTGCCGCCCGGGACCAGAATAGGGCCTGAAGCAATCCTGCGCTTTTGCGGCCAGCTCCCAAGAAAGCGAGTTGAAAAATGGAGCTCAGGGGCACTGCAATTCACAAACCTGCAGACTTATAAATGATCACTCTCGTCCACAAATATATTGAGGGAAGGCAACGAAGAGGATTTGAAAGCAAGGCAGAATTGCAGGAAACAGATTTCAGGAGGGAGAGTCAAATCGCCTTTAAAGCACAGGAAAAGCGGCAAAACCTCGACAAGATGCCCTTGGCCAAAAAGGGCGTATGCGTTTTTTCCTGAATATATTCAGGAAAAAACGCATACGCCCTTTTTGGCCAACCAAGCAACCTGGAAAGGCAAATCAGCGCTACAAAGAAGTCTCGCTTCCCATCGGTCAAAAGGGCCATGCTGAATAAAGTGTCAAAACCAGAAATGCAGGGCAGGCCATGAGGAAACGGGAGCCTTGTTACGATGATGGGCGGGATGTAAATTGCCAACAGCCACTCTGGAGAAGTGTACGATGTGTCCTGAAACATCTAAAAAACTCAGCTTAGAGAGCATAGGGCACTTCCACTCATGGGCGTATAAAGTGGGAAAATTAAAAACCAGCAAGACACAGGCACCCCAAAGATTAGGGCTGCTCTGTTGACAAGAACCTCCAACTTCGTTACACCTTAAATATCCCAGGAAAGAGAAAAATGGATAAAGAAGTTGTGGTCCTTATGTACAATGGAATATCACTCAGCCATGAAATCAACGTCATAAGGCTAGTAGCAGCATGATGAGTGGTTTTAGGTACGACGATTCTAAGTGAAATAAGTCACACAGAAAAAGACACTTATCATAAGATATCACTTATAGGGGGAATGAAAAAACCGCTACCCTTGAACTGAATTACAAAACAGAACAGAGTCACACGTTTAGAAAACACACAATGGCTGCTTAACGGGAAAGGTGACGTGGGGTGATGAATAAAACAAGGGTTTCAAATTAGCTCAGATACCGTTCCATAAACCCAATATGTACTAGACAAGACCTACTCCTTGCTCAGTGAATTGGACTCAAAACCCCCTATTCACGGCCCAAGAATATATCTGACTAGTAAGAATCTTAAAACCTATGTATTGATATCTCTCTGTAAGTGAGTCAAGTGGGTGTGAAGTGACATAAACACAGCAGTGAAAAGCAGCTAAACCCCATTATAAAAATCAATTACTTTTAAAAACCTGTGAAAAAAAGACAGTGAAAGAGAGAGAAATTCTTACAAAATTCGTTTAGGGGCAGTTATGCTACCTGGATTGACCATATCTAGACCCACAGCTGATTGAGACATAAGGGTGGACACTCTTGGGGATGAGAGGTTTGGTGAGGTTGGGTGAGGAAACGCAGACCCTTTAAAGTAATACTGCGTGGTACCCATCCCATGGGTTCCAAATCTCCAGGTTCAAGGGCATCTTCCTACATCGAAAACATGCATGAGAAACCCAGAAGATGGTACACCGTGTGATCGCGAAAGGTTTCTAAAACGCACCTCATTTCTCATCTCCTTGTGCTCGGGTTCGCCATTCCAGCTGCTTTACTAGCAATCTCCCTCCTTGGAGAATCAGCACCTTTAACCTCCTGTTCCGTACAGGTTGCAGTTTTTCCTGAGGATGAACGGGAAGAGGGGAAAACTATGAGAGACTAGCTCTAGGTGTTGGGACAGGCACAGGTCACTCTATTTTCCCATCAGGAAGAAGAATTAACCCCAGGCTCAGCCTGCCGCCCGGGACCAGAATAGGGCCTGAAGCAATCCTGCGCTTTTGCGGCCAGCTCCCAAGAAAGCGAGTTGAAAAATGGAGCTCAGGGGCACTGCAATTCACAAACCTGCAGACTTATAAATGATCACTCTCGTCCACAAATATATTGAGGGAAGGCAACGAAGAGGATTTGAAAGCAAGGCAGAATTGCAGGAAACAGATTTCAGGAGGGAGAGTCAAATCGCCTTTAAAGCACAGGAAAAGCGGCAAAACCTCGACAAGATGCCCTTGGCCAAAAAGGGCGTATGCGTTTTTTCCTGAATATATTCAGGAAAAAACGCATACGCCCTTTTTGGCCAACCAAGCAACCTGGAAAGGCAAATCAGCGCTACAAAGAAGTCTCGCTTCCCATCGGTCAAAAGGGCCATGCTGAATAAAGTGTCAAAACCAGAAATGCAGGGCAGGCCATGAGGAAACGGGAGCCTTGTTACGATGATGGGCGGGATGTAAATTGCCAACAGCCACTCTGGAGAAGTGTACGATGTGTCCTGAAACATCTAAAAAACTCAGCTTAGAGAGCATAGGGCACTTCCACTCATGGGCGTATAAAGTGGGAAAATTAAAAACCAGCAAGACACAGGCACCCCAAAGTTTAGGGCTGCTCTGTTGACAAGAACCTCCAACTTCGTTACACCTTAAATATCCCAGGAAAGAGAAAAATGGATAAAGAAGTTGTGGTCCTTATGTACAATGGAATATCACTCAGCCATGAAATCAACGTCATAAGGCTAGTAGCAGCATGATGAGTGGATTTAGGTACGACGATTCTAAGTGAAATAAGTCACACAGAAAAAGACACTTATCATAAGATATCACTTATAGAGGGAATGAAAAAACCGCTACCCTTGAACTGAATTACAAAACAGAACAGAGTCACACGTTTAGAAAACACACAATGGCTGCTTAACGGGAAAGGTGAGGTGGGGTGATGAATAAAACAAGGGTTTCAAATTAGCTCAGATACCGTTCCATAAACCCAATATGTACTAGACAAGACCTACTCCTTGCTCAGTGAATTGGACTCAAAACCCCCTATTCACGGCCCAAGAATATATCTGACTAGTAAGAATCTTAAAACCTATGTATTGATATCTCTCTGTAAGTGAGTCAAGTGGGTGTGAAGTGACATAAACACAGCAGTGAAAAGCAGCTAAACCCCATTATAAAAATCAATTACTTTTAAAAACCTGTGAAAAAAAGACAGTGAAAGAGAGAGAAATTCTTACAAAATTCGTTTAGGGGCAGTTATGCTACCTGGATTGACCATATCTAGACCCACAGCTGATTGAGACATAAGGGTGGACACTCTTGGGGATGAGAGGTTTGGTGAGGTTGGGTGAGGAAACGCAGACCCTTTAAAGTAATACTGCGTGGTACCCATCCCATGGGTCCCAAATCTCCAGGTTCAAGGGCATCTTCCTACATCGAAAACATGCATGAGAAACCCAGAAGATGGTACACCGTGTGATCGCGAAAGGTTTCTAAAACGCACCTCATTTCTCATGTCCTTGTGCTCGGGTTCGCCATTCCAGCCGCATTACTAGCAATCTCCCTCCTTGGAGAATCAGCACCTTTAACCTCCTGTTCCGTACAGGTTGCAATTTGTCCTGAGGATGAACGGGAAGAAGGGGGAACCAATGAGAGACTAGCTCTAGGTGTTGGGACAGGCACAGGTCACTCTATTTTCCCATCAGGAAGAAGAATTAACCCCAGGCTCAGCCTGCCGCCCGGGACCAGAATAGGGCCTGAAGCAATCCTGCGCTTTTGCGGCCAGCTCCCAAGAAAGCGAGTTGAAAAATGGAGCTCAGGGGCACTGAAATTCACAAACCTGCAGACTTATAAATGATCACTCTCGTCCACAAATATATTGAGGGAAGGCAACGAAGAGGATTTGAAAGCAAGGCAGAATTGCAGGAAACAGATTTCAGGAGGGAGAGTCAAATCGCCTTTAAAGCACAGGAAAAGCGGCAAAACCTCGACAAGATGCCCTTGGCCAAAAAGGGCGTATGCGTTTTTTCCTGAATATATTCAGGAAAAAACGCATACGCCCTTTTTGGCCAACCAAGCAACCTGGAAAGGCAAATCAGCGCTACAAAGAAGTCTCGCTTCCCATCGGTCAAAAGGGCCATGCTGAATAAAGTGTCAAAACCAGAAATGCAGGGCAGGCCATGAGGAAACGGGAGCCTTGTTACGATGATGGGCGGGATGTAAATTGCCAACAGCCACTCTGGAGAAGTGTACGATGTGTCCTGAAACATCTAAAAAACTCAGCTTAGAGAGCATAGGGCACTTCCACTCATGGGCGTATAAAGTGGGAAAATTAAAAACCAGCAAGACACAGGCACCCCAAAGATTAGGGCTGCTCTGTTGACAAGAACCTCCAACTTCGTTACACCTTAAATATCCCAGGAAAGAGAAAAATGGATAAAGAAGTTGTGGTCCTTATGTACAATGGAATATCACTCAGCCATGAAATCAACGTCATAAGGCTAGTAGCAGCATGATGAGTGGTTTTAGGTACGACGATTCTAAGTGAAATAAGTCACACAGAAAAAGACACTTATCATAAGATATCACTTATAGAGGGAATGAAAAAACCGCTACCCTTGAACTGAATTACAAAACAGAACAGAGTCACACGTTTAGAAAACACACAATGGCTGCTTAACGGGAAAGGTGACGTGGGGTGATGAATAAAACAAGGGTTTCAAATTAGCTCAGATACCGTTCCATAAACCCAATATGTACTAGACAAGACCTACTCCTTGCTCAGTGAATTGGACTCAAAACCCCCTATTCACGGCCCAAGAATATATCTGACTAGTAAGAATCTTAAAACCTATGTATTGATATCTCTCTGTAAGTGAGTCAAGTGGGTGTGAAGTGACATAAACACAGCAGTGAAAAGCAGCTAAACCCCATTATAAAAATCAATTACTTTTAAAAACCTGTGAAAAAAAGACAGTGAAAGAGAGAGAAATTCTTACAAAATTCGTTTAGGGGCAGTTATGCTACCTGGATTGACCATATCTAGACCCACAGCTGATTGAGACATAAGGGTGGACACTCTTGGGGATGAGAGGTTTGGTGAGGTTGGGTGAGGAAACGCAGACCCTTTAAAGTAATACTGCGTGGTACCCATCCCATGGGTTCCAAATCTCCAGGTTCAAGGGCATCTTCCTACATCGAAAACATGCATGAGAAACCCAGAAGATGGTACACCGTGTGATCGCGAAAGGTTTCTAAAACGCACCTCATTTCTCATCTCCTTGTGCTCGGGTTCGCCATTCCAGCTGCTTTACTAGCAATCTCCCTCCTTGGAGAATCAGCACCTTTAACCTCCTGTTCCGTACAGGTTGCAGTTTGTCCTGAGGATGAACGGGAAGAGGGGAAAACTATGAGAGACTAGCTCTAGGTGTTGGGACAGGCACAGGTCACTCTATTTTCCCATCAGGAAGAAGAATTAACCCCAGGGTCAGCCTGCCGCCCGGGACCAGAATAGGGCCTGAAGCAATCCTGCGCTTTTGCGGCCAGCTCCCAAGAAAGCGAGTTGAAAAATGGAGCTCAGGGGCACTGCAATTCACAAACCTGCAGACTTATAAATGATCACTCTCGTCCACAAATATATTGAGGGAAGGCAACGAAGAGGATTTGAAAGCAAGGCAGAATTGCAGGAAACAGATTTCAGGAGGGAGAGTCAAATCGCCTTTAAAGCACAGGAAAAGCGGCAAAACCTCGACAAGATGCCCTTGGCCAAAAAGGGCGTATGCGTTTTTTCCTGAATATATTCAGGAAAAAACGCATACGCCCTTTTTGGCCAACCAAGCAACCTGGAAAGGCAAATCAGCGCTACAAAGAAGTCTCGCTTCCCATCGGTCAAAAGGGCCATGCTGAATAAAGTGTCAAAACCAGAAATGCAGGGCAGGCCATGAGGAAACGGGAGCCTTGTTACGATCATGGGCGGGATGTAAATTGCCAACAGCCACTCTGGAGAAGTGTACGATGTGTCCTGAAACATCTAAAAAACTCAGCTTAGAGAGCATAGGGCACTTCCACTCATGGGCGTATAAAGTGGGAAAATTAAAAACCAGCAAGACACAGGCACCCCAAAGTTTAGGGCTGCTCTGTTGACAAGAACCTCCAACTTCGTTACACCTTAAATATCCCAGGAAAGAGAAAAATGGATAAAGAAGTTGTGGTCCTTATGTACAATGGAATATCACTCAGCCATGAAATCAACGTCATAAGGCTAGTAGCAGCATGATGAGTGGATTTAGGTACGACGATTCTAAGTGAAATAAGTCACACAGAAAAAGACACTTATCATAAGATATCACTTATAGAGGGAATGAAAAAACCGCTACCCTTGAACTGAATTACAAAACAGAACAGAGTCACACGTTTAGAAAACACACAATGGCTGCTTAACGGGAAAGGTGAGGTGGGGTGATGAATAAAACAAGGGTTTCAAATTAGCTCAGATACCGTTCCATAAACCCAATATGTACTAGACAAGACCTACTCCTTGCTCAGTGAATTGGACTCAAAACCTCCTATTCACGGCCCAAGAATATATCTGACTAGTAAGAATCTTAAAACCTATGTATTGATATCTCTCTGTAAGTGAGTCAAGTGGGTGTGAAGTGACATAAACACAGCAGTGAAAAGCAGCTAAACCCCATTATAAAAATCAATTACTTTTAAAAACCTGTGAAAAAAAGACAGTGAAAGAGAGAGAAATTCTTACAAAATTCGTTTAGGGGCAGTTATGCTACCTGGATTGACCATATCTAGACCCACAGCTGATTGAGACATAAGGGTGGACACTCTTGGGGATGAGAGGTTTGGTGAGGTTGGGTGAGGAAACGCAGACCCTTTAAAGTAATACTGCGTGGTACCCATCCCATGGGTCCCAAATCTCCAGGTTCAAGGGCATCTTCCTACATCGAAAACATGCATGAGAAACCCAGAAGATGGTACACCGTGTGATCGCGAAAGGTTTCTAAAACGCACCTCATTTCTCATCTCCTTGTGCTCGGGTTCGCCATTCCAGCTGCTTTACTAGCAATCTCCCTCCTTGGAGAATCAGCACCTTTAACCTCCTGTTCCGTACAGGTTGCAATTTGTCCTGAGGAAGAACGGGAAGAGGGGAAAACAATGAGAGACTAGCTCTAGGTGTTGAGACAGGCACAGGTCACTCTATTTTCCCATCAGGAAGAAGAATTAACCACAGGCTCAGCCTGCCGCCCGGGACCAGAATAGGGCCTGAAGCAATCCTGCGCTTTTGCGGCCAGCTCCCAAGAAAGCGAGTTGAAAAATGGAGCTCAGGCGCACTGCAATTCACAAACCTGCAGACTTATAAATGATCACTCTCGTCCACAAATATATTGAGGGAAGGCAACGAAGAGGATTTGAAAGCAAGGCAGAATTGCAGGAAACAGATTTCAGGAGGGAGAGTCAAATCGCCTTTAAAGCACAGGAAAAGCGGCAAAACCTCGACAAGATGCCCTTGGCCAAAAAGGGCGTATGCGTTTTTTCCTGAATATATTCAGGAAAAAACGCATACGCCCTTTTTGGCCAAGCAAGCAACCTGGAAAGGCAAATCAGCGCTACAAAGAAGTCTCGCTTCCCATCGGTCAAAAGGGCCATGCTGAATAAAGTGTCAAAACCAGAAATGCAGGGCAGGCCATGAGGAAACGGGAGCCTTGTTACGATGATGGGCGGGATGTAAATTGCCAACAGCCACTCTGGAGAAGTGTACGATGTGTCCTGAAACATCTAAAAAACTCAGCTTAGAGAGCATAGGGCACTTCCACTCATGGGCGTATAAAGTGGGAAAATTAAAAACCAGCAAGACACAGGCACCCCAAAGTTTAGGGCTGCTCTGTTGACAAGAACCTCCAACTTCGTTACACCTTAAATATCCCAGGAAAGAGAAAAATGGATAAAGAAGTTGTGGTCCTTATGTACAATGGAATATCACTCAGCCATGAAATCAACGTCATAAGGCTAGTAGCAGCATGATGAGTGGATTTAGGTACGACGATTCTAAGTGAAATAAGTCACACAGAAAAAGACACTTATCATAAGATATCACTTATAGAGGGAATGAAAAAACCGCTACCCTTGAACTGCATTACAAAACAGAACAGAGTCACACGTTTAGAAAACACACAATGGCTGCTTAACGGGAAAGGTGAGGTGGGGTGATGAATAAAACAAGGGTTTCAAATTAGCTCAGATACCGTTCCATAAACCCAATATGTACTAGACAAGACCTACTCCTTGCTCAGTGAATTGGACTCAAAACCCCCTATTCACGGCCCAAGAATATATCTGACTAGTAAGAATCTTAAAACCTATGTATTGATATCTCTCTGTAAGTGAGTCAAGTGGGTGTGAAGTGACAGAAACACAGCAGTGAAAAGCAGCTAAACCCCATTATAAAAATCAATTACTTTTAAAAACCTGGGAAAAAAAGACAGTGAAAGAGAGAGAAGTTCTTACAAAATTCGTTTAGGGGCAGTTATGCTACCTGGATTGACCATATCTAGACCCACAGCTGATTGAGACATAAGGGTGGACACTCTTGGGGATGAGAGGTTTGGTGAGGTTGGGTGAGGAAACGCAGACCCTTTAAAGTAATACTGCGTGGTACCCATCCCATGGGTCCCAAATCTCCAGGTTCAAGGGCATCTTCCTACATCGAAAACATGCATGAGAAACCCAGAAGATGGTACACCGTGTGATCGCGAAAGGTTTCTAAAACGCACCTCAATTCTCATCTCCTTGTGCTCGGGTTCGCCATTCCAGCTGCTTTACTAGCAATCTCCCTCCTTGGAGAATCAGCACCTTTAACCTTCTGTTCCGTACAGGTTGCAATTTGTCCTGAGGATGAACGGGAAGAGGGGAAAACAATGAGAGACTAGCTCTAGGTGTTGAGACAGGCACAGGTCACTCTATTTTCCCATCAGGAAGAAGAATTAACCACAGGCTCAGCCTGCCGCCCGGGACCAGAATAGGGCCTGAAGCAATCCTGAGCTTTTGCGGCCAGCTCCCAAGAAAGCGAGTTGAAAAATGGAGCTCAGGCGCACTGCAATTCACAAACCTGCAGACTTATAAATGATCACTCTCGTCCACAAATATATTGAGGGAAGGCAACGAAGAGGATTTGAAAGCAAGGCAGAATTGCAGGGAACAGATTTCAGGAGAGAGAGTCAAATCGCCTTTAAAGCACAGGAAAAGCGGCAAAACCTCGACAAGATGCCCTTGGCCAAAAAGGGCGTATGCGTTTTTTCCTGAATATATTCAGGAAAAAACGCATACGCCCTTATTGGCCAACCAAGCAACCTGGAAAGGCAAATCAGCGCTACAAAGAAGTCTCGCTTCCCATCGGTCAAAAGGGCCATGCTGAATAAAGTGTCAAAACCAGAAATGCAGGGCAGGCCATGAGGAAACGGGAGCCTTGTTACGATGATGGGAGGGATGTAAATTGCCAACAGCCACTCTGGAGAAGTGTACGATGTGTCCTGAAACATCTAAAAAACTCAGCTTAGAGAGCATAGGGCACTTCCACTCATGGGCATATAAAGTGGGAAAATTAAAAACCAGCAAGACACAGGCACCCCAAAGTTTAGGGCTGCTCTGTTGACAAGAACCTCCAACTTCGTTACACCTTAAATATCCCAGGAAAGAGAAAAATGGATAAAGAAGTTGTGGTCCTTATGTACAATGGAATATCACTCAGGCATGAAATCAACGTCATAAGGCTAGTAGCAGCATGATGAGTGGATTTAGGTACGACGATTCTAAGTGAAATAAGTCACACAGAAAAAGACACTTATCATAAGATATCACTTATAGAGGGAATGAAAAAACCGCTACCCTTGAACTGCATTACAAAACAGAACAGAGTCACACGTTTAGAAAACACACAATGGCTGCTTAACGGGAAAGGTGAGGTGGGGTGATGAATAAAACAAGGGTTTCAAATTAGCTCAGATACCGTTCCATAAACCCAATATGTACTAGACAAGACCTACTCCTTGCTCAGTGAATTGGACTCAAAACCCCCTATTCACGGCCCAAGAATATATCTGACTAGTAAGAATCTTAAAACCTATGTATTGATATCTCTCTGTAAGTGAGTCAAGTGGGTGTGAAGTGACATAAACACAGCAGTGAAAAGCAGCTAAACCCCATTATAAAAATCAATTACTTTTAAAAACCTGTGAAAAAAAGACAGTGAAAGAGAGAGAAATTCTTACAAAATTCGTTTAGGGGCAGTTATGCTACCTGGATTGACCATATCTAGACCCACAGTTGATTGAGACATAAGGGTGGACACTCTTGGGGATGAGAGGTTTGGTGAGGTTGGGTGAGGAAACGCAGACCCTTTAAAGTAATACTGCGTGGTACCCATCCCATGGGTCCCAAATCTCCAGGTTCAAGGGCATCTTCCTACATCGAAAACATGCATGAGAAACCCAGAAGATGGTACACCGTGTGATCGCGAAAGGTTTCTAAAACGCACCTCATTTCTCATGTCCTTGTGCTCGGGTTCGCCATTCCAGCCGCATTACTAGCAATCTCCCTCCTTGGAGAATCAGCACCTTTAACCTCCTGTTCCGTACAGGTTGCAATTTGTCCTGAGGATGAACGGGAAGAAGGGGGAACCAATGAGAGACTAGCTCTAGGTGTTGGGACAGGCACAGGTCACTCTATTTTCCCATCAGGAAGAAGAATTAACCCCAGGCTCAGCCTGCCGCCCGGGACCAGAATAGGGCCTGAAGCAATCCTGCGCTTTTGCGGCCAGCTCCCAAGAAAGCGAGTTGAAAAATGGAGCTCAGGGGCACTGCAATTCACAAACCTGCAGACTTATAAATGATCACTCTCGTCCACAAATATATTGAGGGAAGGCAACGAAGAGGATTTGAAAGCAAGGCAGAATTGCAGGAAACAGATTTCAGGAGGGAGAGTCAAATCGCCTTTAAAGCACAGGAAAAGCGGCAAAACCTCGACAAGATGCCCTTGGCCAAAAAGGGCGTATGCGTTTTTTCCTGAATATATTCAGGAAAAAACGCATACGCCCTTTTTGGCCAACCAAGCAACCTGGAAAGGCAAATCAGCGCTACAAAGAAGTCTCGCTTCCCATCGGTCAAAAGGGCCATGCTGAATAAAGTGTCAAAACCAGAAATGCAGGGCAGGCCATGAGGAAACGGGAGCCTTGTTACGATGATGGGCGGGATGTAAATTGCCAACAGCCACTCTGGAGAAGTGTACGATGTGTCCTGAAACATCTAAAAAACTCAGCTTAGAGAGCATAGGGCACTTCCACTCATGGGCGTATAAAGTGGGAAAATTAAAAACCAGCAAGACACAGGCACCCCAAAGATTAGGGCTGCTCTGTTGACAAGAACCTCCAACTTCGTTACACCTTAAATATCCCAGGAAAGAGAAAAATGGATAAAGAAGTTGTGGTCCTTATGTACAATGGAATATCACTCAGCCATGAAATCAACGTCATAAGGCTAGTAGCAGCATGATGAGTGGTTTTAGGTACGACGATTCTAAGTGAAATAAGTCACACAGAAAAAGACACTTATCATAAGATATCACTTATAGGGGGAATGAAAAAACCGCTACCCTTGAACTGAATTACAAAACAGAACAGAGTCACACGTTTAGAAAACACACAATGGCTGCTTAACGGGAAAGGTGACGTGGGGTGATGAATAAAACAAGGGTTTCAAATTAGCTCAGATACCGTTCCATAAACCCAATATGTACTAGACAAGACCTACTCCTTGCTCAGTGAATTGGACTCAAAACCCCCTATTCACGGCCCAAGAATATATCTGACTAGTAAGAATCTTAAAACCTATGTATTGATATCTCTCTGTAAGTGAGTCAAGTGGGTGTGAAGTGACATAAACACAGCAGTGAAAAGCAGCTAAACCCCATTATAAAAATCAATTACTTTTAAAAACCTGTGAAAAAAAGACAGTGAAAGAGAGAGAAATTCTTACAAAATTCGTTTAGGGGCAGTTATGCTACCTGGATTGACCATATCTAGACCCACAGCTGATTGAGACATAAGGGTGGACACTCTTGGGGATGAGAGGTTTGGTGAGGTTGGGTGAGGAAACGCAGACCCTTTAAAGTAATACTGCGTGGTACCCATCCCATGGGTTCCAAATCTCCAGGTTCAAGGGCATCTTCCTACATCGAAAACATGCATGAGAAACCCAGAAGATGGTACACCGTGTGATCGCGAAAGGTTTCTAAAACGCACCTCATTTCTCATCTCCTTGTGCTCGGGTTCGCCATTCCAGCTGCTTTACTAGCAATCTCCCTCCTTGGAGAATCAGCACCTTTAACCTCCTGTTCCGTACAGGTTGCAGTTTTTCCTGAGGATGAACGGGAAGAGGGGAAAACTATGAGAGACTAGCTCTAGGTGTTGGGACAGGCACAGGTCACTCTATTTTCCCATCAGGAAGAAGAATTAACCCCAGGCTCAGCCTGCCGCCCGGGACCAGAATAGGGCCTGAAGCAATCCTGCGCTTTTGCGGCCAGCTCCCAAGAAAGCGAGTTGAAAAATGGAGCTCAGGGGCACTGCAATTCACAAACCTGCAGACTTATAAATGATCACTCTCGTCCACAAATATATTGAGGGAAGGCAACGAAGAGGATTTGAAAGCAAGGCAGAATTGCAGGAAACAGATTTCAGGAGGGAGAGTCAAATCGCCTTTAAAGCACAGGAAAAGCGGCAAAACCTCGACAAGATGCCCTTGGCCAAAAAGGGCGTATGCGTTTTTTCCTGAATATATTCAGGAAAAAACGCATACGCCCTTTTTGGCCAACCAAGCAACCTGGAAAGGCAAATCAGCGCTACAAAGAAGTCTCGCTTCCCATCGGTCAAAAGGGCCATGCTGAATAAAGTGTCAAAACCAGAAATGCAGGGCAGGCCATGAGGAAACGGGAGCCTTGTTACGATGATGGGCGGGATGTAAATTGCCAACAGCCACTCTGGAGAAGTGTACGATGTGTCCTGAAACATCTAAAAAACTCAGCTTAGAGAGCATAGGGCACTTCCACTCATGGGCGTATAAAGTGGGAAAATTAAAAACCAGCAAGACACAGGCACCCCAAAGTTTAGGGCTGCTCTGTTGACAAGAACCTCCAACTTCGTTACACCTTAAATATCCCAGGAAAGAGAAAAATGGATAAAGAAGTTGTGGTCCTTATGTACAATGGAATATCACTCAGCCATGAAATCAACGTCATAAGGCTAGTAGCAGCATGATGAGTGGATTTAGGTACGACGATTCTAAGTGAAATAAGTCACACAGAAAAAGACACTTATCATAAGATATCACTTATAGAGGGAATGAAAAAACCGCTACCCTTGAACTGAATTACAAAACAGAACAGAGTCACACGTTTAGAAAACACACAATGGCTGCTTAACGGGAAAGGTGAGGTGGGGTGATGAATAAAACAAGGGTTTCAAATTAGCTCAGATACCGTTCCATAAACCCAATATGTACTAGACAAGACCTACTCCTTGCTCAGTGAATTGGACTCAAAACCCCCTATTCACGGCCCAAGAATATATCTGACTAGTAAGAATCTTAAAACCTATGTATTGATATCTCTCTGTAAGTGAGTCAAGTGGGTGTGAAGTGACATAAACACAGCAGTGAAAAGCAGCTAAACCCCATTATAAAAATCAATTACTTTTAAAAACCTGTGAAAAAAAGACAGTGAAAGAGAGAGAAATTCTTACAAAATTCGTTTAGGGGCAGTTATGCTACCTGGATTGACCATATCTAGACCCACAGCTGATTGAGACATAAGGGTGGACACTCTTGGGGATGAGAGGTTTGGTGAGGTTGGGTGAGGAAACGCAGACCCTTTAAAGTAATACTGCGTGGTACCCATCCCATGGGTCCCAAATCTCCAGGTTCAAGGGCATCTTCCTACATCGAAAACATGCATGAGAAACCCAGAAGATGGTACACCGTGTGATCGCGAAAGGTTTCTAAAACGCACCTCATTTCTCATGTCCTTGTGCTCGGGTTCGCCATTCCAGCCGCATTACTAGCAATCTCCCTCCTTGGAGAATCAGCACCTTTAACCTCCTGTTCCGTACAGGTTGCAATTTGTCCTGAGGATGAACGGGAAGAAGGGGGAACCAATGAGAGACTAGCTCTAGGTGTTGGGACAGGCACAGGTCACTCTATTTTCCCATCAGGAAGAAGAATTAACCCCAGGCTCAGCCTGCCGCCCGGGACCAGAATAGGGCCTGAAGCAATCCTGCGCTTTTGCGGCCAGCTCCCAAGAAAGCGAGTTGAAAAATGGAGCTCAGGGGCACTGCAATTCACAAACCTGCAGACTTATAAATGATCACTCTCGTCCACAAATATATTGAGGGAAGGCAACGAAGAGGATTTGAAAGCAAGGCAGAATTGCAGGAAACAGATTTCAGGAGGGAGAGTCAAATCGCCTTTAAAGCACAGGAAAAGCGGCAAAACCTCGACAAGATGCCCTTGGCCAAAAAGGGCGTATGCGTTTTTTCCTGAATATATTCAGGAAAAAACGCATACGCCCTTTTTGGCCAACCAAGCAACCTGGAAAGGCAAATCAGCGCTACAAAGAAGTCTCGCTTCCCATCGGTCAAAAGGGCCATGCTGAATAAAGTGTCAAAACCAGAAATGCAGGGCAGGCCATGAGGAAACGGGAGCCTTGTTACGATCATGGGCGGGATGTAAATTGCCAACAGCCACTCTGGAGAAGTGTACGATGTGTCCTGAAACATCTAAAAAACTCAGCTTAGAGAGCATAGGGCACTTCCACTCATGGGCGTATAAAGTGGGAAAATTAAAAACCAGCAAGACACAGGCACCCCAAAGTTTAGGGCTGCTCTGTTGACAAGAACCTCCAACTTCGTTACACCTTAAATATCCCAGGAAAGAGAAAAATGGATAAAGAAGTTGTGGTCCTTATGTACAATGGAATATCACTCAGCCATGAAATCAACGTCATAAGGCTAGTAGCAGCATGATGAGTGGATTTAGGTACGACGATTCTAAGTGAAATAAGTCACACAGAAAAAGACACTTATCATAAGATATCACTTATAGAGGGAATGAAAAAACCGCTACCCTTGAACTGAATTACAAAACAGAACAGAGTCACACGTTTAGAAAACACACAATGGCTGCTTAACGGGAAAGGTGAGGTGGGGTGATGAATAAAACAAGGGTTTCAAATTAGCTCAGATACCGTTCCATAAACCCAATATGTACTAGACAAGACCTACTCCTTGCTCAGTGAATTGGACTCAAAACCTCCTATTCACGGCCCAAGAATATATCTGACTAGTAAGAATCTTAAAACCTATGTATTGATATCTCTCTGTAAGTGAGTCAAGTGGGTGTGAAGTGACATAAACACAGCAGTGAAAAGCAGCTAAACCCCATTATAAAAATCAATTACTTTTAAAAACCTGTGAAAAAAAGACAGTGAAAGAGAGAGAAATTCTTACAAAATTCCTTTAGGGGCAGTTATGCTACCTGGATTGACCATATCTAGACCCACAGCTGATTGAGACATAAGGGTGGACACTCTTGGGGATGAGAGGTTTGGTGAGGTTGGGTGAGTAAACGCAGACCCTTTAAAGTAATACTGCGTGGTACCCATCCCATGGGTCCCAAATCTCCAGGTTCAAGGGCATCTTCCTACATCGAAAACATGCATGAGAAACCCAGAAGATGGTACACCGTGTGATCGCGAAAGGTTTCTAAAACGCACCTCATTTCTCATCTCCTTGTGCTCGGGTTCGCCATTCCAGCTGCTTTACTAGCAATCTCCCTCCTTGGAGAATCAGCACCTTTAACCTCCTGTTCCGTACAGGTTGCAATTTGTCCTGAGGATGAACGGGAAGAGGGGAAAACAATGAGAGACTAGCTCTAGGTGTTGAGACAGGCACAGGTCACTCTATTTTCCCATCAGGAAGAAGAATTAACCACAGGCTCAGCCTGCCGCCCGGGACCAGAATAGGGCCTGAAGCAATCCTGCGCTTTTGCGGCCAGCTCCCAAGAAAGCGAGTTGAAAAATGGAGCTCAGGCGCACTGCAATTCACAAACCTGCAGACTTATAAATGATCACTCTCGTCCACAAATATATTGAGGGAAGGCAACGAAGAGGATTTGAAAGCAAGGCAGAATTGCAGGAAACAGATTTCAGGAGGGAGAGTCAAATCGCCTTTAAAGCACAGGAAAAGCGGCAAAACCTCGACAAGATGCCCTTGGCCAAAAAGGGCGTATGCGTTTTTTCCTGAATATATTCAGGAAAAAACGCATACGCCCTTTTTGGCCAAGCAAGCAACCTGGAAAGGCGAATCAGCGCTACAAAGAAGTCTCGCTTCCCATCGGTCAAAAGGGCCATGCTGAATAAAGTGTCAAAACCAGAAATGCAGGGCAGGCCATGAGGAAACGGGAGCCTTGTTACGATGATGGGCGGGATGTAAATTGCCAACAGCCACTCTGGAGAAGTGTACGATGTGTCCTGAAACATCTAAAAAACTCAGCTTAGAGAGCATAGGGCACTTCCACTCATGGGCGTATAAAGTGGGAAAATTAAAAACCAGCAAGACACAGGCACCCCAAAGTTTAGGGCTGCTCTGTTGACAAGAACCTCCAACTTCGTTACACCTTAAATATCCCAGGAAAGAGAAAAATGGATAAAGAAGTTGTGGTCCTTATGTACAATGGAATATCACTCAGCCATGAAATCAACGTCATAAGGCTAGTAGCAGCATGATGAGTGGATTTAGGTACGACGATTCTAAGTGAAATAAGTCACACAGAAAAAGACACTTATCATAAGATATCACTTATAGAGGGAATGAAAAAACCGCTACCCTTGAACTGAATTACAAAACAGAACAGAGTCACACGTTTAGAAAACACACAATGGCTGCTTAACGGGAAAGGTGAGGTGGGGTGATGAATAAAACAAGGGTTTCAAATTAGCTCAGATACCGTTCCATAAACCCAATATGTACTAGACAAGACCTACTCCTTGCTCAGTGAATTGGACTCAAAACCCCCTATTCACGGCCCAAGAATATATCTGACTAGTAAGAATCTTAAAACCTATGTATTGATATCTCTCTGTAAGTGAGTCAAGTGGGTGTGAAGTGACATAAACACAGCAGTGAAAAGCAGCTAAACCCCATTATAAAAATCAATTACTTTTAAAAACCTGTGAAAAAAAGACAGTGAAAGAGAGAGAAATTCTTACAAAATTCGTTTAGGGGCAGTTATGCTACCTGGATTGACCATATCTAGACCCACAGCTGATTGAGACATAAGGGTGGACACTCTTGGGGATGAGAGGTTTGGTGAGGTTGGGTGAGGAAACGCAGACCCTTTAAAGTAATACTGCGTGGTACCCATCCCATGGGTCCCAAATCTCCAGGTTCAAGGGCATCTTCCTACATCGAAAACATGCATGAGAAACCCAGAAGATGGTACACCGTGTGATCGCGAAAGGTTTCTAAAACGCACCTCATTTCTCATGTCCTTGTGCTCGGGTTCGCCATTCCAGCCGCATTACTAGCAATCTCCCTCCTTGGAGAATCAGCACCTTTAACCTCCTGTTCCGTACAGGTTGCAATTTGTCCTGAGGATGAACGGGAAGAAGGGGGAACCAATGAGAGACTAGCTCTAGGTGTTGGGACAGGCACAGGTCACTCTATTTTCCCATCAGGAAGAAGAATTAACCCCAGGCTCAGCCTGCCGCCCGGGACCAGAATAGGGCCTGAAGCAATCCTGCGCTTTTGCGGCCAGCTCCCAAGAAAGCGAGTTGAAAAATGGAGCTCAGGGGCACTGCAATTCACAAACCTGCAGACTTATAAATGATCACTCTCGTCCACAAATATATTGAGGGAAGGCAACGAAGAGGATTTGAAAGCAAGGCAGAATTGCAGGAAACAGATTTCAGGAGGGAGAGTCAAATCGCCTTTAAAGCACAGGAAAAGCGGCAAAACCTCGACAAGATGCCCTTGGCCAAAAAGGGCGTATGCGTTTTTTCCTGAATATATTCAGGAAAAAACGCATACGCCCTTTTTGGCCAACCAAGCAACCTGGAAAGGCAAATCAGCGCTACAAAGAAGTCTCGCTTCCCATCGGTCAAAAGGGCCATGCTGAATAAAGTGTCAAAACCAGAAATGCAGGGCAGGCCATGAGGAAACGGGAGCCTTGTTACGATCATGGGCGGGATGTAAATTGCCAACAGCCACTCTGGAGAAGTGTACGATGTGTCCTGAAACATCTAAAAAACTCAGCTTAGAGAGCATAGGGCACTTCCACTCATGGGCGTATAAAGTGGGAAAATTAAAAACCAGCAAGACACAGGCACCCCAAAGTTTAGGGCTGCTCTGTTGACAAGAACCTCCAACTTCGTTACACCTTAAATATCCCAGGAAAGAGAAAAATGGATAAAGAAGTTGTGGTCCTTATGTACAATGGAATATCACTCAGCCATGAAATCAACGTCATAAGGCTAGTAGCAGCATGATGAGTGGATTTAGGTACGACGATTCTAAGTGAAATAAGTCACACAGAAAAAGACACTTATCATAAGATATCACTTATAGAGGGAATGAAAAAACCGCTACCCTTGAACTGAATTACAAAACAGAACAGAGTCACACGTTTAGAAAACACACAATGGCTGCTTAACGGGAAAGGTGAGGTGGGGTGATGAATAAAACAAGGGTTTCAAATTAGCTCAGATACCGTTCCATAAACCCAATATGTACTAGACAAGACCTACTCCTTGCTCAGTGAATTGGACTCAAAACCTCCTATTCACGGCCCAAGAATATATCTGACTAGTAAGAATCTTAAAACCTATGTATTGATATCTCTCTGTAAGTGAGTCAAGTGGGTGTGAAGTGACATAAACACAGCAGTGAAAAGCAGCTAAACCCCATTATAAAAATCAATTACTTTTAAAAACCTGTGAAAAAAAGACAGTGAAAGAGAGAGAAATTCTTACAAAATTCCTTTAGGGGCAGTTATGCTACCTGGATTGACCATATCTAGACCCACAGCTGATTGAGACATAAGGGTGGACACTCTTGGGGATGAGAGGTTTGGTGAGGTTGGGTGAGTAAACGCAGACCCTTTAAAGTAATACTGCGTGGTACCCATCCCATGGGTCCCAAATCTCCAGGTTCAAGGGCATCTTCCTACATCGAAAACATGCATGAGAAACCCAGAAGATGGTACACCGTGTGATCGCGAAAGGTTTCTAAAACGCACCTCATTTCTCATCTCCTTGTGCTCGGGTTCGCCATTCCAGCTGCTTTACTAGCAATCTCCCTCCTTGGAGAATCAGCACCTTTAACCTCCTGTTCCGTACAGGTTGCAATTTGTCCTGAGGATGAACGGGAAGAGGGGAAAACAATGAGAGACTAGCTCTAGGTGTTGAGACAGGCACAGGTCACTCTATTTTCCCATCAGGAAGAAGAATTAACCACAGGCTCAGCCTGCCGCCCGGGACCAGAATAGGGCCTGAAGCAATCCTGCGCTTTTGCGGCCAGCTCCCAAGAAAGCGAGTTGAAAAATGGAGCTCAGGCGCACTGCAATTCACAAACCTGCAGACTTATAAATGATCACTCTCGTCCACAAATATATTGAGGGAAGGCAACGAAGAGGATTTGAAAGCAAGGCAGAATTGCAGGAAACAGATTTCAGGAGGGAGAGTCAAATCGCCTTTAAAGCACAGGAAAAGCGGCAAAACCTCGACAAGATGCCCTTGGCCAAAAAGGGCGTATGCGTTTTTTCCTGAATATATTCAGGAAAAAACGCATACGCCCTTTTTGGCCAAGCAAGCAACCTGGAAAGGCGAATCAGCGCTACAAAGAAGTCTCGCTTCCCATCGGTCAAAAGGGCCATGCTGAATAAAGTGTCAAAACCAGAAATGCAGGGCAGGCCATGAGGAAACGGGAGCCTTGTTACGATCATGGGCGGGATGTAAATTGCCAACAGCCACTCTGGAGAAGTGTACGATGTGTCCTGAAACATCTAAAAAACTCAGCTTAGAGAGCATAGGGCACTTCCACTCATGGGCGTATAAAGTGGGAAAATTAAAAACCAGCAAGACACAGGCACCCCAAAGTTTAGGGCTGCTCTGTTGACAAGAACCTCCAACTTCGTTACACCTTAAATATCCCAGGAAAGAGAAAAATGGATAAAGAAGTTGTGGTCCTTATGTACAATGGAATATCACTCAGCCATGAAATCAACGTCATAAGGCTAGTAGCAGCATGATGAGTGGATTTAGGTACGACGATTCTAAGTGAAATAAGTCACACAGAAAAAGACACTTATCATAAGATATCACTTATAGAGGGAATGAAAAAACCGCTACCCTTGAACTGAATTACAAAACAGAACAGAGTCACAGGTTTAGAAAACACACAATGGCTGCTTAACGGGAAAGGTGAGGTGGGGTGATGAATAAAACAAGGGTTTCAAATTAGCTCAGATACCGTTCCATAAACCCAATATGTACTAGACAAGACCTACTCCTTGCTCAGTGAATTGGACTCAAAACCCCCTATTCACGGCCCAAGAATATATCTGACTAGTAAGAATCTTAAAACCTATGTATTGATATCTCTCTGTAAGTGAGTCAAGTGGGTGTGAAGTGACAGAAACACAGCAGTGAAAAGCAGCTAAACCCCATTATAAAAATCAATTACTTTTAAAAACCTGTGAAAAAAAGACAGTGAAAGAGAGAGAAATTCTTACAAAATTCGTTTAAGGGCAGTTATGCTACCTGGATTGAACATATCTAGACCCACAGCTGATTGAGACATAAGGGTGGACACTCTTGGGGATGAGAGGTTTGGTGAGGTTGGGTGAGGAAACGCAGACCCTTTAAAGTAATACTGCGTGGTACCCATCCCATGGGTCCCAAATCTCCAGGTTCAAGGGCATCTTCCTACATCGAAAACATGCATGAGAAACCCAGAAGATGGTACACCGTGTGATCGTGAAAGGTTTCTAAAACGCACCTCATTTCTCATCTCCTTGTGCTCGGGTTCGCCATTCCAGCTGCTTTACTAGCAATCTCCCTCGTTGGAGAATCAGCACCTTTAACCTCCTGTTCCGTACAGGTTGCAATTTGTCCTGAGGATGAACGGGAAGAGGGGAAAACAATGAGAGACTAGCTCTAGGTGTTGAGACAGGCACAGGTCACTCTATTTTCCCATCAGGAAGAAGAATTAAGCACAGGCTCAGCCTGCCGCCCGGGACCAGAATAGAGCCTGAAGCAATCCTGCGCTTTTGCGGCCAGCTCCCAAGAAAGCGAGTTGAAAAATGGAGATCACGGGCACTGCAATTCACAAACCTGCAGACTTATAAATGATCACTCTCGTCCACAAATATATTGAGGGAAGGCAACGAAGAGGATTTGAAAGCAAGGCAGAATTGCAGGAAACAGATTTCAGGAGAGAGAGTCAAATCGCCTTTAAAGCACAGGAAAAGCGGCAAAACCTCGACAAGATGCCCTTGGCCAAAAAGGGCGTATGCGTTTTTTCCTGAATATATTCAGGAAAAAACGCATACGCCCTTTTTGGCCAACCAAGCAACCTGGAAAGGCAAATCAGCGCTACAAAGAAGTCTCGCTTCCCATCGGTCAAAAGGGCCATGCTGAATAAAGTGTCAAAACCAGAAATGCAGGGCAGGCCATGAGGAAACGGGAGCCTTGTTACGATGATGGGCGGGATGTAAATTGCCAACAGCCACTCTGGAGAAGTGTACGATGTGTCCTGAAACATCTAAAAAACTCAGCTTAGAGAGCATAGGGCACTTCCACTCATGGGCGTATAAAGTGGGAAAATTAAAAACCAGCAAGACACAGGCACCCCAAAGTTTAGGGCTGCTCTGTTGACAAGAACCTCCAACTTCGTTACACCTTAAATATCCCAGGAAAGAGAAAAATGGATAAAGAAGTTGTGGTCCTTATGTACAATGGAATATCACTCAGCCATGAAATCAACGTCATAAGGCTAGTAGCAGCATGATGAGTGGATTTAGGTACGACGATTCTAAGTGAAATAAGTCACACAGAAAAAGACACTTATCATAAGATATCACTTATAGAGGGAATGAAAAAACCGCTACCCTTGAACTGAATTACAAAACAGAACAGAGTCACACGTTTAGAAAACACACAATGGCTGCTTAACGGGAAAGGTGAGGTGGGGTGATGAATAAAACAAGGGTTTCAAATTAGCTCAGATACCGTTCCATAAACCCAATATGTACTAGACAAGACCTACTCCTTGCTCAGTGAATTGGACTCAAAACCTCCTATTCACGGCCCAAGAATATATCTGACTAGTAAGAATCTTAAAACCTATGTATTGATATCTCTCTGTAAGTGAGTCAAGTGGGTGTGAAGTGACATAAACACAGCAGTGAAAAGCAGCTAAACCCCATTATAAAAATCAATTACTTTTAAAAACCTGTGAAAAAAAGACAGTGAAAGAGAGAGAAATTCTTACAAAATTCGTTTAGGGGCAGTTATGCTACCTGGATTGACCATATCTAGACCCACAGCTGATTGAGACATAAGGGTGGACACTCTTGGGGATGAGAGGTTTGGTGAGGTTGGGTGAGTAAACGCAGACCCTTTAAAGTAATACTGCGTGGTACCCATCCCATGGGTCCCAAATCTCCAGGTTCAAGGGCATCTTCCTACATCGAAAACATGCATGAGAAACCCAGAAGATGGTACACCGTGTGATCGCGAAAGGTTTCTAAAACGCACCTCATTTCTCATCTCCTTGTGCTCGGGTTCGCCATTCCAGCTGCTTTACTAGCAATCTCCCTCCTTGGAGAATCAGCACCTTTAACCTCCTGTTCCGTACAGGTTGCAATTTGTCCTGAGGATGAACGGGAAGAGGGGAAAACAATGAGAGACTAGCTCTAGGTGTTGAGACAGGCACAGGTCACTCTATTTTCCCATCAGGAAGAAGAATTAACCACAGGCTCAGCCTGCCGCCCGGGACCAGAATAGGGCCTGAAGCAATCCTGCGCTTTTGCGGCCAGCTCCCAAGAAAGCGAGTTGAAAAATGGAGCTCAGGCGCACTGCAATTCACAAACCTGCAGACTTATAAATGATCACTCTCGTCCACAAATATATTGAGGGAAGGCAACGAAGAGGATTTGAAAGCAAGGCAGAATTGCAGGAAACAGATTTCAGGAGGGAGAGTCAAATCGCCTTTAAAGCACAGGAAAAGCGGCAAAACCTCGACAAGATGCCCTTGGCCAAAAAGGGCGTATGCGTTTTTTCCTGAATATATTCAGGAAAAAACGCATACGCCCTTTTTGGCCAACCAAGCAACCTGGAAAGGCAAATCAGCGCTACAAAGAAGTCTCGCTTCCCATCGGTCAAAAGGGCCATGCTGAATAAAGTGTCAAAACCAGAAATGCAGGGCAGGCCATGAGGAAACGGGAGCCTTGTTACGATGATGGGCGGGATGTAAATTGCCAACAGCCACTCTGGAGAAGTGTACGATGTGTCCTGAAACATCTAAAAAACTCAGCTTAGAGAGCATAGGGCACTTCCACTCATGGGCGTATAAAGTGGGAAAATTAAAAACCAGCAAGACACAGGCACCCCAAAGTTTAGGGCTGCTCTGTTGACAAGAACCTCCAACTTCGTTACACCTTAAATATCCCAGGAAAGAGAAAAATGGATAAAGAAGTTGTGGTCCTTATGTACAATGGAATATCACTCAGCCATGAAATCAACGTCATAAGGCTAGTAGCAGCATGATGAGTGGATTTAGGTACGACGATTCTAAGTGAAATAAGTCACACAGAAAAAGACACTTATCATAAGATATCACTTATAGAGGGAATGAAAAAACCGCTACCCTTGAACTGAATTACAAAACAGAACAGAGTCACACGTTTAGAAAACACACAATGGCTGCTTAACGGGAAAGGTGAGGTGGGGTGATGAATAAAACAAGGGTTTCAAATTAGCTCAGATACCGTTCCATAAACCCAATATGTACTAGACAAGACCTACTCCTTGCTCAGTGAATTGGACTCAAAACCTCCTATTCACGGCCCAAGAATATATCTGACTAGTAAGAATCTTAAAACCTATGTATTGATATCTCTCTGTAAGTGAGTCAAGTGGGTGTGAAGTGACATAAACACAGCAGTGAAAAGCAGCTAAACCCCATTATAAAAATCAATTACTTTTAAAAACCTGTGAAAAAAAGACAGTGAAAGAGAGAGAAATTCTTACAAAATTCGTTTAGGGGCAGTTATGCTACCTGGATTGACCATATCTAGACCCACAGCTGATTGAGACATAAGGGTGGACACTCTTGGGGATGAGAGGTTTGGTGAGGTTGGGTGAGTAAACGCAGACCCTTTAAAGTAATACTGCGTGGTACCCATCCCATGGGTCCCAAATCTCCAGGTTCAAGGGCATCTTCCTACATCGAAAACATGCATGAGAAACCCAGAAGATGGTACACCGTGTGATCGCGAAAGGTTTCTAAAACGCACCTCATTTCTCATCTCCTTGTGCTCGGGTTCGCCATTCCAGCTGCTTTACTAGCAATCTCCCTCCTTGGAGAATCAGCACCTTTAACCTCCTGTTCCGTACAGGTTGCAATTTGTCCTGAGGATGAACGGGAAGAGGGGAAAACAATGAGAGACTAGCTCTAGGTGTTGAGACAGGCACAGGTCACTCTATTTTCCCATCAGGAAGAAGAATTAACCACAGGCTCAGCCTGCCGCCCGGGACCAGAATAGGGCCTGAAGCAATCCTGCGCTTTTGCGGCCAGCTCCCAAGAAAGCGAGTTGAAAAATGGAGCTCAGGCGCACTGCAATTCACAAACCTGCAGACTTATAAATGATCACTCTCGTCCACAAATATATTGAGGGAAGGCAACGAAGAGGATTTGAAAGCAAGGCAGAATTGCAGGAAACAGATTTCAGGAGGGAGAGTCAAATCGCCTTTAAAGCACAGGAAAAGCGGCAAAACCTCGACAAGATGCCCTTGGCCAAAAAGGGCGTATGCGTTTTTTCCTGAATATATTCAGGAAAAAACGCATACGCCCTTTTTGGCCAACCAAGCAACCTGGAAAGGCAAATCAGCGCTACAAAGAAGTCTCGCTTCCCATCGGTCAAAAGGGCCATGCTGAATAAAGTGTCAAAACCAGAAATGCAGGGCAGGCCATGAGGAAACGGGAGCCTTGTTACGATGATGGGCGGGATGTAAATTGCCAACAGCCACTCTGGAGAAGTGTACGATGTGTCCTGAAACATCTAAAAAACTCAGCTTAGAGAGCATAGGGCACTTCCACTCATGGGCGTATAAAGTGGGAAAATTAAAAACCAGCAAGACACAGGCACCCCAAAGTTTAGGGCTGCTCTGTTGACAAGAACCTCCAACTTCGTTACACCTTAAATATCCCAGGAAAGAGAAAAATGGATAAAGAAGTTGTGGTCCTTATGTACAATGGAATATCACTCAGCCATGAAATCAACGTCATAAGGCTAGTAGCAGCATGATGAGTGGATTTAGGTACGACGATTCTAAGTGAAATAAGTCACACAGAAAAAGACACTTATCATAAGATATCACTTATAGAGGGAATGAAAAAACCGCTACCCTTGAACTGAATTACAAAACAGAACAGAGTCACACGTTTAGAAAACACACAATGGCTGCTTAACGGGAAAGGTGAGGTGGGGTGATGAATAAAACAAGGGTTTCAAATTAGCTCAGATACCGTTCCATAAACCCAATATGTACTAGACAAGACCTACTCCTTGCTCAGTGAATTGGACTCAAAACCCCCTATTCACGGCCCAAGAATATATCTGACTAGTAAGAATCTTAAAACCTATGTATTGATATCTCTCTGTAAGTGAGTCAAGTGGGTGTGAAGTGACATAAACACAGCAGTGAAAAGCAGCTAAACCCCATTATAAAAATCAATTACTTTTAAAAACCTGTGAAAAAAAGACAGTGAAAGAGAGAGAAATTCTTACAAAATTCGTTTAGGGGCAGTTATGCTACCTGGATTGACCATATCTAGACCCACAGCTGATTGAGACATAAGGGTGGACACTCTTGGGGATGAGAGGTTTGGTGAGGTTGGGTGAGGAAACGCAGACCCTTTAAAGTAATACTGCGTGGTACCCATCCCATGGGTCCCAAATCTCCAGGTTCAAGGGCATCTTCCTACATCGAAAACATGCATGAGAAACCCAGAAGATGGTACACCGTGTGATCGCGAAAGGTTTCTAAAACGCACCTCATTTCTCATGTCCTTGTGCTCGGGTTCGCCATTCCAGCCGCATTACTAGCAATCTCCCTCCTTGGAGAATCAGCACCTTTAACCTCCTGTTCCGTACAGGTTGCAATTTGTCCTGAGGATGAACGGGAAGAAGGGGGAACCAATGAGAGACTAGCTCTAGGTGTTGGGACAGGCACAGGTCACTCTATTTTCCCATCAGGAAGAAGAATTAACCCCAGGGTCAGCCTGCCGCCCGGGACCAGAATAGGGCCTGAAGCAATCCTGCGCTTTTGCGGCCAGCTCCCAAGAAAGCTAGTTGAAAAATGGAGCTCAGGGGCACTGCAATTCACAAACCTGCAGACTTATAAATGATCACTCTCGTCCACAAATATATTGAGGGAAGGCAACGAAGAGGATTTGAAAGCAAGGCAGAATTGCAGGAAACAGATTTCAGGAGGGAGAGTCAAATCGCCTTTAAAGCACAGGAAAAGCGGCAAAACCTCGACAAGATGCCCTTGGCCAAAAAGGGCGTATGCGTTTTTTCCTGAATATATTCAGGAAAAAACGCATACGCCCTTTTTGGCCAACCAAGCAACCTGGAAAGGCAAATCAGCGCTACAAAGAAGTCTCGCTTCCCATCGGTCAAAAGGGCCATGCTGAATAAAGTGTCAAAACCAGAAATGCAGGGCAGGCCATGAGGAAACGGGAGCCTTGTTACGATGATGAGCGGGATGTAAATTGCCAACAGCCACTCTGGAGAAGTGTACGATGTGTCCTGAAACATCTAAAAAACTCAGCTTAGAGAGCATAGGGAACTTCCACTGATGGGCGTATAAAGTGGGAAAATTAAAAACCAGCAAGACACAGGCACCCCAAAGTTTAGGGCTGCTCTGTTGACAAGAACCTCCAACTTCGTTACACCTTAAATATCCCAGGAAAGAGAAAAATGGATAAAGAAGTTGTGGTCCTTATGTACAATGGAATATCACTCAGCCATGAAATCAACGTCATAAGGCTAGTAGCAGCATGATGAGTGGATTTAGGTACGACGATTCTAAGTGAAATAAGTCACACAGAAAAAGACACTTATCATAAGATATCACTTATAGAGGGAATGAAAAAACCGCTACCCTTGAACTGAATTACAAAACAGAACAGAGTCACACGTTTAGAAAACACACAATGGCTGCTTAACGGGAAAGGTGAGGTGGGGTGATGAATAAAACAAGGGTTTCAAATTAGCTCAGATACCGTTCCATAAACCCAATATGTACTAGACAAGACCTACTCCTTGCTCAGTGAATTGGACTCAAAACCCCCTATTCACGGCCCAAGAATATATCTGACTAGTAAGAATCTTAAAACCTATGTATTGATATCTCTCTGTAAGTGAGTCAAGTGGGTGTGAAGTGACAGAAACACAGCAGTGAAAAGCAGCTAAACCCCATTATAAAAATCAATTACTTTTAAAAACCTGTGAAAAAAAGACAGTGAAAGAGAGAGAAATTCTTACAAAATTCGTTTAGGGGCAGTTATGCTACCTGGATTGACCATATCTAGACCCACAGCTGATTGAGACATAAGGGTGGACACTCTTGGGGATGAGAGGTTTGGTGAGGTTGGGTGAGGAAACGCAGACCCTTTAAAGTAATACTGCGTGGTACCCATCCCATGGGTCCCAAATCTCCAGGTTCAAGGGCATCTTCCTACATCGAAAACATGCATGAGAAACCCAGAAGATGGTACACCGTGTGATCGCGAAAGGTTTCTAAAACGCACCTCATTTCTCATCTCCTTGTGCTCGGGTTCGCCACTCCAGCTGCTTTACTAGCAATCTCCCTCCTTGGAGAATCAGCACCTTTAACCTCCTGTTCCGTACAGGTTGCAATTTGTCCTGAGGATGAACGGGAAGAGGGGAAAACAATGAGAGACTAGCTCTAGGTGTTGAGACAGGCACAGGTCACTCTATTTTCCCATCAGGAAGAAGAATTAACCACAGGCTCAGCCTGCCGCCCGGGACCAGAATAGGGCCTGAAGCAATCCTGCGCTTTTGCGGCCAGCTCCCAAGAAAGCGAGTTGAAAAATGGAGCTCAGGCGCACTGCAATTCACAAACCTGCAGACTTATAAATGATCACTCTCGTCCACAAATATATTGAGGGAAGGCAACGAAGAGGATTTGAAAGCAAGGCAGAATTGCAGGAAACAGATTTCAGGAGAGAGAGTCAAATCGCCTTTAAAGCACAGGAAAAGCGGCAAAACCTCGACAAGATGCCCTTGGCCAAAAAGGGCGTATGCGTTTTTTCCTGAATATATTCAGGAAAAAACGCATACGCCCTTTTTGGCCAACCAAGCAACCTGGAAAGGCAAATCAGCGCTACAAAGAAGTCTCGCTTCCCATCGGTCAAAAGGGCCATGCTGAATAAAGTGTCAAAACCAGAAATGCAGGGCAGGCCATGAGGAAACGGGAGCCTTGTTACGATGATGGGAGGGATGTAAATTGCCAACAGCCACTCTGGAGAAGTGTACGATGTGTCCTGAAACATCTAAAAAACTCAGCTTAGAGAGCATAGGGCACTTCCACTCATGGGCATATAAAGTGGGAAAATTAAAAACCAGCAAGACACAGGCACCCCAAAGTTTAGGGCTGCTCTGTTGACAAGAACCTCCAACTTCGTTACACCTTAAATATCCCAGGAAAGAGAAAAATGGATAAAGAAGTTGTGGTCCTTATGTACAATGGAATATCACTCAGCCATGAAATCAACGTCATAAGGCTAGTAGCAGCATGATGAGTGGATTTAGGTACGACGATTCTAAGTGAAATAAGTCACACAGAAAAAGACACTTATCATAAGATATCACTTATAGAGGGAATGAAAAAACCGCTACCCTTGAACTGCATTACAAAACAGAACAGAGTCACACGTTTAGAAAACACACAATGGCTGCTTAACGGGAAAGGTGAGGTGGGGTGATGAATAAAACAAGGGTTTCAAATTAGCTCAGATACCGTTCCATAAACCCAATATGTACTAGACAAGACCTACTCCTTGCTCAGTGAATTGGACTCAAAACCCCCTATTCACGGCCCAAGAATATATCTGACTAGTAAGAATCTTAAAACCTATGTATTGATATCTCTCTGTAAGTGAGTCAATTGGGTGTGAAGTGACATAAACACAGCAGTGAAAAGCAGCTAAACCGCATTATAAAAATCAATTACTTTTAAAAACCTGTGAAAAAAAGACAGTGAAAGAGAGAGAAATTCTTACAAAATTCGTTTAGGGGCAGTTATGCTACCTGGATTGACCATATCTAGACCCACAGCTGATTGAGACATAAGGGTGGACACTCTTGGGGATGAGAGGTTTGGTGAGGTTGGGTGAGGAAACGCAGACCCTTTAAAGTAATACTGCGTGGTACCCATCCCATGGGTCCCAAATCTCCAGGTTCAAGGGCATCTTCCTACATCGAAAACATGCATGAGAAACCCAGAAGATGGTACACCGTGTGATCGCGAAAGGTTTCTAAAACGCACCTCATTTCTCATGTCCTTGTGCTCGGGTTCGCCATTCCAGCCGCATTACTAGCAATCTCCCTCCTTGGAGAATCAGCACCTTTAACCTCCTGTTCCGTACAGGTTGCAATTTGTCCTGAGGATGAACGGGAAGAAGGGGGAACCAATGAGAGACTAGCTCTAGGTGTTGGGACAGGCACAGGTCACTCTATTTTCCCATCAGGAAGAAGAATTAACCCCAGGCTCAGCCTGCCGCCCGGGACCAGAATAGGGCCTGAAGCAATCCTGCGCTTTTGCGGCCAGCTCCCAAGAAAGCGAGTTGAAAAATGGAGCTCAGGGGCACTGAAATTCACAAACCTGCAGACTTATAAATGATCACTCTCGTCCACAAATATATTGAGGGAAGGCAACGAAGAGGATTTGAAAGCAAGGCAGAATTGCAGGAAACAGATTTCAGGAGGGAGAGTCAAATCGCCTTTAAAGCACAGGAAAAGCGGCAAAACCTCGACAAGATGCCCTTGGCCAAAAAGGGCGTATGCGTTTTTTCCTGAATATATTCAGGAAAAAACGCATACGCCCTTTTTGGCCAACCAAGCAACCTGGAAAGGCAAATCAGCGCTACAAAGAAGTCTCGCTTCCCATCGGTCAAAAGGGCCATGCTGAATAAAGTGTCAAAACCAGAAATGCAGGGCAGGCCATGAGGAAACGGGAGCCTTGTTACGATGATGGGCGGGATGTAAATTGCCAACAGCCACTCTGGAGAAGTGTACGATGTGTCCTGAAACATCTAAAAAACTCAGCTTAGAGAGCATAGGGCACTTCCACTCATGGGCGTATAAAGTGGGAAAATTAAAAACCAGCAAGACACAGGCACCCCAAAGATTAGGGCTGCTCTGTTGACAAGAACCTCCAACTTCGTTACACCTTAAATATCCCAGGAAAGAGAAAAATGGATAAAGAAGTTGTGGTCCTTATGTACAATGGAATATCACTCAGCCATGAAATCAACGTCATAAGGCTAGTAGCAGCATGATGAGTGGTTTTAGGTACGACGATTCTAAGTGAAATAAGTCACACAGAAAAAGACACTTATCATAAGATATCACTTATAGAGGGAATGAAAAAACCGCTACCCTTGAACTGAATTACAAAACAGAACAGAGTCACACGTTTAGAAAACACACAATGGCTGCTTAACGGGAAAGGTGACGTGGGGTGATGAATAAAACAAGGGTTTCAAATTAGCTCAGATACCGTTCCATAAACCCAATATGTACTAGACAAGACCTACTCCTTGCTCAGTGAATTGGACTCAAAACCCCCTATTCACGGCCCAAGAATATATCTGACTAGTAAGAATCTTAAAACCTATGTATTGATATCTCTCTGTAAGTGAGTCAAGTGGGTGTGAAGTGACATAAACACAGCAGTGAAAAGCAGCTAAACCCCATTATAAAAATCAATTACTTTTAAAAACCTGTGAAAAAAAGACAGTGAAAGAGAGAGAAATTCTTACAAAATTCGTTTAGGGGCAGTTATGCTACCTGGATTGACCATATCTAGACCCACAGCTGATTGAGACATAAGGGTGGACACTCTTGGGGATGAGAGGTTTGGTGAGGTTGGGTGAGGAAACGCAGACCCTTTAAAGTAATACTGCGTGGTACCCATCCCATGGGTCCCAAATCTCCAGGTTCAAGGGCATCTTCCTACATCGAAAACATGCATGAGAAACCCAGAAGATGGTACACCGTGTGATCGCGAAAGGTTTCTAAAACGCACCTCATTTCTCATCTCCTTGTGCTCGGGTTCGCCATTCCAGCTGCTTTACTAGCAATCTCCCTCCTTGGAGAATCAGCACCTTTAACCTTCTGTTCCGTACAGGTTGCAATTTGTCCTGAGGATGAACGGGAAGAGGGGAAAACAATGAGAGACTAGCTCTAGGTGTTGAGACAGGCACAGGTCACTCTATTTTCCCATCAGGAAGAAGAATTAACCACAGGCTCAGCCTGCCGCCCGGGACCAGAATAGGGCCTGAAGCAATCCTGAGCTTTTGCGGCCAGCTCCCAAGAAAGCGAGTTGAAAAATGGAGCTCAGGCGCACTGCAATTCACAAACCTGCAGACTTATAAATGATCACTCTCGTCCACAAATATATTGAGGGAAGGCAACGAAGAGGATTTGAAAGCAAGGCAGAATTGCAGGGAACAGATTTCAGGAGAGAGAGTCAAATCGCCTTTAAAGCACAGGAAAAGCGGCAAAACCTCGACAAGATGCCCTTGGCCAAAAAGGGCGTATGCGTTTTTTCCTGAATATATTCAGGAAAAAACGCATACGCCCTTATTGGCCAACCAAGCAACCTGGAAAGGCAAATCAGCGCTACAAAGAAGTCTCGCTTCCCATCGGTCAAAAGGGCCATGCTGAATAAAGTGTCAAAACCAGAAATGCAGGGCAGGCCATGAGGAAACGGGAGCCTTGTTACGATGATGGGAGGGATGTAAATTGCCAACAGCCACTCTGGAGAAGTGTACGATGTGTCCTGAAACATCTAAAAAACTCAGCTTAGAGAGCATAGGGCACTTCCACTCATGGGCATATAAAGTGGGAAAATTAAAAACCAGCAAGACACAGGCACCCCAAAGTTTAGGGCTGCTCTGTTGACAAGAACCTCCAACTTCGTTACACCTTAAATATCCCAGGAAAGAGAAAAATGGATAAAGAAGTTGTGGTCCTTATGTACAATGGAATATCACTCAGCCATGAAATCAACGTCATAAGGCTAGTAGCAGCATGATGAGTGGATTTAGGTACGACGATTCTAAGTGAAATAAGTCACACAGAAAAAGACACTTATCATAAGATATCACTTATAGAGGGAATGAAAAAACCGCTACCCTTGAACTGCATTACAAAACAGAACAGAGTCACACGTTTAGAAAACACACAATGGCTGCTTAACGGGAAAGGTGAGGTGGGGTGATGAATAAAACAAGGGTTTCAAATTAGCTCAGATACCGTTCCATAAACCCAATATGTACTAGACAAGACCTACTCCTTGCTCAGTGAATTGGACTCAAAACCCCCTATTCACGGCCCAAGAATATATCTGACTAGTAAGAATCTTAAAACCTATGTATTGATATCTCTCTGTAAGTGAGTCAATTGGGTGTGAAGTGACATAAACACAGCAGTGAAAAGCAGCTAAACCCCATTATAAAAATCAATTACTTTTAAAAACCTGTGAAAAAAAGACAGTGAAAGAGAGAGAAATTCTTACAAAATTCGTTTAGGGGCAGTTATGCTACCTGGATTGACCATATCTAGACCCACAGTTGATTGAGACATAAGGGTGGACACTCTTGGGGATGAGAGGTTTGGTGAGGTTGGGTGAGGAAACGCAGACCCTTTAAAGTAATACTGCGTGGTACCCATCCCATGGGTCCCAAATCTCCAGGTTCAAGGGCATCTTCCTACATCGAAAACATGCATGAGAAACCCAGAAGATGGTACACCGTGTGATCGCGAAAGGTTTCTAAAACGCACCTCATTTCTCATGTCCTTGTGCTCGGGTTCGCCATTCCAGCCGCATTACTAGCAATCTCCCTCCTTGGAGAATCAGCACCTTTAACCTCCTGTTCCGTACAGGTTGCAATTTGTCCTGAGGATGAACGGGAAGAAGGGGGAACCAATGAGAGACTAGCTCTAGGTGTTGGGACAGGCACAGGTCACTCTATTTTCCCATCAGGAAGAAGAATTAACCCCAGGCTCAGCCTGCCGCCCGGGACCAGAATAGGGCCTGAAGCAATCCTGCGCTTTTGCGGCCAGCTCCCAAGAAAGCGAGTTGAAAAATGGAGCTCAGGGGCACTGCAATTCACAAACCTGCAGACTTATAAATGATCACTCTCGTCCACAAATATATTGAGGGAAGGCAACGAAGAGGATTTGAAAGCAAGGCAGAATTGCAGGAAACAGATTTCAGGAGGGAGAGTCAAATCGCCTTTAAAGCACAGGAAAAGCGGCAAAACCTCGACAAGATGCCCTTGGCCAAAAAGGGCGTATGCGTTTTTTCCTGAATATATTCAGGAAAAAACGCATACGCCCTTTTTGGCCAACCAAGCAACCTGGAAAGGCAAATCAGCGCTACAAAGAAGTCTCGCTTCCCATCGGTCAAAAGGGCCATGCTGAATAAAGTGTCAAAACCAGAAATGCAGGGCAGGCCATGAGGAAACGGGAGCCTTGTTACGATGATGGGCGGGATGTAAATTGCCAACAGCCACTCTGGAGAAGTGTACGATGTGTCCTGAAACATCTAAAAAACTCAGCTTAGAGAGCATAGGGCACTTCCACTCATGGGCGTATAAAGTGGGAAAATTAAAAACCAGCAAGACACAGGCACCCCAAAGATTAGGGCTGCTCTGTTGACAAGAACCTCCAACTTCGTTACACCTTAAATATCCCAGGAAAGAGAAAAATGGATAAAGAAGTTGTGGTCCTTATGTACAATGGAATATCACTCAGCCATGAAATCAACGTCATAAGGCTAGTAGCAGCATGATGAGTGGTTTTAGGTACGACGATTCTAAGTGAAATAAGTCACACAGAAAAAGACACTTATCATAAGATATCACTTATAGGGGGAATGAAAAAACCGCTACCCTTGAACTGAATTACAAAACAGAACAGAGTCACACGTTTAGAAAACACACAATGGCTGCTTAACGGGAAAGGTGAGGTGGGGTGATGAATAAAACAAGGGTTTCAAATTAGCTCAGATACCGTTCCATAAACCCAATATGTACTAGACAAGACCTACTCCTTGCTCAGTGAATTGGACTCAAAACCCCCTATTCACGGCCCAAGAATATATCTGACTAGTAAGAATCTTAAAACCTATGTATTGATATCTCTCTGTAAGTGAGTCAAGTGGGTGTGAAGTGACATAAACACAGCAGTGAAAAGCAGCTAAACCCCATTATAAAAATCAATTACTTTTAAAAACCTGTGAAAAAAAGACAGTGAAAGAGAGAGAAATTCTTACAAAATTCGTTTAGGGGCAGTTATGCTACCTGGATTGACCATATCTAGACCCACAGCTGATTGAGACATAAGGGTGGACACTCTTGGGGATGAGAGGTTTGGTGAGGTTGGGTGAGGAAACGCAGACCCTTTAAAGTAATACTGCGTGGTACCCATCCCATGGGTTCCAAATCTCCAGGTTCAAGGGCATCTTCCTACATCGAAAACATGCATGAGAAACCCAGAAGATGGTACACCGTGTGATCGCGAAAGGTTTCTAAAACGCACCTCATTTCTCATCTCCTTGTGCTCGGGTTCGCCATTCCAGCTGCTTTACTAGCAATCTCCCTCCTTGGAGAATCAGCACCTTTAACCTCCTGTTCCGTACAGGTTGCAGTTTGTCCTGAGGATGAACGGGAAGAGGGGAAAACTATGAGAGACTAGCTCTAGGTGTTGGGACAGGCACAGGTCACTCTATTTTCCCATCAGGAAGAAGAATTAACCCCAGGCTCAGCCTGCCGCCCGGGACCAGAATAGGGCCTGAAGCAATCCTGCGCTTTTGCGGCCAGCTCCCAAGAAAGCGAGTTGAAAAATGGAGCTCAGGGGCACTGCAATTCACAAACCTGCAGACTTATAAATGATCACTCTCGTCCACAAATATATTGAGGGAAGGCAACGAAGAGGATTTGAAAGCAAGGCAGAATTGCAGGAAACAGATTTCAGGAGGGAGAGTCAAATCGCCTTTAAAGCACAGGAAAAGCGGCAAAACCTCGACAAGATGCCCTTGGCCAAAAAGGGCGTATGCGTTTTTTCCTGAATATATTCAGGAAAAAACGCATACGCCCTTTTTGGCCAACCAAGCAACCTGGAAAGGCAAATCAGCGCTACAAAGAAGTCTCGCTTCCCATCGGTCAAAAGGGCCATGCTGAATAAAGTGTCAAAACCAGAAATGCAGGGCAGGCCATGAGGAAACGGGAGCCTTGTTACGATGATGGGCGGGATGTAAATTGCCAACAGCCACTCTGGAGAAGTGTACGATGTGTCCTGAAACATCTAAAAAACTCAGCTTAGAGAGCATAGGGCACTTCCACTCATGGGCGTATAAAGTGGGAAAATTAAAAACCAGCAAGACACAGGCACCCCAAAGTTTAGGGCTGCTCTGTTGACAAGAACCTCCAACTTCGTTACACCTTAAATATCCCAGGAAAGAGAAAAATGGATAAAGAAGTTGTGGTCCTTATGTACAATGGAATATCACTCAGCCATGAAATCAACGTCATAAGGCTAGTAGCAGCATGATGAGTGGATTTAGGTACGACGATTCTAAGTGAAATAAGTCACACAGAAAAAGACACTTATCATAAGATATCACTTATAGAGGGAATGAAAAAACCGCTACCCTTGAACTGAATTACAAAACAGAACAGAGTCACACGTTTAGAAAACACACAATGGCTGCTTAACGGGAAAGGTGAGGTGGGGTGATGAATAAAACAAGGGTTTCAAATTAGCTCAGATACCGTTCCATAAACCCAATATGTACTAGACAAGACCTACTCCTTGCTCAGTGAATTGGACTCAAAACCCCCTATTCACGGCCCAAGAATATATCTGACTAGTAAGAATCTTAAAACCTATGTATTGATATCTCTCTGTAAGTGAGTCAAGTGGGTGTGAAGTGACATAAACACAGCAGTGAAAAGCAGCTAAACCCCATTATAAAAATCAATTACTTTTAAAAACCTGTGAAAAAAAGACAGTGAAAGAGAGAGAAATTCTTACAAAATTCGTTTAGGGGCAGTTATGCTACCTGGATTGACCATATCTAGACCCACAGCTGATTGAGACATAAGGGTGGACACTCTTGGGGATGAGAGGTTTGGTGAGGTTGGGTGAGGAAACGCAGACCCTTTAAAGTAATACTGCGTGGTACCCATCCCATGGGTCCCAAATCTCCAGGTTCAAGGGCATCTTCCTACATCGAAAACATGCATGAGAAACCCAGAAGATGGTACACCGTGTGATCGCGAAAGGTTTCTAAAACGCACCTCATTTCTCATCTCCTTGTGCTCGGGTTCGCCATTCCAGCTGCTTTACTAGCAATCTCCCTCCTTGGAGAATCAGCACCTTTAACCTCCTGTTCCGTACAGGTTGCAATTTGTCCTGAGGATGAACGGGAAGAGGGGAAAACAATGAGAGACTAGCTCTAGGTGTTGAGACAGGCACAGGTCACTCTATTTTCCCATCAGGAAGAAGAATTAACCACAGGCTCAGCCTGCCGCCCGGGACCAGAATAGGGCCTGAAGCAATCCTGCGCTTTTGCGGCCAGCTCCCAAGAAAGCGAGTTGAAAAATGGAGCTCAGGCGCACTGCAATTCACAAACCTGCAGACTTATAAATGATCACTCTAGTCCACAAATATATTGAGGGAAGGCAACGAAGAGGATTTGAAAGCAAGGCAGAATTGCAGGAAACAGATTTCAGGAGGGAGAGTCAAATCGCCTTTAAAGCACAGGAAAAGCGGCAAAACCTCGACAAGATGCCCTTGGCCAAAAAGGGCGTATGCGTTTTTTCCTGAATATATTCAGGAAAAAACGCATACGCCCTTTATGCGTTTTTTCCTGAATATATTCAGGAAAAAACGCATACGCCCTTTTTGGCCAACCAAGCAACCTGGAAAGGCAAATCAGCGCTACAAAGAAGTCTCGCTTCCCATCGGTCAAAAGGGCCATGCTGAATAAAGTGTCAAAACCAGAAATGCAGGGCAGGCCATGAGGAAACGGGAGCCTTGTTACGATGATGGGCGGGATGTAAATTGCCAAGAGCCACTCTGGAGAAGTGTACGATGTGTCCTGAAACATCTAAAAAACTCAGCTTAGAGAGCATAGGGCACTTCCACTCATGGGCGTATAAAGTGGGAAAATTAAAAACCAGCAAGACACAGGCACCCCAAAGTTTAGGGCTGCTCTGTTGACAAGAACCTCCAACTTCGTTACACCTTAAATATCCCAGGAAAGAGAAAAATGGATAAAGAAGTTGTGGTCCTTATGTACAATGGAATATCACTCAGCCATGAAATCAACGTCATAAGGCTAGTAGCAGCATGATGAGTGGATTTAGGTACGACGATTCTAAGTGAAATAAGTCACACAGAAAAAGACACTTATCATAAGATATCACTTATAGAGGGAATGAAAAAACCGCTACCCTTGAACTGAATTACAAAACAGAACAGAGTCACACGTTTAGAAAACACACAATGGCTGCTTAACGGGAAAGGTGAGGTGGGGTGATGAATAAAACAAGGGTTTCAAATTAGCTCAGATACCGTTCCATAAACCCAATATGTACTAGACAAGACCTACTCCTTGCTCAGTGAATTGGACTCAAAACCCCCTATTCACGGCCCAAGAATATATCTGACTAGTAAGAATCTTAAAACCTATGTATTGATATCTCTCTGTAAGTGAGTCAAGTGGGTGTGAAGTGACAGAAACACAGCAGTGAAAAGCAGCTAAACCCCATTATAAAAATCAATTACTTTTAAAAACCTGTGAAAAAAAGACAGTGAAAGAGAGAGAAATTCTTACAAAATTCGTTTAGGGGCAGTTATGCTACCTGGATTGACCATATCTACACCCACAGCTGATTGAGACATAAGGGTGGACACTCTTGGGGATGAGAGGTTTGGTGAGGTTGGGTGAGGAAACGCAGACCCTTTAAAGTAATACTGCGTGGTACCCATCCCATGGGTCCCAAATCTCCAGGTTCAAGGGCATCGTCCTACATCGAAAACATGCATGAGAAACCCAGAAGATGGTACACTGGGTGATCGGGAAAGGTTTCTAAAACGCACCTCATTTTTCATGTCCTTGTGCTCGGGTTCGCCATTCCAGCCGCATTACTAGCAATCTCCCTCCTTGGAGAATCAGCACCTTTAACCTCCTGTTCCGTACAGGTTGCAATTTGTCCTGAGGATGAACGGGAAGAAGGGGGAACCAATGAGAGACTAGCTCTAGGTGTTGGGACAGGCACAGGTCACTCTATTTTCCCATCAGGAAGAAGAATTAACCACAGGCTCAGCCTGCCGCCCGGGACCAGAATAGGGCCTGAAGCAATCCTGCGCGTTTGCGGCCAGCTCCCAAGAAAGCGAGTTGAAAAATGGAGCTCAGGGGCACTGCAATTCACAAACCTGCAGACTTATAAATGATCACTCTCGTCCACAAATATATTGAGGGAAGGCAACGAAGAGGATTTGAAAGCAAGGCAGAATTGGAGGAAACAGATTTCAGGAGGGAGATTCGATTCGCCTTTAAAGCACAGGAAAAGCGGCAAAACCTCGACAAGATGCCCTTGGCCAAAAGGGGCGTATGCGTTTTTTCCTGAATATATTCAGGAAAAAACGCATACGCCCCTTTTGGCCAAGCAAGCAACCTGGAAAGGCAAATCAGCGCTACAAAGAAGTCTCGCTTCCCATCGGTCAAAAGGGCCATGCTGAATAAAGTGTCAAAATCAGAAATGCAGGACAAGCCATGGAGAAACGGGAGCCTTGCTACGCTGATGGGCGGGATGTAAATTGCCAACAGCCACTCTGGAGAAGTGTACGGTGTGTCCTGAAACATCTAAAAAACTCAGCTTAGAGAGCATAGGGCACTTCCAATCATGGGCGTATAAAGTGGGAAAATTAAAAACCAGCAAGACACAGGCACCCCAAAGTTTAGGGCTGCTCTGTTGACAAGAACCTCCACTTCGTTACACCTTAAATATCCCAGGAAAGAGAAAAATGGATAAAGAAGTTGTGGTCCTTATGTACAATGGAATATCACTCAGCCATGAAATCAACGTCATAAGGCTAGTAGCAGCATGATGAGTGGATTTAGGTACGGCGACTCTAAGTGAAATAAGTCACACAGAAAAAGACACTTATCATAAGATATCACTTATAGAGGGAATGTAAAAACCGCTACCCTTGAACTGAATTACAAAACAGAACAGAGTCACACGTTTAGAAAACACACTATGGCTGCTTAACGGGAAAGGTGAGGTGGAGTGATGCATAAAACAAGGGTTTCAAATTAGCTCAGATACCGTTCAATAAACCCAATATGTAATAGACAAGACCTACTCCTTGCTCAGTGAATTGGACTCAACACCCCCTATTCACGGCCCAAGAATATATCTGACTAGCAAGAATCTTAAAACCTATGTATTGATATCTCTCTGTAAGTGAGTCAAGTGGGTGTAAAGTGGCATAAACACAGCAGTGAAAAGCAGCTAAACCCCATTATAAAAATCAATTACTTTTAAAAACCTGTGAAAAAAAGACAGTGAAAGAAGAGAAATTCTTACAAAATTCGTTTAGGGGCAGTGATGCTACCTGGATTGACCATATCTAGACCCACAGCTGATTGAGACATAAGGGTGGACACTCTTGGGGCTGAGAGGTTTGCTGAGGTTGGGGGAGGAAACGCAGACCCTTTAAAGTAATATTGCGTGGTACCCATCCCATGGGTCCCAAATCTCCAGGTTCAAGGGCATCTTCCTACATCGAAAACATGCATGAGAAACCCAGAAGATGGCACACTGTGTGATCGGGAAAGGTTTCTAAAACGCACCTCATTTCTCATCTCCTTGTGCTCGAATTCGCCATTCCAGCTGCTTTACTAGCAGTCTCCCTCATTGGAGAATCAGCACCTTTAACCTCCTGTTCCGTACAGGTTGCAATTTGTCCTGAGGATGAACGGGAAAAGGGGGAAACAATGAGAGTCTAGCTCTAGGTGTTGGGACAGGCACAGGTCACTCTATTTTCCCATCAGGAAGAAGAATTAAGCACAGGCTCAGCCTGCCGCCCGGAACCAGAATAGGTCCTGAAGCAATCCTGCGCTTTTGCGGCCAGCTCCCAAGAAAGCGAGTTGAAAAATGGAGCTCAGGGGCACTGCAATTCACAAACCTGCAGACTTATAAATGATCACTCTCGTCCACAAATATATTGAGGGAAGGCAATGAAGAGGATTTGAAAGCAAGGCAGAATTGCAGGAAACAGATTTCAGGAGGGAGATTCGAATCGCCTTTAAAGCACAGGAAAAGCGGCAAAACCTCGACAAGATGCCCTTGGCCAAAAGGGGCGTATGCGTTTTTTCCTGAATATATTCAGGAAAAAACGCATACGCCCCTTTTGGCCAACCAAGCAACCTGGAAAGGCAAATCAGCGCTACAAAGAAGTCTCGCTTCCCATCGGTCAAAAGGGCCATGCTGAATAAAGTGTCAAAATCAGAAATGCAGGACAGGCCATGGAGAAACGGGAGCCTTGCTACGCTGATGGGCGGGATGTAAATTGCCAACAGCCACTCTGGAGAAGTGTACGGTGTGTCCTGAAACATCTAAAAAACTCAGCTTAGAGAGCATAGGGCACTTCCACTCATGGGCGTATAAAGTGGGAAAATTAAAAACCAGCAAGACACAGGCACCCCAAAGTTTAGGGCTGCTCTGTTGACAAGAACCTCCACTTCGTTACACCTTAAATATCCCAGGAAAGAGAAAAATGGATAAAGAAGTTGTGGTCCTTATGTACAATGGAATATCACTCAGCCATGAAATCAACGTCATAAGGCTAGTAGCAGCATGATGAGTGGATTTAGGTACGACGATTCTAAGTGAAATAAGTCACACAGAAAAAGACACTTATCATAAGATATCACTTATAGAGGGAATGTAAAAACCGCTACCCTTGAACTGAATTACAAAACAGAACAGAGTCACACGTTTAGAAAACACACTATGGCTGCTTAACGGGAAAGGTGAGGTGGAGTGATGCATAAAACAAGGGTTTCAAATTAGCTCAGATACCGTTCAATAAACCCAATATGTAATAGACAAGACCTACTACTTGCTCAGTGAATTGGACTCAACACCCCCTATTCACGGCCTAAGAATATACCTGACTAGCAAGAATCTTAAAACCTATGTATTGATATCTCTCTGTAAGTGAGTCAAGTGGGTGTAAAGTGGCATAAACACAGCAGTGAAAAGCAGCTAAACCCCATTATAAAAATCAATTACTTTTAAAAACCTGTGAAAAAAAGACAGTGAAAGAGAGAGAAATTCTTACATAATTCGTTTAGGGGCAGTGATGCTACCTGGATTGACCATATCTAGACCCACAGCTGATTGAGACATAAGGGTGGACACTCTTGGGGCTGAGAGGTTTGCTGAGGTTGGGGGAGGAAACGCAGACCCTTTAAAGTAATATTGCGTGGTACCCATCCCATGGGTCCCAAATCTCCAGGTTCAAGGGCATCTTCCTACATCGAAAACATGCATGAGAAACCCAGAAGATGGCACACTGTGTGATCGGGAAAGGTTTCTAAAACGCACCTCATTTCTCATCTCCTTGTGCTCGAATTCGCCATTCCAGCTGCTTTACTAGCAGTCTCCCTCATTGGAGAATCAGCACCTTTAACCTCCTGTTCCGTACAGGTTGCAATTTGTCCTGAGGATGAACGGGAAAAGGGGGAAACAATGAGAGTCTAGCTCTAGGTGTTGGGACAGGCACAGGTCACTCTATTTTCCCATCAGGAAGAAGAATTAAGCACAGGCTCAGCCTGCCGCCCGGGACCAGAATAGGGCCTGAAGCAATCCTGCGCTTTTTCGGCCAGCTCCCAAGAAAGCGAGTTTAAAAATGGAGCTCAGGGGCACTGCAATTCACAAACCTGCAGACTTATAAATGACCACTCACGTCCACAAATATATTGAGGGAAGGCAACGAAGAGGATTTGAAAGCAAGGCAGAATTGCAGGAAACAGATTTCAGGAGGGAGATTCGAATCGCCTTTAAAGCACAGGAAAAGCGGCAAAACCTCGACAATGATGCCCTTGGCCAAAAAGGGCGTATGCGTTTTTTCCTGAATATATTCAGGAAAAAACGCATACGCCCTTTTTGGCCAAGCAAGCAACCTGGAAAGGCAAATCAGCGCTACAAAGAAGTGTTGCTTCCCATCGGTCAAAAGGGCCATGCTGAATAAAGTGTCAAAACCAGAAATGCAGGGCAGGCCATGGAGAAACGGGAGCCTTGCTACGCTGATGGGCGGGATGTAAATTGCCAACAGCCACTCTGGAGAAGTGTACGGTGTGTCCTGAAACATCTAAAAAACTCAGCTTAGAGAGCATAGGGCACTTCCACTCATGGGCGTATAAATTGGGAAAACTAAAAATCAGCAAGACACAGGCACCCCAACGTTTAGGGCTGCTCTGTTGACAAGAACCTCCACTTCGTTACACCTTAAATATCTCAGGATAGAGAAAAATGGATAAAGAAGTTGTGGTCCTTATGTACAATGGAATATCACTCAGCCATGAAATCAACGTCATAAGGCTAGTAGCAGCATGATGAGTGGATTTAGGTACGACGATTCTAAGTGAAATAAGTCACACAGAAAAAGAAACTTATCATCAGATATCACTTATAGAGGGAATGTAAAAACCGCTACCCTTGAACTGAATTACAAAACAGAACAGAGTCACACGTTTAGAAAACACACTATGGCTGCTTAACGGGAAAGGTGAGGTGGGGTGATGCATAAAACAAGGGTTTCAAATTAGCTCAGATACCGTTTCATAAACCCAATATGTACTAGACAAGACCTACTCCTTGCTCAGTGAATTGGACTCAACACCCCCTATTCACGGCCCAAGAATATATCTGACTAGTAAGAATCTTAAAACCTATGTATTGATATCTCTCTGTAAGTGAGTCAAGTGGGTGTAAAGTGGCATAAACACAGCAGTGAAAAGCCGCTAAACCCCATTATAAAAATCAATTACTTTTAAAGACCTGTGAAAAAAAGACAGTGAAAGAGAGAGAAATTCTTACAAAATTCGTTTAGGGGCAGTTATGCTACCTGGATTGACCATATCTAGACCCACAGCAGATTGAGACATAAGGGTGGACACTCTTGGGGCTGAGAGGTTTGCTGAGGTTGGGGGAGGAAACGCAGACCCTTTAAAGTAATATTGCGTGGTACCCATCCCATGGGTCCCAAATCTCCAGGTTCAAGGGCATCTTCCTACATCGAAAACATGCATGAGAAACCCAGAAGATGGCACACTGTGTGATCGGGAAAGGTTTCTAAAACGCACCTCATTTCTCATCTCCTTGTGCTCGAATTCGACATTCCAGCTGCTTTACTAGCAGTCTCCCTCATTGGAGAATCAGCACCTTTAACCTCCTGTTCCGCACAGGTTGCAATTTGTCCTGAGGATGAACGGGAAGAAGGGGGAACCAATGAGAGACTAGCTCTAGGTGTTGGGACAGGCACAGGTCACTCTATTTTCCCATCAGGAAGAAGAATTAAGCACAGGCTCAGCCTGCCGCCCGGGACCAGAATAGGGCCTGAAGCAATCCTGCGCTTTTGTGGCCAGCTCCCAAGAAAGCGAGTTGAAAAATGGAGCTCAGGGGCACTGCAATTCACAAACCTGCAGACTTATAAATGATCACTCTCGTCCACAAATATATTGAGGGAAGACAACGAAGAGGATTTGAAAGCAAGGCAGAATTGCAGGAAACAGATTTCAGGAGGGAGATTCGAATCGCCTTTAAAGCACAGGAAAAGCGGCAAAACCTCGACAATGATACCCTTGGCCAAAAAGGGCATATGCGTTTTTTCCTGAATATATTCAGGAAAAAACGCATATGCCCTTTTTGGCCAAGCAAGCAACATGGAAAGGCAAATCAGCGCTACAAAGAAGTCTCGCTTCCCATCGGTCAAAAGGGCCATGCTGAATAAAGTGTCAAAACCAGAAATGCAGGGCAGGCCATGGAGAAACGGGAGCCTTGCTACCCTGATGGGCGGGATGTAAATTGCCAACAGCCACTCTGGAGAAGTGTACGGTGTGTCCTGAAACATCTAAAAAACTCAGCTTAGAGAGCATAGGGCACTTCCACTCATGGGCGTATAAATTGGGAAAACTGAAAATCAGCAAGACACAGGCACCCCAACGTTTAGGGCTGCTCTGTTGACAAGAACCTCCACTTCGTTACACCTTAAATATCTCAGGATAGAGAAAAATGGATAAATAAGTTGTGGTCCTTATGTACAATGGAATATCACTCAGCCATGAAATCAACGTCATAAGGCTAGTAGCAGCATGATGAGTGGATTTAGGTACGACGATTCTAATTGAAATAAGTCACACAGAAAAAGAAACTTATCATAAGATATCACTTATAGAGGTAATGTAAAAACCGCTACCCTTGAACTGAATTACAAAACAGAACAGAGTCACAAGTTCAGAAAACACACTATGGCTGCTTAACGGGAAAGGTGAGGTGGGGTGATGCATAAAACAAGGGTTTCAAATTAGCTCAGATACCGTTCCATAAACCCAATATGTACTAGACAAGACCTACTCCTTGCTCAGTGAATTGGACTCAAAACCCCCTATTCACGGCCCAAGAATATATCTAACTAGTAAGAATCTTAAAACCTATTTATTGATATCTCTCTGTAAGTGAGTCATGTGGGTGTAAAGTGACATAAACACAGCAGTGAAAAGCAGCTAAACCCCATTATAAAAATCAATTACTTTTAAAAACCTGTGAAAAAAAGACAGTGAAAGAGAGAGAAATTCTTACAAAATTCGTTTAGGGGAAGTTATGCTACCTGGATTGACCATATCTAGACCCACAGCTGATTGAGACATAAGGGTGGACACTCTTGGGGATGAGAGGTTTGGTGAGGTTGGGGGAGGAAACGCAGACCCTTTAAAGTAATATTGCGTGGTACCCATCCCATGGGTCCCAAATCTCCAGGTTCAAGGGCATCTTCCTACATCGAAAACATGCATGAGAAACCCAGAAGATGGTACACCATGTGATCGAGAAAGGTTTCTAAAACGCACCTCATTTCTCATCTCCTTGTGCTCGGGTCCGCCATTCCAGCCGCTTTACTAGCAACCTCCCTCCTTGGAGAATCATCACCTTTAACCTCCTGTTCCGTACAGGTTGAAATTTGTCCTGAGGATGAACGGGAAGAGGGGAAAACAATGAGAGACTAGCTCTACGTGTTGGGACAGGCACAGGTCACTCTATTTTCCCATCAGTAAGAAGAATTAACCACAGGCTCAGCCTGCCGCCCGAGACCAGAATAGGGCCTGAAGCAATCCTGCGCTTTTGCGGCCAGCTCCCAAGAAAGCGAGTTGAAAAATGGAGCTCAGGGGCACTGCAATTCACAAACCTGCAGACTTATAAATGATCACTCTCGTCCACAAATATATTGAGGGAAGGCAACGAAGAGGATTTGAAAGCAAGGCAGAATTGCAGGAAACAGATTTCAGGAGGGAGATTCGAATCGCCTTTAAAGCACAGGAAAAGCGGCAAAACCTCGTCAATGATGCCCTTGGCCAAAAAGGGCGTATGCGTTTTTTCCTGAATATATTCCGGAAAAAACGCATACGCCCTTTTTGGCCAACCAAGCAACCTGGAAAGGCAAATCAGCGCTACAAAGAAGTCTCACTTCCCATCGGTCAAAAGGGCCATGCTGAATAAAGTGTCAAAACCAGAAATGTAGGACAGGCCATGTAGAAACGGGAGCCTTGCTACGCTGATGGGCGGGATGTAAATTGCCAACAGCCACTCTGGAGAAGTGTACGGTGTGTCCTGAAACATCTAAAAAACTCAGGTTAGAGAGCATAGGGCACTTCCACTCATGGGCGTATAAAGTGGGAAAATTAAAAACCAGCAAGACACAGGCACCCCAAAGTTTAGGGCTGCTCTGTTGACAAGAACCTCCAACTTCGTTACACCTTAAATATCCCAGGAAAGAGAAAAATGGATAAAGATGTTGTGGTCCTTATGTACAATGGAATATCACTCAGCCATGAAATCAACGTCATAAGGCTAGTAGCAGCATGATGAGTGGATTTAGGTACGACGATTCTAAGTGAAATAAGTCACACAGAAAAAGACACTTATCATAAGATATCACTTATAGAGGGAATGTAAAAACCGCTACCCTTGAACTGAATTACAAAACAGAACAGAGTCACACGTTTAGAAAACACACTATGGCTGCTTAACGGGAAAGGTGAGGCGGGGTGAAGCATAAAACAAGGGTTTCAAATTAGCTCAGATACCGTTCCTTAAACCCAATATGTAATAGACAAGACCTACTCCTTGCTCAGTGACTTGGACTCAACACCCCCTATTCACGGCCCAAGAATATATCTGACTAGTAAGAATCTTAAAACCTATGTATTGATATCTCTCTGTAAGTGAGTCAAGTGGGTGTAAAGTGGTATAAACACAGCAGTGAAAAGCAGCTAAACCCCATTATAAAAATCAATTACTTTTAAAAACCTGTGAAAAAAAGACAGTGAAAGAGAGAGAAATTCTTACAAAATTCGTTTAGGGGCAGTGATGCTACCTGGATTGACCATATCTAGACCCACAGCTGATTGAGACATAAGGGTGGACACTCTTGGGGCTGAGAGGTTTGCTGAGGTTGGGTGCGGAAACGCAGACCCTTTAAAGTAATACTGCGTGGTACCCATCCCATGGGTCCCAAATCTCCAGGTTCAAGGGCATCTTCCTACATCGAAAACATGCATGAGAAACCCAGAAGATGGTATACCGTGTGATCGGGAAAGGTTTCTAAAACGCACCTCATTTCTCATCTCCTTGTGCTCGAATTCGCCATTCCAGCTGCTTTACTAGCAGTCTCCCTCATTGGAGAATCAGCACCTTTAACCTCCTGTTCCGTACAGGTTGCAATTTGTCCTGAGGATGAACGGGAAAAGGGGGAAACAATGAGAGACTAGCTCTACGTGTTGGGACAGGCACAGGTCACTCTATTTTCCCATCAGGAAGAAGAATTAAGCACAGGCTCAGCCTGCCGCCCTGAACCAGAATAGGGCCTGAAGCAATCCGGCGCTTTTGCGGCCAGCTCCCAAGAAAGCGAGTTGAAAAATGGAGCTCAGGGGCACTGCAATTCACAAACCTGCAGACTTATAAATGATCACTCTCGTCCACAAATATATTGAGGGAAGGCAACGAAGAGGATTTGAAAGCAAGGCAGAATTGCAGGAAACAGATTTCAGGAGGGAGATTCGAATCGCCTTTAAAGCACAGGAAAAGCGGCAAATCCTCGTCAATGATGCCCTTGGCCAAAAAGGGCGTATGCGTTTTTTCCTGAATATATTCAGGAAAAAACGCATACGCCCTTTTTGGCCAACCAAGCAACCTGGAAAGGCAAATCAGCGCTACAAAGAAGTCTCACTTCCCATCTGTCAAAAGGGCCATGCTGAATAAAGTGTCAAAACCAGAAATGCAGGACAGGCCATGGAGAAACGGGAGCCTTGCTACGCTGATGGGCGGGATGTATATTGCCAACAGCCACTCTGGAGAAGTGTACGGTGTGTCCTGAAACATCTAAAAAACTCAGCTTAGAGAGCATAGGGCACTTCCACTCATGGGCGTATAAAGTGGGAAAATTAAAAACAAGCAAGACACAGGCACCCCAATGTTTAGGGCTGCTCTGTTGACAAGAACCTCCAACTTCGTTACACCTTAAATATCCCAGGAAAGAGAAAAATGGATAAAGATGTTGTGGTCCTTATGTACAATGGAATATCACTCAACCATGAAATCAACGTCATAAGGCTAGTAGCAGCATGATGAGTGGATTTAGGTACGACAATTCTAAGTGAAATAAGTCACACAGAAAAAGACACTTATCATAAGATATCACTTATAGAGGGAATGTAAAAACCGCTACCCTTGAACTGAATTACAAAACAGAACAGAGTCACACGTTTAGAAAACACACTATGGCTGCTTAACGGGAAATGTGAGGTGGAGTGATGCATAAAACAAGGGTTTCAAATTAGCTCAGATACCGTTCCATAAACCCAATATGTAATAGACAAGACCTACTCCTTGCTCAGTGAATTGGACTCAACACCCCCTATTCACGGCCCAAGAATATATCTGACTAGTAAGAATCTTAAAACCTATGTATTGATATCTCTCTGTAAGTGAGTCAAGTGGGAGTAAAGTGGTATAAACACAGCAGTTAAAAGCAGTTAAACCCCATTATAAAAATCAATTACTTTTAAAAACCTGTGAAAAAAAGACAGTGAAAGAGAGAGAAATTCTTACAAAATTCGTTTAGGGGCAGTGATGCTACCTGGATTGACCATATCTAGACCCACAGCTGATTGAGACATAAGGGTGGACACTCTTGGGGCAGAGAGGTTTGCTGAGGTTGGGTGAGCAAACGCAGACCCGTTAAAGTAATACTGCATGGTACCCATCCCATGGGTCCCAAATCTCCAGGTTCAAGGGCATCTTCCTACATCGAAAACATGCATGAGAAACCCAGAAGATGGTCTACCGTGTGATCGGGAAAGGGTTCTAAAACGCACCTCATTTCTCATCTCCTTGTGCTCGGGTTCGCCATTCCAGCCGCTTTACTAGCAATCTCCCTCCTTGCAGAATCAGCACCTTTAACCTCCTGTTCCATACAGGTTGCAATTTGTCCTGAGGATGAACGGGAAGAGGGGGAACCAATGAGAGACTAGCTCTAGGTGTTGGGACAGGCACAGGTCACTCTATTTTCTCATCAGGAAGAAGAATTAAGCACAGTCTCAGCCTGCCGCCTGGGACCAGAATAGGGCCTGAAGCAATCCTGCGCTTTTGCGGCCAGCTCCCAAGAAAGCGAGTTGAAAAATGGAGCTCAGGGGCACTGCAATTCACAAACCTGCAGACTTATAAATGATCACTCTCGTCCACAAATATATTGAGGGAAGGCAACGAAGAGGATTTGAAAGCAAGGCAGAATTGCAGGAAACAGATTTCAGGAGGGAGATTCGAATCGCCTTTAAAGCCCAGGAAAAGCGGCAAAACCCCGACAATGATGCCCATGGCCAAAAAGGGCGTATGCGTTTTTTCCTGAATATATTCAGGAAAAAACGCATACGCCCTTTTTGGCCAACCAAGCAACCTGGAAAGGCAAATCAGCGCTACAAAGAAGTCTCGCTTCCCATCGGTCAAAAGGGCCATGCTGAATAAAGTGTCAAAACCAGAAATGCAGGGCAGGCCATGGAGAAACGGGAGGCTTGCTACGCTGATGGGCGGGATGTAAATTGCCAACAGCCACTCTGGAGAAGTGTACGGTGTGTCGTGAAACATCTAAAAAACTCAGCTTAGAGAGCATAGGGCACTTCCACTCATGGGCGTATAAATTGGGAAAAGTAAAATTCAGCAAGACACAGGCACCCCAACGTTTAGGAATGCTCTGTTGACAATAACCTCCACTTCGTTACACCTTAAATATCTCAGGAAAGAGAAAAATGGATAAAGAAGTTGTGGTCCTTATGTACAATGGAATATCACTCAGCCATGAAATCAACGTCATAAGGCTAGTACCAGCATGATGAGTGGATTTAGGTACGACGATTCTAAGTGAAATAAGTCACACAGAAAAAGACACTTATCATAAGATATCACTTATAGAGGGAATGTAAAAACCGCTACCCTTGAACTGAATTACAAAACAGAACAGAGTCACACGTTTAGAAAACACACTATGGCTGCTTAACGGGAAATGTGATGTGGAGTGATGCATAAAAGAAGGGTTTCAAATTAGCTCAGATACCGTTCCATAAACCCAATATGTAATAGACAAGACCTACTCCTTGCTCAGTGAATTGGACTCAACACCCCCTATTCAGGGCCCAAGAATATATCTGACTAGTAAGAATCTTAAAACCTATGTATTGATATCTCTCTGTAAGTGAGTCAAGTGGGAGTAAAGTGGTATAAACACAGCAGTGCAAAGCAGCTAAACCCCATTATAAAAATCAATTACTTTTAAAAACCTGTGAAAAAAAGACAGTGAAAGAGAGAGAAATTCTTACAAAATTCGTTTAGGGGCAGTGATGCTACCTGGATTGACCATATCTAGACCCACAGCTGATTGAGACATAAGGGTGGACACTCTTGGGGCAGAGAGGTTTGCTGAGGTTGGGTGAGCAAACGCAGACCCGTTAAAGTAATACTGCATGGTACCCATCCCATGGGTCTCAAATCTCCAGGTTCAAGGGCATCTTCCTACATCGAAAACATGCATGAGAAACCCAGAAGATGGTATACCGTGTGATCGGGAAAGGGTTCTAAAACGCACCTAATTTCTCATCTCCTTGTTCTCGGGTTCGCCATTCCAGCCACTTTACTAGCAATCTCCCTCCTTGCAGAATCGGCACCTTTAACCTCCTGTTCCATAGAGGTTACAATTTGTCCTGAGGATGAACGGGAAGAGGGGGAACCAATGAGAGACTAGCTCTAGGTGTTGGGACAGGCACAGGTCACTCTATTTTCCCATCAGGAAGAAGAATTAAGCACAGGCTCAGCCTGCCGCCTGGGACCAGAATAGGGCCTGAAGCAATCGTGCGCTTTTGCGGCCAGCTCCCAAGAAAGCGAGTTGAAAAATGGAGCTCAGGGGCACTGCAATTCACAAACCTGCAGACTTATAAATGATCACTCTCGTCCACAAATATATTGAGGGAAGGCAACGAAGAGGATTTGAAAGCAAGGCAGAATTGCAGGAAACAGATTTCAGGAGGGAGATTCGAATCGCCTTTAAAGCCCAGGAAAAGCGGCAAAACCCCGACAATGATGCCCTTGGCCAAAAAGGGCGTATGCGTTTTTTCCTGAATATATTCAGGAAAAAACGCATACGCCCTTTTTGGCCAACCAAGCAACCTGGAAAGGCAAATCAGCGCTACAAAGAAGTCTCGCTTCCCATCGGTCAAAAGGGCCATGCTGAATAAAGTGTCAAAACCAGAAATGCAGGGCAAGCCATGGAGAAACGGGAGGCTTGCTACGCTGATGGGCGGGATGTAAATTGCCAACAGCCACTCTGGAGAAGTGTACGGTGTGTCGTGAAACATCTAAAAAACTCAGCTTAGAGAGCATAGGGCACTTCCACTCATGGGCGTATAAATTGGGAAAAGTAAAATTCAGCAAGACACAGGCACCCCAACGTTTAGCACTGCTCTGTTGACAATAACCTCCACTTCGTTACACCTTAAATATCTCAGGAAAGAGAAAAATGGATAAAGAAGTTGTGGTCCTTATGTACAATGGAATATCACTCAGCCATGAAATCAACGTCATAAGGCTAGTAGCAGCATGATGAGTGGATTTAGGTACGACGATTCTAAGTGAAATAAGTCACACAGAAAAAGACACTTATCATAAGATATCACTTATAGAGGGAATGTAAAAACCGCTACCCTTGAACTGAATTACAAAACAGAACAGAGTCACACGTTTAGAAAACACACTATGGCTGCTTAACGGGAAAGGTGAGGTGGGGTGATGCATAAAACAAGGGTTTCAAATTAGCTCAGATACCGTTCCATAAACCCAATATGTAATAGACAAGACCTACTCCTTGCTCAGTGAATTGGACTCAACACCCCCTATTCACGGCCCAAGAATATATCTGACTAGTAAGAATCTTAAAACCTATGTATTGATATCTCTCTGTAAGTGAGTCAAGTGGGTGTAAAGTGACATAAACACAGCAGTGAAAAGCAGCTAAACCCCATTATAAAAATCAATTACTTTTAAAATCCTGTGAAACAAAGACAGTGAAAGAGAGAGAAATTCTTACAAAATTCGTTCAGGGGCTGTGATGCCACCTGGATTGACCATATCTAGACCCACAGCTGATTGAGACATAAGGGTGGACACTCTTGGGGCTGAGAGGAATGGTGAGGTTGGGTGAGAAAACGCAGACCCTTTAAAGTAATACTGCGTGGTACCCATCCCATGGGTCCCAAATCTCCAGGTTCAAGGGCATCTTCCTACATCGAAAACATGCATGAGAAACCCAGAAGATGGTACACTGTGTGATCGGGAAAGGTTTCTAAAACGCAACTCATTTCTCATGTCCTTCTGCTCGGGTTCGCCATTCCAGCCGCATTACTAGCAATCTCCCTCCTTGGAGAATCAGCACCTTTAACCTCCTGTTCCGTACAGGTTGCAATTTGTCCTGAGGATGAACGGGAAGAGGGGGAACCAATGAGAGACTAGCTCTAGGTGTTGGGACAGGCACAGGTCACTCTATTTTCCCATCAGGAAGAAGAATTAAGCACAGGCTCAGCCTGCCGCCCTGAACCAGAATAGGGCCTGAAGCAATCCTGCGCTTTTGCGGCCAGCTCCCAAGAAAGCGAGTTGAAAAATGGAGCTCAGGGGCACTGCAATTCACAAACCTGCAGACTTATAAATGATTACTCTCGTCCACAAATATATTGTGGGAAGGCAACGAAGAGGATTTGAAAGCAAGGCAGAATTGCAGGAAACAGATTTCAGGAGGGAGATTCAAATCGCCTTTAAAGCACAGGAAAAGCGGCAAAACCTCGTCAATGATGCCCTTGGCCAAAAAGGGCGTATGCGTTTTTTCCTGAATATATTCAGGAAAAAACGCATACGCCGTTTTTGGCCAACCAAGCAACCTGGAAAGGCAAATCAGCGCTACAAAGAAGTCTCGCTTCCCATCTGTCAAAAGGGCCATGCTGAATAAAGTGTGAAAACCAGAAATGCAGGACAGGCCATGGAGAAACGGGAGCCTTGCTACGCTGATGGGCGGGATGTAAATTGCCAACAGCCACTCTGGAGAAGTGTACGGTGTGTCCTGAAACATCTAAAAAACTCAGCTTAGAGAGCATAGGGCACTTCCACTCATGGGCGTATAAAGTGGGAAAATTAAAAACAAGCAAGACACAGGCACCCCAAAGTTTAGGGCTGCTCTGTTGACAAGAACCTCCAACTTCGTTACACCTTAAATATCCCAGGAAAGAGAAAAATGGATAAAGATGTTGTGGTCCTTATGTACAAAGGAATATCACTCAACCATGAAATCAATGTCATAAGGCTAGTAGCAGCATGATGAGTGGATTTAGGTACGACAATTCTAAGTGAAATAAGTCACACAGAAAAAGACACTTATCATAAGATATCACTTATAGAGGGAATGTAAAAACCGCTACCCTTGAACTGAATTACAAAACAGAACAGAGTCACACGTTTAGAAAACACACTATGGCTGCTTAACGGGAAATGTGAGGTGGAGTGATGCATAAAACAAGGGTTTCAAATTAGCTCAGATACCGTTCCATAAACCCAATATGTAATAGACAAGACCTACTCCTTGCTCAGTGAATTGGACTCAACACCCCCTATTCACGGCCCAAGAATATATCTGACTAGTAAGAATCTTAAAACCTATGTATTGATATCTCTCTGTAAGTGAGTCAAGTGGGAGTAAAGTGGTATAAACACAGCAGTGCAAAGCAGCTAAACCCCATTATAAAAATCAATTACTTTTAAAAACCTGTGAAAAAAAGACAGTGAAAGAGAGAGAAATTCTTACAAAATTCGTTTAGGGGCAGTGATGCTACCTGGATTGACCATATCTAGACCCACAGCTGATTGAGACATAAGGGTGGACACTCTTGGGGCAGAGAGGTTTGCTGAGGTTGGGTGAGCAAACGCAGACCCGTTAAAGTAATACTGCATGGTACCCATCCCATGGGTCCCAAATCTCCAGGTTCAAGGGCATCTTCCTACATCGAAAACATGCATGAGAAACCCAGAAGATGGTATACCGTGTGATCGGGAAAGGGTTCTAAAACGCACCTAATTTCTCATCTCCTTGTTCTCGGGTTCGCCATTCCAGCCACTTTACTAGCAATCTCCATCCTTGCAGAATCAGCACCTTTAACCTCCTGTTCCATACAGGTTGCAATTTGTCCTGAGGATGAACGGGAAGAGGGGGAACCAATGAGAGACTAGCTCTAGGTGTTGGGACAGGCACAGGTCACTCTATTTTCCCATCAGGAAGAAGAATTAAGCACAGGCTCAGCCTGCCGCCTGGGACCAGAATAGGGCCTGAAGCAATCGTGCGCTTTTGCGGCCAGCTCCCAAGAAAGCGAGTTGAAAAATGGAGCTCAGGGGCACTGCAATTCACAAACCTGCAGACTTATAAATGATCACTCTCGTCCACAAATATATTGAGGGAAGGCAACGAAGAGGATTTGAAAGCAAGGCAGAATTGCAGGAAACAGATTTCAGGAGGGAGATTCGAATCGCCTTTAAAGCCCAGGAAAAGCGGCAAAACCCCGACAATGATGCCCTTGGCCAAAAAGGGCGTATGCGTTTTTTCCTGAATATATTCAGGAAAAAACGCATACGCCCTTTTTGGCCAACCAAGCAACCTGGAAAGGCAAATCAGCGCTACAAAGAAGTCTCGCTTCCCATCGGTCAAAAGGGCCATGCTGAATAAAGTGTCAAAACCAGAAATGCAGGGCAGGCCATGGAGAAACGGGAGGCTTGCTACGCTGATGGGCGGGATGTAAATTGCCAACAGCCACTCTGGAGAAGTGTACGGTGTGTCGTGAAACATCTAAAAAACTCAGCTTAGAGAGCATAGGGCACTTCCACTCATGGGCGTATAAAGTGGGAAAAGTAAAATTCAGCAAGACACAGGCACCCCAACGTTTAGGACTGCTCTGTTGACAATAACCTCCACTTCGTTACACCTTAAATATCTCAGGAAAGAGAAAAATGGATAAAGAAGTTGTGGTCCTTATGTACAATGGAATATCACTCAGCCATGAAATCAACGTCATAAGGCTAGTAGCAGCATGATGAGTGGATTTAGGTACGACGATTCTAAGTGAAATAAGTCACACAGAAAAAGACACTTATCATAAGATATCACTTATAGAGGGAATGTAAAAACCGCTACCCTTGAACTGAATTACAAAACAGAACAGAGTCACACGTTTAGAAAACACACTATGGCTGCTTAACGGGAAAGGTGAGGTGGGGTGATGCATAAAACAAGGGTTTCAAATTAGCTCAGATACCGTTCCATAAACCCAATATGTAATAGACAAGACCTACTCCTTGCTCAGTGAATTGGACTCAACACCCCCTATTCACGGCCCAAGAATATATCTGACTAGTAAGAATCTTAAAACCTATGTATTGATATCTCTCTGTAAGTGAGTCAAGTGGGTGTAAAGTGGTATAAACACAGCAGTGAAAAGCAGCTAAACCCCATTATAAAAATCAATTACTTTTAAAAACCTGTGAAAAAAAGACAGTGAAAGAGAGAGAAATTCTTACAAAATTCGTTTAGGGGCAGTTATGCTACCTGGATTGACCATATCTAGACCCACAGCTGATTGAGACATAAGGGTGGACACTCTTGGGGCAGAGAGGTTTGCTGAGGTTGGGTGAGCAAACGCAGACCCGTTAAAGTAATACTGCATGGTACCCATCCCATGGGTCCCAAATCTCCAGGTTCAAGGGCATCTTCCTACACCAAAAACATGCATGAGAAACCCAGAAGATGGTATACCGTGTGATCGGGAAAGGGTTCTAAAACGCACCTCATTTCTCATCTCCTTGTGCTCGGGTTCGCCATTCCAGCCCCTTTACTAGCAATCTCCCTCCTTGCAGAATCAGCACCTTTAACCTCCTGTTCCGTACAGGTTGCAATTTGTCCTGAGGATGAACGGGAAGAGGGGGAACCAATGAGAGACTAGCTCTAGGTGTTGGGACAGGCACAGGTCACTCTATTTTCCCATCAGGAAGAAGAATTAAGCACAGGCTCAGCCTGCCGCCCGGGACCAGAATAGGGCCTGAAGCAATCCTGCGCCTTTGCGGCCAGCTCCCAAGAAAGCGAGTTGAAAAATGGAGCTCAGGGACACTGCAATTCACAAACCTGCAGACTTATAAATGATCACTCTCGTCCACAAATATATTGAGGGAAGGCAACGAAGAGGATTTGAAAGCAAGGCAGAATTGCAGGAAACAGATTTCAGGAGGGAGATTCGAATCGCCTTTAAAGCCCAGGAAAAGCGGCAAAACCCCGACAATGATGCCCTTGGCCAAAAAGGGCGTATGCGTTTTTTCCTGAATATATTCAGGAAAAAACGCATACGCCCTTTTTGGCCAACCAAGCAACCTGGAAAGGCAAATCAGCGCTACAAAGAGGTCTCGCTTCCCATCGGTCAAAAGGGCCATGCTGAATAAAGTGTCAAAACCAGAAATGCAGGGCAGGCCATGGAGAAACGGGAGGCTTGCTACGCTGATGGGCGGGATGTAAATTGCCAACAGCCACTCTGAAGAAGTGTACGGTGTGTCGTGAAACATCTAAAAAACTCAGCTTAGAGAGCATAGGGCACTTCCACTCATGGGCGTATAAATTGGGAAAAGTAAAATTCAGCAAGACACAGGCACCCCAACGTTTAGGACTGCTCTGTTGACAATAACCTCCACTTCGTTACACCTTAAATATCTCAGGAAAGAGAAAAATGGATAAAGAAGTTGTGGTCCTTATGTACAATGGAATATCACTCAGCCATGAAATCAACGTCATAAGGCTAGTAGCAGCATGATGAGTGGATTTAGGTACGACGATTCTAAGTGAAATAAGTCACACAGAAAAAGACACTTATCATAAGATATCACTTATAGAGGGAATTTAAAAACCGCTACCCTTGAACTGAATTACAAAACGGAACAGAGTCACACGTTTAGAAAACACACTATGGCTGCTTAACGGGAAAGGTGAGGTGGGGTGATGCATAAAACAAGGGTTTCAAATTAGCTCAGATACCGTTCCATAAACCCAATATGTAAAAGACAAGACCTACTCCTTGCTCAGTGAATTGGACTCAACACCCCCTATTCACGGCCCAAGAATATATCTGACTAGTAAGAATCTTAAAACCTATGTATTGATATCTCTCTGTAAGTGAGTCAAGTGGGTGTAAAGTGACATAAACACAGCAGTGAAAAGCAGCTAAACCCCATTATAAAAATCAATTACTTTTAAAAACCTGTGAAAAAAAGACAGTGAAAGAGAGAGAAATTCTTACAAAATTCGTTTAGGGGCAGTGATGCTACCTGGATTGACCATATCTAGACCCACAGCTGATTGAGACATAAGGGTGGATACTCTTGGGGCTGAGAGGTTTGCTGAGGTTGGGTGAGGAAACGCAGACCCTTTAAAGTAATATTGCGTGGTACCCATCCCATGGGTCCCAAATCTCCAGGTTCAAGGGCATCTTCCTACATCGAAAACATGCATGAGAAACCCAGAAGATGGCACACCGTGTGATCGGGAAAGGTTTCTAAAACGCACCTCATTTCTCATCTCCTTGTGCTCGGGTTCGCCATTCCAGCCGCTTTACTAACAATTTCCCTCCTTGGAGAATCAGCACCTTTAACCTCCTGTTCCGTACAGGTTGCAATTTGTCCTGAGGATGAACGGGAAGAGGGGAAAACAATGAGAGACTAGCTCTAGGTGTTGGGACAGGCACAGGTCACTCTATTTTCCCATCAGGAAGAAGAATTAAGCACAGGCTCAGCCTGCCGCCTGGGACCAGAATAGGGCCTGAAGCAATCGTGCGCTTTTGCGGCCAGCTCCCAAGAAAGCGAGTTGAAAAATGGAGCTCAGGGGCACTGCAATTCACAAACCTGCAGACTTATAAATGATCACTCTCGTCCACAAATATATTGAGGGAAGGCAACGAAGAGGATTTGAAAGCAAGGCAGAATTGCAGGAAACAGATTTCAGGAGGGAGATTCGAATCGCCTTTAAAGCCCAGGAAAAGCGGCAAAACCCCGACAATGATGCCCTTGGCCAAAAAGGGCGTATGCGTTTTTTCCTGAATATATTCAGGAAAAAACGCATACGCCCTTTTTGGCCAACCAAGCAACCTGGAAAGGCAAATCAGCGCTACAAAGAAGTCTCGCTTCCCATCGGTCAAAAGGGCCATGCTGAATAAAGTGTCAAAACCAGAAATGCAGGGCAGGCCATGGAGAAACGGGAGGCTTGCTACGCTGATGGGCGGGATGTAAATTGCCAACAGCCACTCTGGAGAAGTGTACGGTGTGTCGTGAAACATCTAAAAAACTCAGCTTAGAGAGCATAGGGCACTTCCACTCATGGGCGTATAAAGTGGGAAAAGTAAAATTCAGCAAGACACAGGCACCCCAACGTTTAGGACTGCTCTGTTGACAATAACCTCCACTTCGTTACACCTTAAATATCTCAGGAAAGAGAAAAATGGATAAAGAAGTTGTGGTCCTTATGTACAATGGAATATCACTCAGCCATGAAATCAACGTCATAAGGCTAGTAGCAGCATGATGAGTGGATTTAGGTACGACGATTCTAAGTGAAATAAGTCACACAGAAAAAGACACTTATCATAAGATATCACTTATAGAGGGAATGTAAAAACCGCTACCCTTGAACTGAATTACAAAACAGAACAGAGTCACACGTTTAGAAAACACACTATGGCTGCTTAACGGGAAAGGTGAGGTGGGGTGATGCATAAAACAAGGGTTTCAAATTAGCTCAGATACCGTTCCATAAACCCAATATGTAATAGACAAGACCTACTCCTTGCTCAGTGAATTGGACTCAACACCCCCTATTCACGGCCCAAGAATATATCTGACTAGTAAGAATCTTAAAACCTATGTATTGATATCTCTCTGTAAGTGAGTCAAGTGGATGTAAAGTGGTATAAACACAGCAGTGAAAAGCAGCTAAACCCCATTATAAAAATCAATTACTTTTAAAAACCTGTGAAAAAAAGACAGTGAAAGAGAGAGAAATTCTTACAAAATTCGTTTAGGGGCAGTTATGCTACCTGGATTGACCATATCTAGACCCACAGCTGATTGAGACATAAGGGTGGACACTCTTGGGGCAGAGAGGTTTGCTGAGGTTGGGTGAGCAAACGCAGACCCGTTAAAGTAATACTGCATGGTACCCATCCCATGGGTCCCAAATCTCCAGGTTCAAGGGCATCTTCCTACACCAAAAACATGCATGAGAAACCCAGAAGATGGTATACCGTGTGATCGGGAAAGGGTTCTAAAACGCACCTCATTTCTCATCTCCTTGTGCTCGGGTTCGCCATTCCAGCCCCTTTACTAGCAATCTCCCTCCTTGCAGAATCAGCACCTTTAACCTCCTGTTCCGTACAGGTTGCAATTTGTCCTGAGGATGAACGGGAAGAGGGGGAACCAATGAGAGACTAGCTCTAGGTGTTGGGACAGGCACAGGTCACTCTATTTTCCCATCAGGAAGAAGAATTAAGCACAGGCTCAGCCTGCCGCCCGGGACCAGAATAGGGCCTGAAGCAATCCTGCGCCTTTGCGGCCAGCTCCCAAGAAAGCGAGTTGAAAAATGGAGCTCAGGGACACTGCAATTCACAAACCTGCAGACTTATAAATGATCACTCTCGTCCACAAATATATTGAGGGAAGGCAACGAAGAGGATTTGAAAGCAAGGCAGAATTGCAGGAAACAGATTTCAGGAGGGAGATTCGAATCGCCTTTAAAGCCCAGGAAAAGCGGCAAAACCCCGACAATGATGCCCTTGGCCAAAAAGGGCGTATGCGTTTTTTCCTGAATATATTCAGGAAAAAACGCATACGCCCTTTTTGGCCAACCAAGCAACCTGGAAAGGCAAATCAGCGCTACAAAGAGGTCTCGCTTCCCATCGGTCAAAAGGGCCATGCTGAATAAAGTGTCAAAACCAGAAATGCAGGGCAGGCCATGGAGAAACGGGAGGCTTGCTACGCTGATGGGCGGGATGTAAATTGCCAACAGCCACTCTGAAGAAGTGTACGGTGTGTCGTGAAACATCTAAAAAACTCAGCTTAGAGAGCATAGGGCACTTCCACTCATGGGCGTATAAATTGGGAAAAGTAAAATTCAGCAAGACACAGGCACCCCAACGTTTAGGACTGCTCTGTTGACAATAACCTCCACTTCGTTACACCTTAAATATCTCAGGAAAGAGAAAAATGGATAAAGAAGTTGTGGTCCTTATGTACAATGGAATATCACTCAGCCATGAAATCAACGTCATAAGGCTAGTAGCAGCATGATGAGTGGATTTAGGTACGACGATTCTAAGTGAAATAAGTCACACAGAAAAAGACACTTATCATAAGATATCACTTATAGAGGGAATTTAAAAACCGCTACCCTTGAACTGAATTACAAAACGGAACAGAGTCACACGTTTAGAAAACACACTATGGCTGCTTAACGGGAAAGGTGAGGTGGGGTGATGCATAAAACAAGGGTTTCAAATTAGCTCAGATACCGTTCCATAAACCCAATATGTAAAAGACAAGACCTACTCCTTGCTCAGTGAATTGGACTCAACACCCCCTATTCACGGCCCAAGAATATATCTGACTAGTAAGAATCTTAAAACCTATGTATTGATATCTCTCTGTAAGTGAGTCAAGTGGGTGTAAAGTGACATAAACACAGCAGTGAAAAGCAGCTAAACCCCATTATAAAAATCAATTACTTTTAAAAACCTGTGAAAAAAAGACAGTGAAAGAGAGAGAAATTCTTACAAAATTCGTTTAGGGGCAGTGATGCTACCTGGATTGACCATATCTAGACCCACAGCTGATTGAGACATAAGGGTGGATACTCTTGGGGCTGAGAGGTTTGCTGAGGTTAGGTGAGGAAACGCAGACCCTTTAAAGTAATATTGCGTGGTACCCATCCCATGGGTCCCAAATCTCCAGGTTCAAGGGCATCTTCCTACATCGAAAACATGCATGAGAAACCCAGAAGATGGCACACCGTGTGATCGGGAAAGGTTTCTAAAACGCACCTCATTTCTCATCTCCTTGTGCTCGGGTTCGCCATTCCAGCCGCTTTACTAACAATCTCCCTCCTTGGAGAATCAGCACCTTTAACCTCCTGTTCCGTACAGGTTGCAATTTGTCCTGAGGATGAACGGGAAGAGGGGAAAACAATGAGAGACTAGCTCTAGGTGTTGGGACAGGCACAGGTCACTCTATTTTCCCATCAGGAAGAAGAATTAAGCACAGGCTCAGCCTGCCGCCCTTAACCAGAATAGGGCCTGAAGCAATCCTGCGCTTTTGCGGCCAGCTCCCAAGAAAGCGAGTTGAAAAATGGAGCTCAGGGGCACTGCAATTCACAAAGCTGCAGACTTATAAATGATCACTCTCGTCCACAAATATATTGAGGGAAGGCAACGAAGAGGATTTGAAAGCAAGGCAGAATTGCAGGAAACAGATTTCAGGAGGGAGATTCGAATCGCCTTTAAAGCACAGGAAAAGCGGCAAAACCTCGACAATGATGCCCTTGGCCAAAAAGGGCGTATGCGTTTTTTCCTGAATATATTCAGGAAAAAACGCATACGCCCTTTTTGGCCACCCAAGCAACCTGGAAAGGCAAATCAGCGCTACAAAGAAGTCTCACTTCCCATCTGTCAAAAGGGCCATGCTGAATAAAGTGTCAAAACCAGAAATGCAGGACAGGCCATGGAGAAACGGGAGCCTTGCTACGCTGATGGGCGGGATGTAAATTGCCAACAGCCACTCTGGAGAAGTGTACGGTGTGTCCTGAAACATCTAAAAAACTCAGCTTAGAGAGCATAGGGCACTTCCACTCATGGGCGTATAAAGTGGGAAAAGTAAAAACAAGCAAAACACAGGCACCCCAAAGTTTAGGGCTGCTCTGTAGACAAAAACCTCCAACTTCGTTACACCTTAAATATCCCAGGAAAGAGAAAAATGGATAAAGATGTTGTGGTCCTTATGTACAATGGAATATCACTCAACCATGAAATCAACGTCATAAGGCTAGTAGCAGCATGATGAGTGGATTTAGGTACGACGATTCTAAGTGAAATAAGTCACACAGAAAAAGACACTTATCATAAGATATCACTTATAGAGGGAATGTAAAAACCGCTACCCTTGAACTGAATTACAAAACAGAACAGAGTCACACGTTTAGAAAACACACTATGGCTGCTTAACGGGAAAGGTGAGGTGGGGTGATGCATAAAACAAGGGTTTCAAATTAGCTCAGATACCGTTCCATAAACCCAATATGTAATAGACAAGACCTACTCCTTGCTCAGTGAATTGGACTCAACACCCCCTATTCACGGCCCAAGAATATATCTGACTAGTAAGAATCTTAAAACCTATGTATTGATATCTCTCTGTAAGTGAGTCAAGTGGGTGTAAAGTGACATAAACACAGCAGTGAAAAGCAGCTAAACCCCATTATAAAAATCAATTACTTTTAAAATCCTGTGAAACAAAGACAGTGAAAGAGAGAGAAATTCTTACAAAATTCGTTCAGGGGCTGTGATGCCACCTGGATTGACCATATCTAGACCCACAGCTGATTGAGACATAAGGGTGGACACTCTTGGGGCTGAGAGGAATGGTGAGGTTGGGTGAGAAAACGCAGACCCTTTAAAGTAATACTGCGTGGTACCCATCCCATGGGTCCCAAATCTCCAGGTTCAAGGGCATCTTCCTACATCGAAAACATGCATGAGAAACCCAGAAGATGGTACACTGTGTGATCGGGAAAGGTTTCTAAAACGCAACTCATTTCTCATGTCCTTCTGCTCGGGTTCGCCATTCCAGCCGCATTACTAGCAATCTCCCTCCTTGGAGAATCAGCACCTTTAACCTCCTGTTCCGTACAGGTTGCAATTTGTCCTGAGGATGAACGGGAAGAGGGGGAACCAATGAGAGACTAGCTCTAGGTGTTGGGACAGGCACAGGTCACTCTATTTTCCCATCAGGAAGAAGAATTAAGCACAGGCTCAGCCTGCCGCCCTGAACCAGAATAGGGCCTGAAGCAATCCTGCGCTTTTGCGGCCAGCTCCCAAGAAAGCGAGTTGAAAAATGGAGCTCAGGGGCACTGCAATTCACAAACCTGCAGACTTATAAATGATTACTCTCGTCCACAAATATATTGTGGGAAGGCAACGAAGAGGATTTGAAAGCAAGGCAGAATTGCAGGAAACAGATTTCAGGAGGGAGATTCAAATCGCCTTTAAAGCACAGGAAAAGCGGCAAAACCTCGTCAATGATGCCCTTGGCAAAAAAGGGCGTATGCGTTTTTTCCTGAATATATTCAGGAAAAAACGCATACGCCCTTTTTGGCCAACCAAGCAACCTGGAAAGGCAAATCAGCGCTACAAAGAAGTCTCGCTTCCCATCTGTCAAAAGGGCCATGCTGAATAAAGTGTGAAAACCAGAAATGCAGGACAGGCCATGGAGAAACGGGAGCCTTGCTACGCTGATGGGCGGGATGTAAATTGCCAACAGCCACTCTGGAGAAGTGTACGGTGTGTCCTGAAACATCTAAAAAACTCAGCTTAGAGAGCATAGGGCACTTCCACTCATGGGCGTATAAAGTGGGAAAATTAAAAACAAGCAAGACACAGGCACCCCAAAGTTTAGGGCTGCTCTGTTGACAAGAACCTCCAACTTCGTTACACCTTAAATATCCCAGGAAAGAGAAAAATGGATAAAGATGTTGTGGTCCTTATGTACAATGGAATATCACTCAACCATGAAATCAACGTCATAAGGCTAGTAGCAGCATGATGAGTGGATTTAGGTACGACAATTCTAAGTGAAATAAGTCACACAGAAAAAGACACTTATCATAAGATATCACTTATAGAGGGAATGTAAAAACCGCTACCCTTGAACTGAATTACAAAACAGAACAGAGTCACACGTTTAGAAAACACACTATGGCTGCTTAACGGGAAATGTGAGGTGGAGTGATGCATAAAACAAGGGTTTCAAATTAGCTCAGATACCGTTCCATAAACCCAATATGTAATAGACAAGACCTACTCCTTGCTCAGTGAATTGGACTCAACACCCCCTATTCACGGCCCAAGAATATATCTGACTAGTAAGAATCTTAAAACCTATGTATTGATATCTCTCTGTAAGTGAGTCAAGTGGGAGTAAAGTGGTATAAACACAGCAGTGCAAAGCAGCTAAACCCCATTATAAAAATCAATTACTTTTAAAAACCTGTGAAAAAAAGACAGTGAAAGAGAGAGAAATTCTTACAAAATTCGTTTAGGGGCAGTGATGCTACCTGGATTGACCATATCTAGACCCACAGCTGATTGAGACATAAGGGTGGACACTCTTGGGGCAGAGAGGTTTGCTGAGGTTGGGTGAGCAAACGCAGACCCGTTAAAGTAATACTGCATGGTACCCATCCCATGGGTCCCAAATCTCCAGGTTCAAGGGCATCTTCCTACATCGAAAACATGCATGAGAAACCCAGAAGATGGTATACCGTGTGATCGGGAAAGGGTTCTAAAACGCACCTAATTTCTCATCTCCTTGTTCTCGGGTTCGCCATTCCAGCCACTTTACTAGCAATCTCCCTCCTTGCAGAATCAGCACCTTTAACCTCCTGTTCCATACAGGTTGCAATTTGTCCTGAGGATGAACGGGAAGAGGGGGAACCAATGAGAGACTAGCTCTAGGTGTTGGGACAGGCACAGGTCACTCTATTTTCCCATCAGGAAGAAGAATTAAGCACAGGCTCAGCCTGCCGCCTGGGACCAGAATAGGGCCTGAAGCAATCGTGCGCTTTTGCGGCCAGCTCCCAAGAAAGCGAGTTGAAAAATGGAGCTCAGGGGCACTGCAATTCACAAACCTGCAGACTTATAAATGATCACTCTCGTCCACAAATATATTGAGGGAAGGCAACGAAGAGGATTTGAAAGCAAGGCAGAATTGCAGGAAACAGATTTCAGGAGGGAGATTCGAATCGCCTTTAAAGCCCAGGAAAAGCGGCAAAACCCCGACAATGATGCCCTTGGCCAAAAAGGGCGTATGCGTTTTTTCCTGAATATATTCAGGAAAAAACGCATACGCCCTTTTTGGCCAACCAAGCAACCTGGAAAGGCAAATCAGCGCTACAAAGAAGTCTCGCTTCCCATCGGTCAAAAGGGCCATGCTGAATAAAGTGTCAAAACCAGAAATGCAGGGCAGGCCATGGAGAAACGGGAGGCTTGCTACGCTGATGGGCGGGATGTAAATTGCCAACAGCCACTCTGGAGAAGTGTACGGTGTGTCGTGAAACATCTAAAAAACTCAGCTTAGAGAGCATAGGGCACTTCCACTCATGGGCGTATAAAGTGGGAAAAGTAAAATTCAGCAAGACACAGGCACCCCAACGTTTAGGACTGCTCTGTTGACAATAACCTCCACTTCGTTACACCTTAAATATCTCAGGAAAGAGAAAAATGGATAAAGAAGTTGTGGTCCTTATGTACAATGGAATATCACTCAGCCATGAAATCAACGTCATAAGGCTAGTAGCAGCATGATGAGTGGATTTAGGTACGACGATTCTAAGTGAAATAAGTCACACAGAAAAAGACACTTATCATAAGATATCACTTATAGAGGGAATGTAAAAACCGCTACCCTTGAACTGAATTACAAAACAGAACAGAGTCACACGTTTAGAAAACACACTATGGCTGCTTAACGGGAAAGGTGAGGTGGGGTGATGCATAAAACAAGGGTTTCAAATTAGCTCAGATACCGTTCCATAAACCCAATATGTAATAGACAAGACCTACTCCTTGCTCAGTGAATTGGACTCAACACCCCCTATTCACGGCCCAAGAATATATCTGACTAGTAAGAATCTTAAAACCTATGTATTGATATCTCTCTGTAAGTGAGTCAAGTGGGTGTAAAGTGACATAAACACAGCAGTGAAAAGCAGCTAAACCCCATTATAAAAATCAATTACTTTTAAAAACCTGTGAAACAAAGACAGTGAAAGAGAGAGAAATTCTTACAAAATTCGTTCAGGGGCTGTGATGCCACCTGGATTGACCATATCTAGACCCACAGCTGATTGAGACATAAGGGTGGACACTCTTGGGGCTGAGAGGAATGGTGAGGTTGGGTGAGAAAACGCAGACCCTTTAAAGTAATACTGCGTGGTACCCATCCCATGGGTCCCAAATCTCCAGGTTCAAGGGCATCTTCCTACATCGAAAACATGCATGAGAAACCCAGAAGATGGTACACTGTGTGATCGGGAAAGGTTTCTAAAACGCAACTCATTTCTCATGTTCTTGTGCTCGGGTTCGCCATTCCAGCCGCATTACTAGCAATCTCCCTCCTTGGAGAATCAGCACCTTTAACCTCCTGTTCCGTACAGGTTGCAATTTGTCCTGAGGATGAACGAGAAAAGGGGGAAACAATGAGAGTCTAGCTCTAGGTGTTGGGACAGGCACAGGTCACTCTATTTTCCCATCAGGAAGAAGAATTAAGCACAGGCTCAGCCTGCCGCACGGAACCAAAATAGGGCCTGAAGCAATCCTGCGCTTTTGCGGCCAGCTCCCAAGAAAGCGAGTTGAAAAATGGAGCTCAGGGGCACTGCAATTCACAAACCTGCAGACTTATAAATGACCACTCTCGTCCACAAATATACTGAGGGAAGGCAACGAAGAGGATTTGAAAGCAAGGCAGAATTGCAGGAAACAGATTTCAGGAGGGAGATTCAAATCGCCTTTAAAGCACAGGAAAAGCGGCAAAACCTCGTCAATGATGCCCTTGGCCAAAAAGGGCGTATGCGTTTTTTCCTGTATATATTCAGGAAAAAACGCATACGCCCTTTTTGGCCAACCAAGCAACCTGGAAAGGCAAATCAGCGCTACAAAGAAGTCTCGCTTCCCATCTGTCAAAAGGGCCATGCTGAATAAAGTGTCAAAACCAGAAATGCAGGACAGGCCATGGAGAAACGGGAGCCTTGCTACGCTGATGGGCGGGATGTAAATTGCCAACAGCCACTCTGGAGAAGTGTACGGTGTGTCCTGAAACATCTAAAAAACTCAGCTTAGAGAGCATAGGGCACTTCCACTCATGGGCGTATAAAGTGGGAAAATTAAAAACAAGCAAGACACAGGCACCCCAATGTTTAGGGCTGCTCTGTTGACAAGAACCTCCAACTTCGTTACACCTTAAATATCCCAGGAAAGAGAAAAATGGATAAAGATGTTGTGGTCCTTATGTACAATGGAATATCACTCAACCATGAAATCAACGTCATAAGGCTAGTAGCAGCATGATGAGTGGATTTAGGTACGACAATTCTAAGTGAAATAAGTCACACAGAAAAAGACACTTATCATAAGATATCACTTATAGAGGGAATGTAAAAACCGCTACCCTTGAACTGAATTACAAAACAGAACAGAGTCACACGTTTAGAAAACACACTATGGCTGCTTAACGGGAAATGTGAGGTGGAGTGATGCATAAAACAAGGGTTTCAAATTAGCTCAGATACCGTTCCATAAACCCAATATGTAATAGACAAGACCTACTCCTTGCTCAGTGAATTGGACTCAACACCCCCTATTCACGGCCCAAGAATATATCTGACTAGTAAGAATCTTAAAACCTATGTATTGATATCTCTCTGTAAGTGAGTCAAGTGGGAGTAAAGTGGTATAAACACAGCAGTGCAAAGCAGCTAAACCCCATTATAAAAATCAATTACTTTTAAAAACCTGTGAAAAAAAGACAGTGAAAGAGAGAGAAATTCTTACAAAATTCGTTTAGGGGCAGTGATGCTACCTGGATTGACCATATCTAGACCCACAGCTGATTGAGACATAAGGGTGGACACTCTTGGGGCAGAGAGGTTTGCTGAGGTTGGGTGAGCAAACGCAGACCCGTTAAAGTAATACTGCATGGTACCCATCCCATGGGTCCCAAATCTCCAGGTTCAAGGGCATCTTCCTACATCGAAAACATGCATGAGAAACCCAGAAGATGGTATACCGTGTGATCGGGAAAGGGTTCTAAAACGCACCTAATTTCTCATCTCCTTGTTCTCGGGTTCGCCATTCCAGCCACTTTACTAGCAATCTCCCTCCTTGCAGAATCAGCACCTTTAACCTCCTGTTCCATACAGGTTGCAATTTGTCCTGAGGATGAACGGGAAGAGGGGGAACCAATGAGAGACTAGCTCTAGGTGTTGGGACAGGCACAGGTCACTCTATTTTCCCATCAGGAAGAAGAATTAAGCACAGGCTCAGCCTGCCGCCTGGGACCAGAATAGGGCCTGAAGCAATCGTGCGCTTTTGCGGCCAGCTCCCAAGAAAGCGAGTTGAAAAATGGAGCTCAGGGGCACTGCAATTCACAAACCTGCAGACTTATAAATGATCACTCTCGTCCACAAATATATTGAGGGAAGGCAACGAAGAGGATTTGAAAGCAAGGCAGAATTGCAGGAAACAGATTTCAGGAGGGAGATTCGAATCGCCTTTAAAGCCCAGGAAAAGCGGCAAAACCCCGACAATGATGCCCTTGGCCAAAAAGGGCGTATGCGTTTTTTCCTGAATATATTCAGGAAAAAACGCATACGCCCTTTTTGGCCAACCAAGCAACCTGGAAAGGCAAATCAGCGCTACAAAGAAGTCTCGCTTCCCATCGGTCAAAAGGGCCATGCTGAATAAAGTGTCAAAACCAGAAATGCAGGGCAGGCCATGGAGAAACGGGAGGCTTGCTACGCTGATGGGCGGGATGTAAATTGCCAACAGCCACTCTGGAGAAGTGTACGGTGTGTCGTGAAACATCTAAAAAACTCAGCTTAGAGAGCATAGGGCACTTCCACTCATGGGCGTATAAAGTGGGAAAAGTAAAATTCAGCAAGACACAGGCACCCCAACGTTTAGGACTGCTCTGTTGACAATAACCTCCACTTCGTTACACCTTAAATATCTCAGGAAAGAGAAAAATGGATAAAGAAGTTGTGGTCCTTATGTACAATGGAATATCACTCAGCCATGAAATCAACGTCATAAGGCTAGTAGCAGCATGATGAGTGGATTTAGGTACGACGATTCTAAGTGAAATAAGTCACACAGAAAAAGACACTTATCATAAGATATCACTTATAGAGGGAATGTAAAAACCGCTACCCTTGAACTGAATTACAAAACAGAACAGAGTCACACGTTTAGAAAACACACTATGGCTGCTTAACGGGAAAGGTGAGGTGGGGTGATGCATAAAACAAGGGTTTCAAATTAGCTCAGATACCGTTCCATAAACCCAATATGTAATAGACAAGACCTACTCCTTGCTCAGTGAATTGGACTCAACACCCCCTATTCACGGCCCAAGAATATATCTGACTAGTAAGAATCTTAAAACCTATGTATTGATATCTCTCTGTAAGTGAGTCAAGTGGGTGTAAAGTGACATAAACACAGCAGTGAAAAGCAGCTAAACCCCATTATAAAAATCAATTACTTTTAAAAACCTGTGAAACAAAGACAGTGAAAGAGAGAGAAATTCTTACAAAATTCGTTCAGGGGCTGTGATGCCACCTGGATTGACCATATCTAGACCCACAGCTGATTGAGACATAAGGGTGGACACTCTTGGGGCTGAGAGGAATGGTGAGGTTGGGTGAGAAAACGCAGACCCTTTAAAGTAATACTGCGTGGTACCCATCCCATGGGTCCCAAATCTCCAGGTTCAAGGGCATCTTCCTACATCGAAAACATGCATGAGAAACCCAGAAGATGGTACACTGTGTGATCGGGAAAGGTTTCTAAAACGCAACTCATTTCTCATGTCCTTGTGCTCGGGTTCGCCATTCCAGCCGCATTACTAGCAATCTCCCTCCTTGGAGAATCAGCACCTTTAACCTCCTGTTCCGTACAGGTTGCAATTTGTCCTGAGGATGAACGAGAAAAGGGGGAAACAATGAGAGTCTAGCTCTAGGTGTTGGGACAGGCACAGGTCACTCTATTTTCCCATCAGGAAGAAGAATTAAGCACAGGCTCAGCCTGCCGCACGGAACCAAAATAGGGCCTGAAGCAATCCTGCGCTTTTGCGGCCAGCTCCCAAGAAAGCGAGTTGAAAAATGGAGCTCAGGGGCACTGCAATTCACAAACCTGCAGACTTATAAATGACCACTCTCGTCCACAAATATACTGAGGGAAGGCAACGAAGAGGATTTGAAAGCAAGGCAGAATTGCAGGAAACAGATTTCAGGAGGGAGATTCAAATCGCCTTTAAAGCACAGGAAAAGCGGCAAAACCTCGTCAATGATGCCCTTGGCCAAAAAGGGCGTATGCGTTTTTTCCTGTATATATTCAGGAAAAAACGCATACGCCCTTTTTGGCCAAGCAAGCAACCTGGAAAGGCAAATCAGCGCTACAAAGAAGTCTCGCTTCCCATCTGTCAAAAGGGCCATGCTGAATAAAGTGTCAAAACCAGAAATGCAGGACAGGCCATGGAGAAACGGGAGCCTTGCTACGCTGATGGGCGGGATGTAAATTGCCAACAGCCACTCTGGAGAAGTGTACGGTGTGTCCTGAAACATCTAAAACACTCAGCTTAGAGAGCATAGGGCACTTCCACTCATGGGCGTATAAAGTGGGAAAATTAAAAACAAGCAAGACACAGGCACCCCAAAGTTTAGGGCTGCTCTGTTGACAAGAACCTCCAACTTCGTTACACCTTAAATATCCCAGGAAAGAGAAAAATGGATAAAGATGTTGTGGTCCTTATGTACAATGGAATATCACTCAACCATGAAATCAACGTCATAAGGCTAGTAGCAGCATGATGAGTGGATTTAGGTACGACAATTCTAAGTGAAATAAGTCACACAGAAAAAGACACTTATCATAAGATATCACTTATAGAGGGAATGTAAAAACCGCTACCCTTGAACTGAATTACAAAACAGAACAGAGTCACACGTTTAGAAAACACACTATGGCTGCTTAACGGGAAATGTGAGGTGGAGTGATGCATAAAACAAGGGTTTCAAATTAGCTCAGATACCGTTCCATAAACCCAATATGTAATAGACAAGACCTACTCCTTGCTCAGTGAATTGGACTCAACACCCCCTATTCACGGCCCAAGAATATATCTGACTAGTAAGAATCTTAAAACCTATGTATTGATATCTCTCTGTAAGTGAGTCAAGTGGGAGTAAAGTGGTATAAACACAGCAGTGCAAAGCAGCTAAACCCCATTATAAAAATCAATTACTTTTAAAAACCTGTGAAAAAAAGACAGTGAAAGAGAGAGAAATTCTTACAAAATTCGTTTAGGGGCAGTGATGCTACCTGGATTGACCATATCTAGACCCACAGCTGATTGAGACATAAGGGTGGACACTCTTGGGGCAGAGAGGTTTGCTGAGGTTGGGTGAGCAAACGCAGACCCGTTAAAGTAATACTGCATGGTACCCATCCCATGGGTCCCAAATCTCCAGGTTCAAGGGCATCTTCCTACATCGAAAACATGCATGAGAAACCCAGAAGATGGTATACCGTGTGATCGGGAAAGGGTTCTAAAACGCACCTAATTTCTCATCTCCTTGTTCTCGGGTTCGCCATTCCAGCCACTTTACTAGCAATCTCCCTCCTTGCAGAATCAGCACCTTTAACCTCCTGTTCCATACAGGTTGCAATTTGTCCTGAGGATGAACGGGAAGAGGGGGAACCAATGAGAGACTAGCTCTAGGTGTTGGGACAGGCACAGGTCACTCTATTTTCCCATCAGGAAGAAGAATTAAGCACAGGCTCAGCCTGCCGCCTGGGACCAGAATAGGGCCTGAAGCAATCGTGCGCTTTTGCGGCCAGCTCCCAAGAAAGCGAGTTGAAAAATGGAGCTCAGGGGCACTGCAATTCACAAACCTGCAGACTTATAAATGATCACTCTCGTCCACAAATATATTGAGGGAAGGCAACGAAGAGGATTTGAAAGCAAGGCAGAATTGCAGGAAACAGATTTCAGGAGGGAGATTCGAATCGCCTTTAAAGCCCAGGAAAAGCGGCAAAACCCCGACAATGATGCCCTTGGCCAAAAAGGGCGTATGCGTTTTTTCCTGAATATATTCAGGAAAAAACGCATACGCCCTTTTTGGCCAACCAAGCAACCTGGAAAGGCAAATCAGCGCTACAAAGAAGTCTCGCTTCCCATCGGTCAAAAGGGCCATGCTGAATAAAGTGTCAAAACCAGAAATGCAGGGCAGGCCATGGAGAAACGGGAGGCTTGCTACGCTGATGGGCGGGATGTAAATTGCCAACAGCCACTCTGGAGAAGTGTACGGTGTGTCGTGAAACATCTAAAAAACTCAGCTTAGAGAGCATAGGGCACTTCCACTCATGGGCGTATAAAGTGGGAAAAGTAAAATTCAGCAAGACACAGGCACCCCAACGTTTAGGACTGCTCTGTTGACAATAACCTCCACTTCGTTACACCTTAAATATCTCAGGAAAGAGAAAAATGGATAAAGAAGTTGTGGTCCTTATGTACAATGGAATATCACTCAGCCATGAAATCAACGTCATAAGGCTAGTAGCAGCATGATGAGTGGATTTAGGTACGACGATTCTAAGTGAAATAAGTCACACAGAAAAAGACACTTATCATAAGATATCACTTATAGAGGGAATGTAAAAACCGCTACCCTTGAACTGAATTACAAAACAGAACAGAGTCACACGTTTAGAAAACACACTATGGCTGCTTAACGGGAAAGGTGAGGTGGGGTGATGCATAAAACAAGGGTTTCAAATTAGCTCAGATACCGTTCCATAAACCCAATATGTAATAGACAAGACCTACTCCTTGCTC